>NW_028274862.1:945299-1260399 GCF_037043125.1 Eumetopias jubatus | reverse complement strand
GCCCTCCGGACTTGGGGGAGGGTATCTCTTACTACTCCCAAGTTCGCAGGGTGGTGTTGGACACCGGAACCCAGACCTTGTCTTTTCCCAGTGCCCTGGCAACACCCAGGGTCCCTTGGGGAACCCTGACCATCAGCCCCGACTGTCCCCCCGTCCCTATGGGGCCTGGTTCCGGGTCCTGCAGCGACACAGTGAGGAGAGGTGAGGCCAGGCAGGAGCGGGGAGAGGGCAGAGTGGACTCTCCCTGGGGGCCATGGATCCCTGGTCAGTGCAGACCCTGTTGTGTGCCGGCCCCCCGGGCACCGAGATTCCAGCTCCTGCTCTGGCTCCGGGAGGGAGACCAGAGTGTGGCCCCTGCTAGCTCAGATGTGTCACTCTGTCCTGTAGCTACAGCCTGTCCCACCAGCTGAACTCCACCTCCTAGTCGGCCAGCTCATCTTCACGGTCAAGAACAGGCCATCATGAAGGTCAGGGGCCATTGCGTGCCTGGTCAGGCAGGGGACGGCTCACTTTCACCTCAGGGAGACTCTGGCTGGTCTAGCAGGGGCTCTGGAGGCCTGGCTTTCCAGGTTCTCTGCTGAACAGCTCTGGGACTGGAGCCATTTAACCTCTCCTCGCTGGGCCTCGCTTTCCTCTTCTGTGCAATGGGGTGAGGCTGAATGATCCCTCCCATGGCGGAAACATGTGGAGTGCTGGTGATGGACGTAAGCCGGGCACCGAGCCTGGATTGCAGAGTGCAGAGGGGGATGGTGAGCGGTGTGGGCAGTGAGCACTCCTTCCCCCAAAATCAATTTAACTCCTCCATGTAGCCGCCAGACCACTGGCTCGGAGCCCAGGAGCAGTGGCCGACCACACTCCTGACACCAGGCCCATGCGTGTGGCTCTTCCTCAGCACTGGGACACGGTGGGGACCGCGGGACTTGGGGTCAGCTCCTCTCTCTGAGGGAAGGAGACGAAAGAAGGCTTTCCTTGGGGACCCCCAATGCCACATAAGAGGGGAGGAGGCTTCCCCCAAACAGTACTTTGAAATTCTGCTTCTGTTAGAACCTGAGCCTTGGGCTTTGGTTATTTCACTTGCTGGGCTGACGAGATACACTTGTTGTCCAAGACTCCTCCTCAGATGAAGAGCTCTTGCAGGTCCCGGGCATCCTGGAGCCCGGGGTGGGAGAGGGGCCAGTCCCCTCCCAGGCTCCTGCAGGAGACCTGTCCTCCCAAAGGCAGGATGGTTTCGGGTCGTGGTCCTGGGCTAGGGTTGGAGACAGCCTGTCACTGCTCCTGACTCTGGGGTGAGTGGGCCTTTTTTAGGCAAAGCCACACCCACCGAAGGCAGTGGCTTCAGAAAGAACACACTCCTGGGCCCGGTCCCGCCCCAGGTCGGTAGCTGACTTCCCCAGCCCCAGAGGAAGAAGGATAGCCTCTGCTTCCTTGGGCTTTGGTCCTCTGACCCACGAGCAAGCACTGAAAACTTTCTAGCCCTCCTCTGGAAGCGCACCATCCCTGAGCGGGCCAGTCACGCTCCACACACGAAGACGGACAACGTGCTAAGTAAGTGCAAGAGGTGATCCTGTTCAAATGGCCTGCGGGTCGGTGGGGTTGCTGCTTCTGTGCCCTCCAGTGGGCCGCTTTTCCCTGGATGGAAATTCTCCTGGAGGCGCCTCTCTGTCCTTTGAGCTCCGTTCCTGCTGGTTTCAGGACCAAGGGACTCCAACTGAGCATTGTGCCCCATGTCCTCAGGGCGATGGTGGTCATGGTCTGTTATGATGATCTGGGAGGTTCCTTCAGGTTCCTGCTCCCCTAGGCACAGGTGCGGTAGCGACAAGCCCCAGGGCCATCCCCCAATTTCAGCATTGTGCCCCATGTTCCCCAGGGATGGTGCTAATAGTCCGTTGGGATTGTCTGGGAGGGCCCTCCAGGTTCCCGCTGCCCCCCCCCCCAGGCACAGGTGTGGGTGGCAAGAAACCCCAGAGCCGTCCTCAAGCTTCAGCATTGTGCCCCATGTCCTCAGGGATGTTGCTAAGGTTCCATGAGGATCATCTGGGAGGATCCTCCCAGTTCCCGCTTCCCCGGGCACAGGTGTGGTGGCCAAAAGGCCCAGAGCCCTCCCCCAAATTCAGCGTTGTGCCCCCGGGGGTGCTGGTGCCGGTCATGGGCTGTCAAGACGGTACAGGAGGATCCTCCAGGTGGGGCTTGGAGCCTGGGTAAACCTGGTCGCACTCAGGTTGCATGAGGAACAGATGAGTTGAGGTCTTCATTTGGAAGAGTCATTTCGCTTTTCCAAAAAGGTCAAGGTCATGGGTCTACTTCAGAATGAAGATAATGACTACTTAAAAACAAGTGTGTGTTTCCCCTTGTCCCAGAAATGGAAGCAGGTGTGCAGGCCATAGGTCGGAGGACCTACTTATCCCCACCTGACAGCACTTCTCTGCTCTGGATCTAGGAGACCCAAGGTTTGGAACATCAGCCTGTGGGTCAGTGATGTAGCATTTCACAGGATGTCAGTGTTCTGAGAAATCAGCAGGTCCATTTGGCACAGTGTCATCTTCCTGTCAGGACTGGCGGTCAAATGTCTCATGAACCCCACACTTCCGGGGATTTCCTCTTTCCTCCCGTTGACCGAGGGTTAGGGTGAGAGTTAGGGTACTGGTTAGGGCATGGGTTAGGGTACGGGTTAGGGTACGGGTTAGAGATAGGGTAGGGGTTAGGGCACGGTTTACCGTACAGGGTAGGTTTTAGGGTTAGGCTACCATTTAGGGTACGGGTTAGGGTTAGGGTACGCTTTAGGGTTTGGGTTCGGTTCAGGGGTAGGGTTAGGCGTTAGTGTTCTGGTAGGTGTTGGGGTTAGGGTACGGGGTAGGTTTAGGGTACAGTTTAAGGTTAGTGTTAGGGACCTCTACAAATGTTCCGTGCCTGCTATCACAGGAGGCTGGTGCCAAGCTGACAATGCAAGGATGAGCCAGGGGCTGCGCTTGTCATGGAACACAGCTCAGAGGGGCTTGAATCTGCTCTGGGGTCCAGGCAAAGCCACCCCACACCTGCCTGTGTCCCAGCCCCTGTGGGAAGGTAGTAATGAACTGATTCTGACCTTGACCTCTCCCAACACAGAATTCCAGGGGCTCCCATTACAGTTAGGCTCAGGTCCACGGGCCTCGTCTGTGCCCATGTGCTGGGCCGTCCCCACAGTGCCTCCTGGCACACCTGAGTCCTGGTCACACATCTCTGTGGAAAACCCTGCCCTCCAGGGTGGATGGCAAATGTGACGGCCCTGTCAGGAACAGAATGGCACAAAATGCCGGGATGTCATTTCTAAGCTGATGGAGTCTGTGGCTTCTCCTGGTTCCCTCTGTCCTGGGTTCATTCTCTGTCCCCTTCTCTGGCTCTGTGTCTGTGTCTCTCACAGGAGCAGACCCGTGGGTTCCATGGGCGATGTGGGAAACCGCAGAAGCCTCCCTTGTACCCGTTTCCCTCTCCGGTCCTGGTGCCCCATTCCTTCCTAAGGCCTCCTCAACCTGACCGGAGCAGTGATTCTGGATTCTCTTCCACATGGGGACCCTGAGGCTGAAACAAGTAGGGCCCTGACCTTGGTCTTCAGACTGGTGGCCCTGTGCTCTTCCACCTTCTGCGTAGCCAGGTCCTAAGGCCCCCAAGCCCCGAGTCTGTCCTCTGCTGAGAAGGACCTCGAGGGTTAGAAAACATTTTCCCAAGACTGGGATCACAGGGGGTCGGGGATGGATATCCAAGGCCGAGAGGCACTTCCTATAAGACTGTGGCACCCTTGGGACACTACATCTCTGCAGCCCAAGTGACATCAGAGTAAGCTGAGGCCTTTTGTGCTATAGCCCTCCGGACTTGGGGGAGGGTATCTCTTACTACTCCCAAGTTCGCAGGGTGGTGTTGGACACCGGAACCCAGACCTTGTCTTTTCCCAGTGCCCTGGCAACACCCTGGGTCCCTTGGGGAACCCTGACCATCAGCCCCGACTGTCCCCCCGTCCCTATGGGGCCTGGTTCCGGGTCCTGCAGCGACACAGTGAGGAGAGGTGAGGCCAGGCAGGAGCGGGGAGAGGGCAGAGTGGACTCTCCCTGGGGGCCATGGATCCCTGGTCAGTGCAGACCCTGTTGTGTGCCGGCCCCCCGGGCACCGAGATTCCAGCTCCTGGTCTGGCTCCGGGAGGGAGACCAGAGTGTGGCCCCTGCTAGCTCAGATGTGTCACTCTGTCCTGTAGCTACAGCCTGTCCCACCAGCTGAACTCCACCTCCTAGTCGGCCAGCTCATCTTCACGGTCAAGAACAGGCCATCATGAAGGTAAGGGGCCATTGCGTGCCTGGTCAGGCAGGGGACGGCTCACTTTCACCTCAGGGAGTCTCTGGCTGGTCTAGCAGGGGCTCTGGAGGCCTGGCTTTCCAGGTTCTCTGCTGAACAGCTCTGGGACTGGAGCCATTTAACCTCTCCTCGCTGGGCCTCGCTTTCCTCTTCTGTGCAATGGGGTGAGGCTGAATGATCCCTCCCATGGCGGAAACATGTGGAGTGCTGGTGATGGACGTGAGCCGGGCACCGAGCCTGGATTGCAGAGTGCAGAGGGGGATGGTGAGCGGTGTGGGCAGTGAGCACTCCTTCCCCCAAAATCAATTTAGCTCTTCCATGTAGCCGCCAGACCACTGGCTGGGAGCCCCCGAGCAGTGGCCGACCACACTCCTGACACCAGGCCCCTGCGTGTGGCTCTTCCTCAGCACTGGGACACGGTGGGGACCGCGGGATTTGGGGTCAGCTCCTCTCTCTGAGGGAAGGAGACGAAAGAAGGCTTTCCTTGGGGACCCCCAATGCCACATAAGAGGGGAGGAGGCTTCCCCCAAACAGTACTTTGAAATTCTGCTTCTGTTAGAACCTGAGCCTTGGGCTTTGGTTATTTCACTTGCTGGGCTGACGAGATACACTTGTTCTCCAAGACTCCTCCTCAGATGAAGAGCTCTTGCAGGTCCCGGGCATCCTGGAGCCCGGGGTGGGAGAGGGGCCAGTCCCCTCCCAGGCTCCTGCAGGAGACCTGTCCTCCCAAAGGCAGGATGGTTTCGGGTCGTGGTCCTGGGCTAGGGTTGGAGACAGCCTGTCACTGCTCCTGACTCTGGGGTGAGTGGGCCTTTTTTAGGCAAAGCCACACCCACCGAAGGCAGTGGCTTCAGAAAGAACACACTCCTGGGCCCGGTCCCGCCCCAGGTCGGTGGCTGACTTCCCCAGCCCCAGAGGAAGAAGGATAGCCTCTGCTTCCTTGGGCTTTGGTCCTCTGACCCACGAGCAAGCACTGAAAAGTTTCTAGCCCTCCTCTGGAAGCGCACCATCCCTGAGCGGGCCAGTCACGGTCCACACACGAAGACGGACAACGTGCTAAGTAAGTGCAGGAGGTGATCCTGTTCAAATGGCCTGCGGGTCGGTGGGGTTGCTGCTTCTGTGCCCTCCAGTGGGCCGCTTTTCCCTGGATGGAAATTCTCCTGGAGGCGCCTCTCTGTCCTTTGAGCTCCGTTCCTGCTGGTTTCAGGACCAAGGGACTCCAACTGAGCATTGTGCCCCATGTCCTCAGGGCGATGGTGGTCATGGTCTGTTATGATGATCTGGGAGGTTCCTTCAGGTTCCTGCTCCCCTAGGCACAGGTGCGGTAGCGACAAGCCCCAGGGCCATCCCCCAATTTCAGCATTGTGCCCCATGTTCCCCAGGGATGGTGCTAATAGTCCGTTGGGATTGTCTGGGAGGGCCCTCCAGGTTCCCGCTGCCCCCCCCAGGCACAGGTGTGGGTGGCAAGAAACCCCAGAGCCGTCCTCAAGCTTCAGCATTGTGCCCCATGTCCTCAGGGATGTTGCTAAGGTTCCATGAGGATCATCTGGGAGGATCCTCCCGGTTCCCGCTTCCCCAGGCACAGGTGTGGTGGCCAAAAGGCCCGGAGCCCTCCCCCAAATTCAGCGTTGTGCCCCCGGGGGTGCTGGTGCCGGTCATGGGCTGTCAAGACGGTACAGGAGGATCCTCCAGGTGGGGCTTGGAGCCTGGGTAAACCTGGTCGCACTCAGGTTGCATGAGGAACAGATGAGTTGAGGTCTTCATTTGGAAGAGTCATTTCGCTTTTCCAAAAAGGTCAAGGTCATGGGTCTACTTCAGAATGAAGATAATGACTACTTAAAAACAAGTGTGTGTTTCCCCTTGTCCCAGAAATGGAAGCAGGTGTGCAGGCCATAGGTCGGAGGACCTACTTATCCCCACCTGACAGCACTTCTCTGCTCTGGATCTAGGAGACCCAAGGTTTGGAACATCAGCCTGTGGGTCAGTGATGTAGCATTTCACAGGATGTCAGTGTTCTGAGAAATCAGCAGGTCCATTTGGCACAGGGTCATCTTCCTGTCAGGACTGGCGGTCAAATGTCTCATGAACCCCACACTTCCGGGGATTTCCTCTTTCCTCCCGTTGACCGAGGGTTAGGGTGAGAGTTAGGGTACTGGTTAGGGCATGGGTTAGGGTACGGGTTAGGGTACGGGTTAGAGATAGGGTAGGGGTTAGGGCACGGTTTACCGTACAGGGTAGGGTTTAGGGTTAGGCTACCATTTAGGGTACGGGTTAGGGTTAGGGTACGCTTTAGGGTTTGGGTTCGGTTCAGGGGTAGGGTTAGGCGTTAGTGTTCTGGTAGGTGTTGGGGTTAGGGTACGGGGTAGGTTTAGGGTACAGTTTAAGGTTAGTGTTAGGGACCTCTACAAATGTTCCGTGCCTGCTATCACAGGAGGCTGGTGCCAAGCTGACAATGCAAGGATGAGCCAGGGGCTGCGCTTGTCATGGAACACAGCTCAGAGGGGCTTGAATCTGCTCTGGGGTCCAGGCCAAGCCACCCCACACCTGCCTGTGTCCCAGCCCCTGTGGGAAGGTAGTAATGAACTGATTCTGACCTTGACCTCTCCCAACACAGAATTCCAGGGGCTCCCATTACTGTTAGGCTCAGGTCCACGGGCCTCGTCTGTGCCCATGTGCTGGGCCGTCCCCACAGTGGCTCCTGGCACACCTGAGTCCTGGTCACACATCTCTGTGGAAACCCCTGCCCTCCAGGGTGGATGGCAAATGTGACGGCCCTGTCAGGAACAGAATGGCACAAAATGCCGGGATGTCATTTCTAAGCTGATGGAGTCTGTGGCTTCTCCTGGTTCCCTCTGTCCTGGGTTCATTCTCTGTCCCCTTCTCTGGCTCTGTGTCTGTGTCTCTCACAGGAGCAGACCCGTGGGTTCCATGGACGATGTGGGAAACCGCAGAAGCCTCCCTTGTCCCCGTTTCCCTCTCCGGTCCTGGTGCCCCATTCCTTCCTAAGGCCTCCTCAACCTGACCGGAGCAGTGATTCTGGATTCTCTTCCACATGGGGACCCTGAGGCTGAAACAAGTAGGGCCCTGACCTTGGTCTTCAGACTGGTGGCCCTGTGCTCTTCCACCTTCTGCGTAGCCAGGTCCTAAGGCCCCCAAGCCCCGAGTCTGTCCTCTGCTGAGAAGGACCTCGAGGGTTAGAAAACATTTTCCCAAGACTGGGATCACAGGGGGTCGGGGATGGATATCCAAGGCCGAGAGGCACTTCATATAAGACTGTGGCACCCTTGGGACACTACATCTCTGCAGCCCAAGTGACATCAGAGTAAGCTGAGGCCTTTTGTGCTATAGCCCTCCGGACTTGGGGGAGGGTATCTCTTACTACTCCCAAGTTCGCAGGGTGGTGTTGGACACCGGAACCCAGACCTTGTCTTTTCCCAGTGCCCTGGCAACACCCAGGGTCCCTTGGGGAACCCTGACCATCAGCCCCGACTGTCCCCCCGTCCCTATGGGGCCTGGTTCCGGGTCCTGCAGCGACACAGTGAGGAGAGGTGAGGCCAGGCAGGAGCGGGGAGAGGGCAGAGTGGACTCTCCCTGGGGGCCATGGATCCCTGGTCAGTGCAGACCCTGTTGTGTGCCGGCCCCCCGGGCACCGAGATTCCAGCTCCTGCTCTGGCTCCGGGAGGGAGACCAGAGTGTGGCCCCTGC
Organism: Eumetopias jubatus; assembly: GCF_037043125.1. Taxonomy (NCBI): domain Eukaryota; kingdom Metazoa; phylum Chordata; class Mammalia; order Carnivora; family Otariidae; genus Eumetopias; species Eumetopias jubatus. The sequence continues at coordinate 1,252,374 of NW_028274862.1, read as the reverse complement.
TAGCTCAGATGTGTCACTCTGTCCTGTAGCTACAGCCTGTCCCACCAGCTGAACTCCACCTCCTAGTCGGCCAGCTCATCTTCACGGTCAAGAACAGGCCATCATGAAGGTCAGGGGCCATTGCGTGCCTGGTCAGGCAGGGGACGGCTCACTTTCACCTCAGGGAGACTCTGGCTGGTCTAGCAGGGGCTCTGGAGGCCTGGCTTTCCAGGTTCTCTGCTGAACAGCTCTGGGACTGGAGCCATTTAACCTCTCCTCGCTGGGCCTCGCTTTCCTCTTCTGTGCAATGGGGTGAGGCTGAATGATCCCTCCCATGGCGGAAACATGTGGAGTGCTGGTGATGGACGTAAGCCGGGCACCGAGCCTGGATTGCAGAGTGCAGAGGGGGATGGTGAGCGGTGTGGGCAGTGAGCACTCCTTCCCCCAAAATCAATTTAGCTCTTCCATGTAGCCGCCAGACCACTGGCTCGGAGCCCAGGAGCAGTGGCCGACCACACTCCTGACACCAGGCCCCTGCGTGTGGCTCTTCCTCAGCACTGGGACACGGTGGGGACCGCGGGACTTGGGGTCAGCTCCTCTCTCTGAGGGAAGGAGACGAAAGAAGGCTTTCCTTGGGGACCCCCAATGCCACATAAGAGGGGAGGAGGCTTCCCCCAAACAGTACTTTGAAATTCTGCTTCTGTTAGAACCTGAGCCTTGGGCTTTGGTTATTTCACTTGCTGGGCTGACGAGATACACTTGTTGTCCAAGACTCCTCCTCAGATGAAGAGCTCTTGCAGGTCCCGGGCATCCTGGAGCCCGGGGTGGGAGAGGGGCCAGTCCCCTCCCAGGCTCCTGCAGGAGACCTGTCCTCCCAAAGTCAGGATGGTTTCGGGTCGTGGTCCTGGGCTAGGGTTGGAGACAGCCTGTCACTGCTCCTGACTCTGGGGTGAGTGGGCCTTTTTTAGGCAAAGCCACACCCACCGAAGGCAGTGGCTTCAGAAAGAACACACTCCTGGGCCCGGTCCCGCCCCAGGTCGGTAGCTGACTTCCCCAGCCCCAGAGGAAGAAGGATAGCCTCTGCTTCCTTGGGCTTTGGTCCTCTGACCCACGAGCAAGCACTGAAAAGTTTCTAGCCCTCCTCTGGAAGCGCACCATCCCTGAGCGGGCCAGTCACGCTCCACACACGAAGACGGACAACGTGCTAAGTAAGTGCAAGAGGTGATCCTGTTCAAATGGCCTGCGGGTCGGTGGGGTTGCTGCTTCTGTGCCCTCCAGTGGGCCGCTTTTCCCTGGATGGAAATTCTCCTGGAGGCGCCTCTCTGTCCTTTGAGCTCCGTTCCTGCTGGTTTCAGGACCAAGGGACTCCAACTGAGCATTGTGCCCCATGTCCTCAGGGCGATGGTGGTCATGGTCTGTTATGATGATCTGGGAGGTTCCTTCAGGTTCCTGCTCCCCTAGGCACAGGTGCGGTAGCGACAAGCCCCAGGGCCATCCCCCAATTTCAGCATTGTGCCCCATGTTCCCCAGGGATGGTGCTAATAGTCCGTTGGGATTGTCTGGGAGGGCCCTCCAGGTTCCCGCTGCCCCCCCCCCCAGGCACAGGTGTGGGTGGCAAGAAACCCCAGAGCCGTCCTCAAGCTTCAGCATTGTGCCCCATGTCCTCAGGGATGTTGCTAAGGTTCCATGAGGATCATCTGGGAGGATCCTCCCAGTTCCCGCTTCCCCGGGCACAGGTGTGGTGGCCAAAAGGCCCAGAGCCCTCCCCCAAATTCAGCGTTGTGCCCCCGGGGGTGCTGGTGCCGGTCATGGGCTGTCAAGACGGTACAGGAGGATCCTCCAGGTGGGGCTTGGAGCCTGGGTAAACCTGGTCGCACTCAGGTTGCATGAGGAACAGATGAGTTGAGGTCTTCATTTGGAAGAGTCATTTCGCTTTTCCAAAAAGGTCAAGGTCATGGGTCTACTTCAGAATGAAGATAATGACTACTTAAAAACAAGTGTGTGTTTCCCCTTGTCCCAGAAATGGAAGCAGGTGTGCAGGCCATAGGTCGGAGGACCTACTTATCCCCACCTGACAGCACTTCTCTGCTCTGGATCTAGGAGACCCAAGGTTTGGAACATCAGCCTGTGGGTCAGTGATGTAGCATTTCACAGGATGTCAGTGTTCTGAGAAATCAGCAGGTCCATTTGGCACAGTGTCATCTTCCTGTCAGGACTGGCGGTCAAATGTCTCATGAACCCCACACTTCCGGGGATTTCCTCTTTCCTCCCGTTGACCGAGGGTTAGGGTGAGAGTTAGGGTACTGGTTAGGGCATGGGTTAGGGTACGGGTTAGGGTACGGGTTAGAGATAGGGTAGGGGTTAGGGCACGGTTTACCGTACAGGGTAGGGTTTAGGGTTAGGCTACCATTTAGGGTACGGGTTAGGGTTAGGGTACGCTTTAGGGTTTGGGTTCGGTTCAGGGGTAGGGTTAGGCGTTAGTGTTCTGGTAGGTGTTGGGGTTAGGGTACGGGGTAGGTTTAGGGTACAGTTTAAGGTTAGTGTTAGGGACCTCTACAAATGTTCCGTGCCTGCTATCACAGGAGGCTGATGCCAAGCTGACAATGCAAGGATGAGCCAGGGGCTGCGCTTGTCATGGAACACAGCTCAGAGGGGCTTGAATCTGCTCTGGGGTCCAGGCAAAGCCACCCCACACCTGCCTGTGTCCCAGCCCCTGTGGGAAGGTAGTAATGAACTGATTCTGACCTTGACCTCTCCCAACACAGTATTCCAGGGGCTCCCATTACAGTTAGGCTCAGGTCCACGGGCCTCGTCTGTGCCCATGTGCTGGGCCGTCCCCACAGTGGCTCCTGGCACACCTGAGTCCTGGTCACACATCTCTGTGGAAAACCCTGCCCTCCAGGGTGGATGGCAAATGTGACGGCCCTGTCAGGAACAGAATGGCACAAAATGCCGGGATGTCATTTCTAAGCTGATGGAGTCTGTGGCTTCTCCTGGTTCCCTCTGTCCTGGGTTCATTCTCTGTCCCCTTCTCTGGCTCTGTGTCTGTGTCTCTCACAGGAGCAGACCCGTGGGTTCCATGGGCGATGTGGGAAACCGCAGAAGCCTCCCTTGTACCCGTTTCCCTCTCCGGTCCTGGTGCCCCATTCCTTCCTAAGGCCTCCTCAACCTGACCGGAGCAGTGATTCTGGATTCTCTTCCACATGGGGACCCTGAGGCTGAAACAAGTAGGGCCCTGACCTTGGTCTTCAGACTGGTGGCCCTGTGCTCTTCCACCTTCTGCGTAGCCAGGTCCTAAGGCCCCCAAGCCCCGAGTCTGTCCTCTGCTGAGAAGGACCTCGAGGGTTAGAAAACATTTTCCCAAGACTGGGATCACAGGGGGTCGGGGATGGATATCCAAGGCCGAGAGGCACTTCCTATAAGACTGTGGCACCCTTGGGACACTACATCTCTACAGCCCAAGTGACATCAGAGTAAGCTGAGGCCTTTTGTGCTATAGCCCTCCGGACTTGGGGGAGGGTATCTCTTACTACTCCCAAGTTCGCAGGGTGGTGTTGGACACCGGAACCCAGACCTTGTCTTTTCCCAGTGCCCTGGCAACACCCAGGGTCCCTTGGGGAACCCTGACCATCAGCCCCGACTGTCCCCCCGTCCCTATGGGGCCTGGTTCCGGGTCCTGCAGCGACACAGTGAGGAGAGGTGAGGCCAGGCAGGAGCGGGGAGAGGGCAGAGTGGACTCTCCCTGGGGGCCATGGATCCCTGGTCAGTGCAGACCCTGTTGTGTGCCGGCCCCCCGGGCACCGAGATTCCAGCTCCTGGTCTGGCTCCGGGAGGGAGACCAGAGTGTGGCCCCTGCTAGCTCAGATGTGTCACTCTGTCCTGTAGCTACAGCCTGTCCCACCAGCTGAACTCCACCTCCTAGTCGGCCAGCTCATCTTCACGGTCAAGAACAGGCCATCATGAAGGTAAGGGGCCATTGCGTGCCTGGTCAGGCAGGGGACGGCTCACTTTCACCTCAGGGAGTCTCTGGCTGGTCTAGCAGGGGCTCTGGAGGCCTGGCTTTCCAGGTTCTCTGCTGAACAGCTCTGGGACTGGAGCCATTTAACCTCTCCTCGCTGGGCCTCGCTTTCCTCTTCTGTGCAATGGGGTGAGGCTGAATGATCCCTCCCATGGCGGAAACATGTGGAGTGCTGGTGATGGACGTGAGCCGGGCACCGAGCCTGGATTGCAGAGTGCAGAGGGGGATGGTGAGCGGTGTGGGCAGTGAGCACTCCTTCCCCCAAAATCAATTTAGCTCTTCCATGTAGCCGCCAGACCACTGGCTGGGAGCCCCCGAGCAGTGGCCGACCACACTCCTGACACCAGGCCCCTGCGTGTGGCTCTTCCTCAGCACTGGGACACGGTGGGGACCGCGGGATTTGGGGTCAGCTCCTCTCTCTGAGGGAAGGAGACGAAAGAAGGCTTTCCTTGGGGACCCCCAATGCCACATAAGAGGGGAGGAGGCTTCCCCCAAACAGTACTTTGAAATTCTGCTTCTGTTAGAACCTGAGCCTTGGGCTTTGGTTATTTCACTTGCTGGGCTGACGAGATACACTTGTTCTCCAAGACTCCTCCTCAGATGAAGAGCTCTTGCAGGTCCCGGGCATCCTGGAGCCCGGGGTGGGAGAGGGGCCAGTCCCCTCCCAGGCTCCTGCAGGAGACCTGTCCTCCCAAAGGCAGGATGGTTTCGGGTCGTGGTCCTGGGCTAGGGTTGGAGACAGCCTGTCACTGCTCCTGACTCTGGGGTGAGTGGGCCTTTTTTAGGCAAAGCCACACCCACCGAAGGCAGTGGCTTCAGAAAGAACACACTCCTGGGCCCGGTCCCGCCCCAGGTCGGTGGCTGACTTCCCCAGCCCCAGAGGAAGAAGGATAGCCTCTGCTTCCTTGGGCTTTGGTCCTCTGACCCACGAGCAAGCACTGAAAAGTTTCTAGCCCTCCTCTGGAAGCGCACCATCCCTGAGCGGGCCAGTCACGGTCCACACACGAAGACGGACAACGTGCTAAGTAAGTGCAGGAGGTGATCCTGTTCAAATGGCCTGCGGGTCGGTGGGGTTGCTGCTTCTGTGCCCTCCAGTGGGCCGCTTTTCCCTGGATGGAAATTCTCCTGGAGGCGCCTCTCTGTCCTTTGAGCTCCGTTCCTGCTGGTTTCAGGACCAAGGGACTCCAACTGAGCATTGTGCCCCATGTCCTCAGGGCGATGGTGGTCATGGTCTGTTATGATGATCTGGGAGGTTCCTTCAGGTTCCTGCTCCCCTAGGCACAGGTGCGGTAGCGACAAGCCCCAGGGCCATCCCCCAATTTCAGCATTGTGCCCCATGTTCCCCAGGGATGGTGCTAATAGTCCGTTGGGATTGTCTGGGAGGGCCCTCCAGGTTCCCGCTGCCCCCCCCAGGCACAGGTGTGGGTGGCAAGAAACCCCAGAGCCGTCCTCAAGCTTCAGCATTGTGCCCCATGTCCTCAGGGATGTTGCTAAGGTTCCATGAGGATCATCTGGGAGGATCCTCCCGGTTCCCGCTTCCCCAGGCACAGGTGTGGTGGCCAAAAGGCCCGGAGCCCTCCCCCAAATTCAGCGTTGTGCCCCCGGGGGTGCTGGTGCCGGTCATGGGCTGTCAAGACGGTACAGGAGGATCCTCCAGGTGGGGCTTGGAGCCTGGGTAAACCTGGTCGCACTCAGGTTGCCTGAGGAACAGATGAGTTGAGGTCTTCATTTGGAAGAGTCATTTCGCTTTTCCAAAAAGGTCAAGGTCATGGGTCTACTTCAGAATGAAGATAATGACTACTTAAAAACAAGTGTGTGTTTCCCCTTGTCCCAGAAATGGAAGCAGGTGTGCAGGCCATAGGTCGGAGGACCTACTTATCCCCACCTGACAGCACTTCTCTGCTCTGGATCTAGGAGACCCAAGGTTTGGAACATCAGCCTGTGGGTCAGTGATGTAGCATTTCACAGGATGTCAGTGTTCTGAGAAATCAGCAGGTCCATTTGGCACAGGGTCATCTTCCTGTCAGGACTGGCGGTCAAATGTCTCATGAACCCCACACTTCCGGGGATTTCCTCTTTCCTCCCGTTGACCGAGGGTTAGGGTGAGAGTTAGGGTACTGGTTAGGGCATGGGTTAGGGTACGGGTTAGGGTACGGGTTAGAGATAGGGTAGGGGTTAGGGCACGGTTTACCGTACAGGGTAGGGTTTAGGGTTAGGCTACCATTTAGGGTACGGGTTAGGGTTAGGGTACGCTTTAGGGTTTGGGTTCGGTTCAGGGGTAGGGTTAGGCGTTAGTGTTCTGGTAGGTGTTGGGGTTAGGGTACGGGGTAGGTTTAGGGTACAGTTTAAGGTTAGTGTTAGGGACCTCTACAAATGTTCCGTGCCTGCTATCACAGGAGGCTGGTGCCAAGCTGACAATGCAAGGATGAGCCAGGGGCTGCGCTTGTCATGGAACACAGCTCAGAGGGGCTTGAATCTGCTCTGGGGTCCAGGCCAAGCCACCCCACACCTGCCTGTGTCCCAGCCCCTGTGGGAAGGTAGTAATGAACTGATTCTGACCTTGACCTCTCCCAACACAGAATTCCAGGGGCTCCCATTACTGTTAGGCTCAGGTCCACGGGCCTCGTCTGTGCCCATGTGCTGGGCCGTCCCCACAGTGGCTCCTGGCACACCTGAGTCCTGGTCACACATCTCTGTGGAAACCCCTGCCCTCCAGGGTGGATGGCAAATGTGACGGCCCTGTCAGGAACAGAATGGCACAAAATGCCGGGATGTCATTTCTAAGCTGATGGAGTCTGTGGCTTCTCCTGGTTCCCTCTGTCCTGGGTTCATTCTCTGTCCCCTTCTCTGGCTCTGTGTCTGTGTCTCTCACAGGAGCAGACCCGTGGGTTCCATGGACGATGTGGGAAACCGCAGAAGCCTCCCTTGTCCCCGTTTCCCTCTCCGGTCCTGGTGCCCCATTCCTTCCTAAGGCCTCCTCAACCTGACCGGAGCAGTGATTCTGGATTCTCTTCCACATGGGGACCCTGAGGCTGAAACAAGTAGGGCCCTGACCTTGGTCTTCAGACTGGTGGCCCTGTGCTCTTCCACCTTCTGCGTAGCCAGGTCCTAAGGCCCCCAAGCCCCGAGTCTGTCCTCTGCTGAGAAGGACCTCGAGGGTTAGAAAACATTTTCCCAAGACTGGGATCACAGGGGGTCGGGGATGGATATCCAAGGCCGAGAGGCACTTCCTATAAGACTGTGGCACCCTTGGGACACTACATCTCTGCAGCCCAAGTGACATCAGAGTAAGCTGAGGCCTTTTGTGCTATAGCCCTCCGGACTTGGGGGAGGGTATCTCTTACTACTCCCAAGTTCGCAGGGTGGTGTTGGACACCGGAACCCAGACCTTGTCTTTTCCCAGTGCCCTGGCAACACCCAGGGTCCCTTGGGGAACCCTGACCATCAGCCCCGACTGTCCCCCCGTCCCTATGGGGCCTGGTTCCGGGTCCTGCAGCGACACAGTGAGGAGAGGTGAGGCCAGGCAGGAGCGGGGAGAGGGCAGAGTGGACTCTCCCTGGGGGCCATGGATCCCTGGTCAGTGCAGACCCTGTTGTGTGCCGGCCCCCCGGGCACCGAGATTCCAGCTCCTGCTCTGGCTCCGGGAGGGAGACCAGAGTGTGGCCCCTGCTAGCTCAGATGTGTCACTCTGTCCTGTAGCTACAGCCTGTCCCACCAGCTGAACTCCACCTCCTAGTCGGCCAGCTCATCTTCACGGTCAAGAACAGGCCATCATGAAGGTCAGGGGCCATTGCGTGCCTGGTCAGGCAGGGGACGGCTCACTTTCACCTCAGGGAGACTCTGGCTGGTCTAGCAGGGGCTCTGGAGGCCTGGCTTTCCAGGTTCTCTGCTGAACAGCTCTGGGACTGGAGCCATTTAACCTCTCCTCGCTGGGCCTCGCTTTCCTCTTCTGTGCAATGGGGTGAGGCTGAATGATCCCTCCCATGGCGGAAACATGTGGAGTGCTGGTGATGGACGTAAGCCGGGCACCGAGCCTGGATTGCAGAGTGCAGAGGGGGATGGTGAGCGGTGTGGGCAGTGAGCACTCCTTCCCCCAAAATCAATTTAACTCCTCCATGTAGCCGCCAGACCACTGGCTCGGAGCCCAGGAGCAGTGGCCGACCACACTCCTGACACCAGGCCCATGCGTGTGGCTCTTCCTCAGCACTGGGACACGGTGGGGACCGCGGGACTTGGGGTCAGCTCCTCTCTCTGAGGGAAGGAGACGAAAGAAGGCTTTCCTTGGGGACCCCCAATGCCACATAAGAGGGGAGGAGGCTTCCCCCAAACAGTACTTTGAAATTCTGCTTCTGTTAGAACCTGAGCCTTGGGCTTTGGTTATTTCACTTGCTGGGCTGACGAGATACACTTGTTGTCCAAGACTCCTCCTCAGATGAAGAGCTCTTGCAGGTCCCGGGCATCCTGGAGCCCGGGGTGGGAGAGGGGCCAGTCCCCTCCCAGGCTCCTGCAGGAGACCTGTCCTCCCAAAGGCAGGATGGTTTCGGGTCGTGGTCCTGGGCTAGGGTTGGAGACAGCCTGTCACTGCTCCTGACTCTGGGGTGAGTGGGCCTTTTTTAGGCAAAGCCACACCCACCGAAGGCAGTGGCTTCAGAAAGAACACACTCCTGGGCCCGGTCCCGCCCCAGGTCGGTAGCTGACTTCCCCAGCCCCAGAGGAAGAAGGATAGCCTCTGCTTCCTTGGGCTTTGGTCCTCTGACCCACGAGCAAGCACTGAAAACTTTCTAGCCCTCCTCTGGAAGCGCACCATCCCTGAGCGGGCCAGTCACGCTCCACACACGAAGACGGACAACGTGCTAAGTAAGTGCAAGAGGTGATCCTGTTCAAATGGCCTGCGGGTCGGTGGGGTTGCTGCTTCTGTGCCCTCCAGTGGGCCGCTTTTCCCTGGATGGAAATTCTCCTGGAGGCGCCTCTCTGTCCTTTGAGCTCCGTTCCTGCTGGTTTCAGGACCAAGGGACTCCAACTGAGCATTGTGCCCCATGTCCTCAGGGCGATGGTGGTCATGGTCTGTTATGATGATCTGGGAGGTTCCTTCAGGTTCCTGCTCCCCTAGGCACAGGTGCGGTAGCGACAAGCCCCAGGGCCATCCCCCAATTTCAGCATTGTGCCCCATGTTCCCCAGGGATGGTGCTAATAGTCCGTTGGGATTGTCTGGGAGGGCCCTCCAGGTTCCCGCTGCCCCCCCCCCCAGGCACAGGTGTGGGTGGCAAGAAACCCCAGAGCCGTCCTCAAGCTTCAGCATTGTGCCCCATGTCCTCAGGGATGTTGCTAAGGTTCCATGAGGATCATCTGGGAGGATCCTCCCAGTTCCCGCTTCCCCGGGCACAGGTGTGGTGGCCAAAAGGCCCAGAGCCCTCCCCCAAATTCAGCGTTGTGCCCCCGGGGGTGCTGGTGCCGGTCATGGGCTGTCAAGACGGTACAGGAGGATCCTCCAGGTGGGGCTTGGAGCCTGGGTAAACCTGGTCGCACTCAGGTTGCATGAGGAACAGATGAGTTGAGGTCTTCATTTGGAAGAGTCATTTCGCTTTTCCAAAAAGGTCAAGGTCATGGGTCTACTTCAGAATGAAGATAATGACTACTTAAAAACAAGTGTGTGTTTCCCCTTGTCCCAGAAATGGAAGCAGGTGTGCAGGCCATAGGTCGGAGGACCTACTTATCCCCACCTGACAGCACTTCTCTGCTCTGGATCTAGGAGACCCAAGGTTTGGAACATCAGCCTGTGGGTCAGTGATGTAGCATTTCACAGGATGTCAGTGTTCTGAGAAATCAGCAGGTCCATTTGGCACAGTGTCATCTTCCTGTCAGGACTGGCGGTCAAATGTCTCATGAACCCCACACTTCCGGGGATTTCCTCTTTCCTCCCGTTGACCGAGGGTTAGGGTGAGAGTTAGGGTACTGGTTAGGGCATGGGTTAGGGTACGGGTTAGGGTACGGGTTAGAGATAGGGTAGGGGTTAGGGCACGGTTTACCGTACAGGGTAGGTTTTAGGGTTAGGCTACCATTTAGGGTACGGGTTAGGGTTAGGGTACGCTTTAGGGTTTGGGTTCGGTTCAGGGGTAGGGTTAGGCGTTAGTGTTCTGGTAGGTGTTGGGGTTAGGGTACGGGGTAGGTTTAGGGTACAGTTTAAGGTTAGTGTTAGGGACCTCTACAAATGTTCCGTGCCTGCTATCACAGGAGGCTGGTGCCAAGCTGACAATGCAAGGATGAGCCAGGGGCTGCGCTTGTCATGGAACACAGCTCAGAGGGGCTTGAATCTGCTCTGGGGTCCAGGCAAAGCCACCCCACACCTGCCTGTGTCCCAGCCCCTGTGGGAAGGTAGTAATGAACTGATTCTGACCTTGACCTCTCCCAACACAGAATTCCAGGGGCTCCCATTACAGTTAGGCTCAGGTCCACGGGCCTCGTCTGTGCCCATGTGCTGGGCCGTCCCCACAGTGCCTCCTGGCACACCTGAGTCCTGGTCACACATCTCTGTGGAAAACCCTGCCCTCCAGGGTGGATGGCAAATGTGACGGCCCTGTCAGGAACAGAATGGCACAAAATGCCGGGATGTCATTTCTAAGCTGATGGAGTCTGTGGCTTCTCCTGGTTCCCTCTGTCCTGGGTTCATTCTCTGTCCCCTTCTCTGGCTCTGTGTCTGTGTCTCTCACAGGAGCAGACCCGTGGGTTCCATGGGCGATGTGGGAAACCGCAGAAGCCTCCCTTGTACCCGTTTCCCTCTCCGGTCCTGGTGCCCCATTCCTTCCTAAGGCCTCCTCAACCTGACCGGAGCAGTGATTCTGGATTCTCTTCCACATGGGGACCCTGAGGCTGAAACAAGTAGGGCCCTGACCTTGGTCTTCAGACTGGTGGCCCTGTGCTCTTCCACCTTCTGCGTAGCCAGGTCCTAAGGCCCCCAAGCCCCGAGTCTGTCCTCTGCTGAGAAGGACCTCGAGGGTTAGAAAACATTTTCCCAAGACTGGGATCACAGGGGGTCGGGGATGGATATCCAAGGCCGAGAGGCACTTCCTATAAGACTGTGGCACCCTTGGGACACTACATCTCTGCAGCCCAAGTGACATCAGAGTAAGCTGAGGCCTTTTGTGCTATAGCCCTCCGGACTTGGGGGAGGGTATCTCTTACTACTCCCAAGTTCGCAGGGTGGTGTTGGACACCGGAACCCAGACCTTGTCTTTTCCCAGTGCCCTGGCAACACCCTGGGTCCCTTGGGGAACCCTGACCATCAGCCCCGACTGTCCCCCCGTCCCTATGGGGCCTGGTTCCGGGTCCTGCAGCGACACAGTGAGGAGAGGTGAGGCCAGGCAGGAGCGGGGAGAGGGCAGAGTGGACTCTCCCTGGGGGCCATGGATCCCTGGTCAGTGCAGACCCTGTTGTGTGCCGGCCCCCCGGGCACCGAGATTCCAGCTCCTGGTCTGGCTCCGGGAGGGAGACCAGAGTGTGGCCCCTGCTAGCTCAGATGTGTCACTCTGTCCTGTAGCTACAGCCTGTCCCACCAGCTGAACTCCACCTCCTAGTCGGCCAGCTCATCTTCACGGTCAAGAACAGGCCATCATGAAGGTAAGGGGCCATTGCGTGCCTGGTCAGGCAGGGGACGGCTCACTTTCACCTCAGGGAGTCTCTGGCTGGTCTAGCAGGGGCTCTGGAGGCCTGGCTTTCCAGGTTCTCTGCTGAACAGCTCTGGGACTGGAGCCATTTAACCTCTCCTCGCTGGGCCTCGCTTTCCTCTTCTGTGCAATGGGGTGAGGCTGAATGATCCCTCCCATGGCGGAAACATGTGGAGTGCTGGTGATGGACGTGAGCCGGGCACCGAGCCTGGATTGCAGAGTGCAGAGGGGGATGGTGAGCGGTGTGGGCAGTGAGCACTCCTTCCCCCAAAATCAATTTAGCTCTTCCATGTAGCCGCCAGACCACTGGCTGGGAGCCCCCGAGCAGTGGCCGACCACACTCCTGACACCAGGCCCCTGCGTGTGGCTCTTCCTCAGCACTGGGACACGGTGGGGACCGCGGGATTTGGGGTCAGCTCCTCTCTCTGAGGGAAGGAGACGAAAGAAGGCTTTCCTTGGGGACCCCCAATGCCACATAAGAGGGGAGGAGGCTTCCCCCAAACAGTACTTTGAAATTCTGCTTCTGTTAGAACCTGAGCCTTGGGCTTTGGTTATTTCACTTGCTGGGCTGACGAGATACACTTGTTCTCCAAGACTCCTCCTCAGATGAAGAGCTCTTGCAGGTCCCGGGCATCCTGGAGCCCGGGGTGGGAGAGGGGCCAGTCCCCTCCCAGGCTCCTGCAGGAGACCTGTCCTCCCAAAGGCAGGATGGTTTCGGGTCGTGGTCCTGGGCTAGGGTTGGAGACAGCCTGTCACTGCTCCTGACTCTGGGGTGAGTGGGCCTTTTTTAGGCAAAGCCACACCCACCGAAGGCAGTGGCTTCAGAAAGAACACACTCCTGGGCCCGGTCCCGCCCCAGGTCGGTGGCTGACTTCCCCAGCCCCAGAGGAAGAAGGATAGCCTCTGCTTCCTTGGGCTTTGGTCCTCTGACCCACGAGCAAGCACTGAAAAGTTTCTAGCCCTCCTCTGGAAGCGCACCATCCCTGAGCGGGCCAGTCACGGTCCACACACGAAGACGGACAACGTGCTAAGTAAGTGCAGGAGGTGATCCTGTTCAAATGGCCTGCGGGTCGGTGGGGTTGCTGCTTCTGTGCCCTCCAGTGGGCCGCTTTTCCCTGGATGGAAATTCTCCTGGAGGCGCCTCTCTGTCCTTTGAGCTCCGTTCCTGCTGGTTTCAGGACCAAGGGACTCCAACTGAGCATTGTGCCCCATGTCCTCAGGGCGATGGTGGTCATGGTCTGTTATGATGATCTGGGAGGTTCCTTCAGGTTCCTGCTCCCCTAGGCACAGGTGCGGTAGCGACAAGCCCCAGGGCCATCCCCCAATTTCAGCATTGTGCCCCATGTTCCCCAGGGATGGTGCTAATAGTCCGTTGGGATTGTCTGGGAGGGCCCTCCAGGTTCCCGCTGCCCCCCCCAGGCACAGGTGTGGGTGGCAAGAAACCCCAGAGCCGTCCTCCAGCTTCAGCATTGTGCCCCATGTCCTCAGGGATGTTGCTAAGGTTCCATGAGGATCATCTGGGAGGATCCTCCCGGTTCCCGCTTCCCCAGGCACAGGTGTGGTGGCCAAAAGGCCCGGAGCCCTCCCCCAAATTCAGCGTTGTGCCCCCGGGGGTGCTGGTGCCGGTCATGGGCTGTCAAGACGGTACAGGAGGATCCTCCAGGTGGGGCTTGGAGCCTGGGTAAACCTGGTCGCACTCAGGTTGCATGAGGAACAGATGAGTTGAGGTCTTCATTTGGAAGAGTCATTTCGCTTTTCCAAAAAGGTCAAGGTCATGGGTCTACTTCAGAATGAAGATAATGACTACTTAAAAACAAGTGTGTGTTTCCCCTTGTCCCAGAAATGGAAGCAGGTGTGCAGGCCATAGGTCGGAGGACCTACTTATCCCCACCTGACAGCACTTCTCTGCTCTGGATCTAGGAGACCCAAGGTTTGGAACATCAGCCTGTGGGTCAGTGATGTAGCATTTCACAGGATGTCAGTGTTCTGAGAAATCAGCAGGTCCATTTGGCACAGGGTCATCTTCCTGTCAGGACTGGCGGTCAAATGTCTCATGAACCCCACACTTCCGGGGATTTCCTCTTTCCTCCCGTTGACCGAGGGTTAGGGTGAGAGTTAGGGTACTGGTTAGGGCATGGGTTAGGGTACGGGTTAGGGTACGGGTTAGAGATAGGGTAGGGGTTAGGGCACGGTTTACCGTACAGGGTAGGGTTTAGGGTTAGGCTACCATTTAGGGTACGGGTTAGGGTTAGGGTACGCTTTAGGGTTTGGGTTCGGTTCAGGGGTAGGGTTAGGCGTTAGTGTTCTGGTAGGTGTTGGGGTTAGGGTACGGGGTAGGTTTAGGGTACAGTTTAAGGTTAGTGTTAGGGACCTCTACAAATGTTCCGTGCCTGCTATCACAGGAGGCTGGTGCCAAGCTGACAATGCAAGGATGAGCCAGGGGCTGCGCTTGTCATGGAACACAGCTCAGAGGGGCTTGAATCTGCTCTGGGGTCCAGGCCAAGCCACCCCACACCTGCCTGTGTCCCAGCCCCTGTGGGAAGGTAGTAATGAACTGATTCTGACCTTGACCTCTCCCAACACAGAATTCCAGGGGCTCCCATTACTGTTAGGCTCAGGTCCACGGGCCTCGTCTGTGCCCATGTGCTGGGCCGTCCCCACAGTGGCTCCTGGCACACCTGAGTCCTGGTCACACATCTCTGTGGAAACCCCTGCCCTCCAGGGTGGATGGCAAATGTGACGGCCCTGTCAGGAACAGAATGGCACAAAATGCCGGGATGTCATTTCTAAGCTGATGGAGTCTGTGGCTTCTCCTGGTTCCCTCTGTCCTGGGTTCATTCTCTGTCCCCTTCTCTGGCTCTGTGTCTGTGTCTCTCACAGGAGCAGACCCGTGGGTTCCATGGACGATGTGGGAAACCGCAGAAGCCTCCCTTGTCCCCGTTTCCCTCTCCGGTCCTGGTGCCCCATTCCTTCCTAAGGCCTCCTCAACCTGACCGGAGCAGTGATTCTGGATTCTCTTCCACATGGGGACCCTGAGGCTGAAACAAGTAGGGCCCTGACCTTGGTCTTCAGACTGGTGGCCCTGTGCTCTTCCACCTTCTGCGTAGCCAGGTCCTAAGGCCCCCAAGCCCCGAGTCTGTCCTCTGCTGAGAAGGACCTCGAGGGTTAGAAAACATTTTCCCAAGACTGGGATCACAGGGGGTCGGGGATGGATATCCAAGGCCGAGAGGCACTTCCTATAAGACTGTGGCACCCTTGGGACACTACATCTCTGCAGCCCAAGTGACATCAGAGTAAGCTGAGGCCTTTTGTGCTATAGCCCTCCGGACTTGGGGGAGGGTATCTCTTACTACTCCCAAGTTCGCAGGGTGGTGTTGGACACCGGAACCCAGACCTTGTCTTTTCCCAGTGCCCTGGCAACACCCAGGGTCCCTTGGGGAACCCTGACCATCAGCCCCGACTGTCCCCCCGTCCCTATGGGGCCTGGTTCCGGGTCCTGCAGCGACACAGTGAGGAGAGGTGAGGCCAGGCAGGAGCGGGGAGAGGGCAGAGTGGACTCTCCCTGGGGGCCATGGATCCCTGGTCAGTGCAGACCCTGTTGTGTGCCGGCCCCCCGGGCACCGAGATTCCAGCTCCTGCTCTGGCTCCGGGAGGGAGACCAGAGTGTGGCCCCTGCTAGCTCAGATGTGTCACTCTGTCCTGTAGCTACAGCCTGTCCCACCAGCTGAACTCCACCTCCTAGTCGGCCAGCTCATCTTCACGGTCAAGAACAGGCCATCATGAAGGTCAGGGGCCATTGCGTGCCTGGTCAGGCAGGGGACGGCTCACTTTCACCTCAGGGAGACTCTGGCTGGTCTAGCAGGGGCTCTGGAGGCCTGGCTTTCCAGGTTCTCTGCTGAACAGCTCTGGGACTGGAGCCATTTAACCTCTCCTCGCTGGGCCTCGCTTTCCTCTTCTGTGCAATGGGGTGAGGCTGAATGATCCCTCCCATGGCGGAAACATGTGGAGTGCTGGTGATGGACGTAAGCCGGGCACCGAGCCTGGATTGCAGAGTGCAGAGGGGGATGGTGAGCGGTGTGGGCAGTGAGCACTCCTTCCCCCAAAATCAATTTAGCTCTTCCATGTAGCCGCCAGACCACTGGCTCGGAGCCCAGGAGCAGTGGCCGACCACACTCCTGACACCAGGCCCCTGCGTGTGGCTCTTCCTCAGCACTGGGACACGGTGGGGACCGCGGGACTTGGGGTCAGCTCCTCTCTCTGAGGGAAGGAGACGAAAGAAGGCTTTCCTTGGGGACCCCCAATGCCACATAAGAGGGGAGGAGGCTTCCCCCAAACAGTACTTTGAAATTCTGCTTCTGTTAGAACCTGAGCCTTGGGCTTTGGTTATTTCACTTGCTGGGCTGACGAGATACACTTGTTGTCCAAGACTCCTCCTCAGATGAAGAGCTCTTGCAGGTCCCGGGCATCCTGGAGCCCGGGGTGGGAGAGGGGCCAGTCCCCTCCCAGGCTCCTGCAGGAGACCTGTCCTCCCAAAGTCAGGATGGTTTCGGGTCGTGGTCCTGGGCTAGGGTTGGAGACAGCCTGTCACTGCTCCTGACTCTGGGGTGAGTGGGCCTTTTTTAGGCAAAGCCACACCCACCGAAGGCAGTGGCTTCAGAAAGAACACACTCCTGGGCCCGGTCCCGCCCCAGGTCGGTAGCTGACTTCCCCAGCCCCAGAGGAAGAAGGATAGCCTCTGCTTCCTTGGGCTTTGGTCCTCTGACCCACGAGCAAGCACTGAAAAGTTTCTAGCCCTCCTCTGGAAGCGCACCATCCCTGAGCGGGCCAGTCACGCTCCACACACGAAGACGGACAACGTGCTAAGTAAGTGCAAGAGGTGATCCTGTTCAAATGGCCTGCGGGTCGGTGGGGTTGCTGCTTCTGTGCCCTCCAGTGGGCCGCTTTTCCCTGGATGGAAATTCTCCTGGAGGCGCCTCTCTGTCCTTTGAGCTCCGTTCCTGCTGGTTTCAGGACCAAGGGACTCCAACTGAGCATTGTGCCCCATGTCCTCAGGGCGATGGTGGTCATGGTCTGTTATGATGATCTGGGAGGTTCCTTCAGGTTCCTGCTCCCCTAGGCACAGGTGCGGTAGCGACAAGCCCCAGGGCCATCCCCCAATTTCAGCATTGTGCCCCATGTTCCCCAGGGATGGTGCTAATAGTCCGTTGGGATTGTCTGGGAGGGCCCTCCAGGTTCCCGCTGCCCCCCCCCCCAGGCACAGGTGTGGGTGGCAAGAAACCCCAGAGCCGTCCTCAAGCTTCAGCATTGTGCCCCATGTCCTCAGGGATGTTGCTAAGGTTCCATGAGGATCATCTGGGAGGATCCTCCCAGTTCCCGCTTCCCCGGGCACAGGTGTGGTGGCCAAAAGGCCCAGAGCCCTCCCCCAAATTCAGCGTTGTGCCCCCGGGGGTGCTGGTGCCGGTCATGGGCTGTCAAGACGGTACAGGAGGATCCTCCAGGTGGGGCTTGGAGCCTGGGTAAACCTGGTCGCACTCAGGTTGCATGAGGAACAGATGAGTTGAGGTCTTCATTTGGAAGAGTCATTTCGCTTTTCCAAAAAGGTCAAGGTCATGGGTCTACTTCAGAATGAAGATAATGACTACTTAAAAACAAGTGTGTGTTTCCCCTTGTCCCAGAAATGGAAGCAGGTGTGCAGGCCATAGGTCGGAGGACCTACTTATCCCCACCTGACAGCACTTCTCTGCTCTGGATCTAGGAGACCCAAGGTTTGGAACATCAGCCTGTGGGTCAGTGATGTAGCATTTCACAGGATGTCAGTGTTCTGAGAAATCAGCAGGTCCATTTGGCACAGTGTCATCTTCCTGTCAGGACTGGCGGTCAAATGTCTCATGAACCCCACACTTCCGGGGATTTCCTCTTTCCTCCCGTTGACCGAGGGTTAGGGTGAGAGTTAGGGTACTGGTTAGGGCATGGGTTAGGGTACGGGTTAGGGTACGGGTTAGAGATAGGGTAGGGGTTAGGGCACGGTTTACCGTACAGGGTAGGGTTTAGGGTTAGGCTACCATTTAGGGTACGGGTTAGGGTTAGGGTACGCTTTAGGGTTTGGGTTCGGTTCAGGGGTAGGGTTAGGCGTTAGTGTTCTGGTAGGTGTTGGGGTTAGGGTACGGGGTAGGTTTAGGGTACAGTTTAAGGTTAGTGTTAGGGACCTCTACAAATGTTCCGTGCCTGCTATCACAGGAGGCTGATGCCAAGCTGACAATGCAAGGATGAGCCAGGGGCTGCGCTTGTCATGGAACACAGCTCAGAGGGGCTTGAATCTGCTCTGGGGTCCAGGCAAAGCCACCCCACACCTGCCTGTGTCCCAGCCCCTGTGGGAAGGTAGTAATGAACTGATTCTGACCTTGACCTCTCCCAACACAGTATTCCAGGGGCTCCCATTACAGTTAGGCTCAGGTCCACGGGCCTCGTCTGTGCCCATGTGCTGGGCCGTCCCCACAGTGGCTCCTGGCACACCTGAGTCCTGGTCACACATCTCTGTGGAAAACCCTGCCCTCCAGGGTGGATGGCAAATGTGACGGCCCTGTCAGGAACAGAATGGCACAAAATGCCGGGATGTCATTTCTAAGCTGATGGAGTCTGTGGCTTCTCCTGGTTCCCTCTGTCCTGGGTTCATTCTCTGTCCCCTTCTCTGGCTCTGTGTCTGTGTCTCTCACAGGAGCAGACCCGTGGGTTCCATGGGCGATGTGGGAAACCGCAGAAGCCTCCCTTGTACCCGTTTCCCTCTCCGGTCCTGGTGCCCCATTCCTTCCTAAGGCCTCCTCAACCTGACCGGAGCAGTGATTCTGGATTCTCTTCCACATGGGGACCCTGAGGCTGAAACAAGTAGGGCCCTGACCTTGGTCTTCAGACTGGTGGCCCTGTGCTCTTCCACCTTCTGCGTAGCCAGGTCCTAAGGCCCCCAAGCCCCGAGTCTGTCCTCTGCTGAGAAGGACCTCGAGGGTTAGAAAACATTTTCCCAAGACTGGGATCACAGGGGGTCGGGGATGGATATCCAAGGCCGAGAGGCACTTCCTATAAGACTGTGGCACCCTTGGGACACTACATCTCTGCAGCCCAAGTGACATCAGAGTAAGCTGAGGCCTTTTGTGCTATAGCCCTCCGGACTTGGGGGAGGGTATCTCTTACTACTCCCAAGTTCGCAGGGTGGTGTTGGACACCGGAACCCAGACCTTGTCTTTTCCCAGTGCCCTGGCAACACCCTGGGTCCCTTGGGGAACCCTGACCATCAGCCCCGACTGTCCCCCCGTCCCTATGGGGCCTGGTTCCGGGTCCTGCAGCGACACAGTGAGGAGAGGTGAGGCCAGGCAGGAGCGGGGAGAGGGCAGAGTGGACTCTCCCTGGGGGCCATGGATCCCTGGTCAGTGCAGACCCTGTTGTGTGCCGGCCCCCCGGGCACCGAGATTCCAGCTCCTGGTCTGGCTCCGGGAGGGAGACCAGAGTGTGGCCCCTGCTAGCTCAGATGTGTCACTCTGTCCTGTAGCTACAGCCTGTCCCACCAGCTGAACTCCACCTCCTAGTCGGCCAGCTCATCTTCACGGTCAAGAACAGGCCATCATGAAGGTAAGGGGCCATTGCGTGCCTGGTCAGGCAGGGGACGGCTCACTTTCACCTCAGGGAGTCTCTGGCTGGTCTAGCAGGGGCTCTGGAGGCCTGGCTTTCCAGGTTCTCTGCTGAAGAGCTCTGGGACTGGAGCCATTTAACCTCTCCTCGCTGGGCCTTGCTTTCCTCTTCTGTGCAATGGGGTGAGGCTGAATGATCCCTCCCATGGCGGAAACATGTGGAGTGCTGGTGATGGACGTGAGCCGGGCACCGAGCCTGGATTGCAGAGTGCAGAGGGGGATGGTGAGCGGTGTGGGCAGTGAGCACTCCTTCCCCCAAAATCAATTTAGCTCTTCCATGTAGCCGCCAGACCACTGGCTGGGAGCCCCCGAGCAGTGGCCGACCACACTCCTGACACCAGGCCCCTGCGTGTGGCTCTTCCTCAGCACTGGGACACGGTGGGGACCGCGGGATTTGGGGTCAGCTCCTCTCTCTGAGGGAAGGAGACGAAAGAAGGCTTTCCTTGGGGACCCCCAATGCCACATAAGAGGGGAGGAGGCTTCCCCCAAACAGTACTTTGAAATTCTGCTTCTGTTAGAACCTGAGCCTTGGGCTTTGGTTATTTCACTTGCTGGGCTGACGAGATACACTTGTTGTCCAAGACTCCTCCTCAGATGAAGAGCTCTTGCAGGTCCCGGGCATCCTGGAGCCCGGGGTGGGAGAGGGGCCAGTCCCCTCCCAGGCTCCTGCAGGAGACCTGTCCTCCCAAAGGCAGGATGGTTTCGGGTCGTGGTCCTGGGCTAGGGTTGGAGACAGCCTGTCACTGCTCCTGACTCTGGGGTGAGTGGGCCTTTTTTAGGCAAAGCCACACCCACCGAAGGGAGTGGCTTCAGAAAGAACACACTCCTGGGCCCGGTCCCGCCCCAGGTCGGTGGCTGACTTCCCCAGCCCCAGAGGAAGAAGGATAGCCTCTGCTTCCTTGGGCTTTGGTCCTCTGACCCACGAGCAAGCACTGAAAAGTTTCTAGCCCTCCTCTGGAAGCGCACCATCCCTGAGCGGGCCAGTCACGGTCCACACACGAAGACGGACAACGTGCTAAGTAAGTGCAGGAGGTGATCCTGTTCAAATGGCCTGCGGGTCGGTGGGGTTGCTGCTTCTGTGCCCTCCAGTGGGCCGCTTTTCCCTGGATGGAAATTCTCCTGGAGGCGCCTCTCTGTCCTTTGAGCTCCGTTCCTGCTGGTTTCAGGACCAAGGGACTCCAACTGAGCATTGTGCCCCATGTCCTCAGGGCGATGGTGGTCATGGTCTGTTATGATGATCTGGGAGGTTCCTTCAGGTTCCTGCTCCCCTAGGCACAGGTGCGGTAGCGACAAGCCCCAGGGCCATCCCCCAATTTCAGCATTGTGCCCCATGTTCCCCAGGGATGGTGCTAATAGTCCGTTGGGATTGTCTGGGAGGGCCCTCCAGGTTCCCGCTGCCCCCCCCAGGCACAGGTGTGGGTGGCAAGAAACCCCAGAGCCGTCCTCAAGCTTCAGCATTGTGCCCCATGTCCTCAGGGATGTTGCTAAGGTTCCATGAGGATCATCTGGGAGGATCCTCCCGGTTCCCGCTTCCCCAGGCACAGGTGTGGTGGCCAAAAGGCCCGGAGCCCTCCCCCAAATTCAGCGTTGTGCCCCCGGGGGTGCTGGTGCCGGTCATGGGCTGTCAAGACGGTACAGGAGGATCCTCCAGGTGGGGCTTGGAGCCTGGGTAAACCTGGTCGCACTCAGGTTGCATGAGGAACAGATGAGTTGAGGTCTTCATTTGGAAGAGTCATTTCGCTTTTCCAAAAAGGTCAAGGTCATGGGTCTACTTCAGAATGAAGATAATGACTACTTAAAAACAAGTGTGTGTTTCCCCTTGTCCCAGAAATGGAAGCAGGTGTGCAGGCCATAGGTCGGAGGACCTACTTATCCCCACCTGACAGCACTTCTCTGCTCTGGATCTAGGAGAACCAAGGTTTGGAACATCAGCCTGTGGGTCAGTGATGTAGCATTTCACAGGATGTCAGTGTTCTGAGAAATCAGCAGGTCCATTTGGCACAGTGTCATCTTCCTGTCAGGACGGGCGGTCAAATGTCTCATGAACCCCACACTTCCGGGGATTTCCTCTTTCCTCCCGTTGACCGAGGGTTAGGGTTAGAGTTAGGGTACTGCTTAGGGAATGGGTTAGGGTACGGGTTAGGGTACGGGTTAGAGATAGGGTAGGGGTTAGGGCACGGTTTACCGTACAGGGTAGGGTTTAGGGTTAGGCTACCATTTAGGGTACGGGTTAGGGTTAGGGTACGCTTTAGGGTTTGGCTTCGGTTCAGGGGTAGGGTTAGGCGTTAGTGTTCTGGTAGGTGTTGGGGTTAGGGTACGGGGTAGGTTTAGGGTACAGTTTAAGGTTAGTGTTAGGGACCTCTACAAATGTTCCGTGCCTGCTATCACAGGAGGCTGGTGCCAAGCTGACAATGCAAGGATGAGCCAGGGGCTGCGCTTGTCATGGAACACAGCTCAGAGGGGCTTGAATCTGCTCTGGGGTCCAGGCAAAGCCACCCCACACCTGCCTGTGTCCCAGCCCCTGTGGGAAGGTAGTAATGAACTGATTCTGACCTTGACCTCTCCCAACACAGAATTCCAGGGGCTCCCATTACTGTTAGGCTCAGGTCCACGGGCCTCGTCTGTGCCCATGTGCTGGGCCGTCCCCACAGTGGCTCCTGGCACACCTGAGTCCTGGTCACACATCTCTGTGGAAACCCCTGCCCTCCAGGGTGGATGGCAAATGTGACGGCCCTGTCAGGAACAGAATGGCACAAAATGCCGGGATGTCATTTCTAAGCTGATGGAGTCTGTGGCTTCTCCTGGTTCCCTCTGTCCTGGGTTCATTCTCTGTCCCCTTCTCTGGCTCTGTGTCTGTGTCTCTCACAGGAGCAGACCCGTGGGTTCCATGGGCGATGTGGGAAACCGCAGAAGCCTCCCTTGTCCCCGTTTCCCTCTCCGGTCCTGGTGCCCCATTCCTTCCTAAGGCCTCCTCAACCTGACCGGAGCAGTGATTCTGGATTCTCTTCCACATGGGGACCCTGAGGCTGAAACAAGTAGGGCCCTGACCTTGGTCTTCAGACTGGTGGCCCTGTGCTCTTCCACCTTCTGCGTAGCCAGGTCCTAAGGCCCCCAAGCCCCGAGTCTGTCCTCTGCTGAGAAGGACCTCGAGGGTTAGAAAACATTTTCCCAAGACTGGGATCACAGGGGGTCGGGGATGGATATCCAAGGCCGAGAGGCACTTCCTATAAGACTGTGGCACCCTTGGGACACTACATCTCTGCAGCCCAAGTGACATCAGAGTAAGCTGAGGCCTTTTGTGCTATAGCCCTCCGGACTTGGGGGAGGGTATCTCTTACTACTCCCAAGTTCGCAGGGTGGTGTTGGACACCGGAACCCAGACCTTGTCTTTTCCCAGTGCCCTGGCAACACCCAGGGTCCCTTGGGGAACCCTGACCATCAGCCCCGACTGTCCCCCCGTCCCTATGGGGCCTGGTTCCGGGTCCTGCAGCGACACAGTGAGGAGAGGTGAGGCCAGGCAGGAGCGGGGAGAGGGCAGAGTGGACTCTCCCTGGGGGCCATGGATCCCTGGTCAGTGCAGACCCTGTTGTGTGCCGGCCCCCCGGGCACCGAGATTCCAGCTCCTGGTCTGGCTCCGGGAGGGAGACCAGAGTGTGGCCCCTGCTAGCTCAGATGTGTCACTCTGTCCTGTAGCTACAGCCTGTCCCACCAGCTGAACTCCACCTCCTAGTCGGCCAGCTCATCTTCACGGTCAAGAACAGGCCATCATGAAGGTCAGGGGCCATTGCGTGCCTGGTCAGGCAGGGGACGGCTCACTTTCACCTCAGGGAGACTCTGGCTGGTCTAGCAGGGGCTCTGGAGGCCTGGCTTTCCAGGTTCTCTGCTGAACAGCTCTGGGACTGGAGCCATTTAACCTCTCCTCGCTGGGCCTCGCTTTCCTCTTCTGTGCAATGGGGTGAGGCTGAATGATCCCTCCCATGGCGGAAACATGTGGAGTGCTGGTGATGGACGTAAGCCGGGCACCGAGCCTGGATTGCAGAGTGCAGAGGGGGATGGTGAGCGGTGTGGGCAGTGAGCACTCCTTCCCCCAAAATCAATTTAGCTCTTCCATGTAGCCGCCAGACCACTGGCTCGGAGCCCAGGAGCAGTGGCCGACCACACTCCTGACACCAGGCCCCTGCGTGTGGCTCTTCCTCAGCACTGGGACATGGTGGGGACCGCGGGACTTGGGGTCAGCTCCTCTCTCTGAGGGAAGGAGACGAAAGAAGGCTTTCCTTGGGGACCCCCAATGCCACATAAGAGGGGAGGAGGCTTCCCCCAAACAGTACTTTGAAATTCTGCTTCTGTTAGAACCTGAGCCTTGGGCTTTGGTTATTTCACTTGCTGGGCTGACGAGATACACTTGTTGTCCAAGACTCCTCCTCAGATGAAGAGCTCTTGCAGGTCCCGGGCATCCTGGAGCCCGGGGTGGGAGAGGGGCCAGTCCCCTCCCAGGCTCCTGCAGGAGACCTGTCCTCCCAAAGGCAGGATGGTTTCGGGTCGTGGTCCTGGGCTAGGGTTGGAGACAGCCTGTCACTGCTCCTGACTCTGGGGTGAGTGGGCCCTTTTTAGGCAAAGCCACACCCACCGAAGGCAGTGGCTTCAGAAAGAACACACTCCTGGGCCCGGTCCCGCCCCAGGTCGGTAGCTGACTTCCCCAGCCCCAGAGGAAGAAGGATAGCCTCTGCTTCCTTGGGCTTTGGTCCTCTGACCCACGAGCAAGCACTGAAAAGTTTCTAGCCCTCCTCTGGAAGCGCACCATCCCTGAGCGGGCCAGTCACGGTCCACACACGAAGACGGACAACGTGCTAAGTAAGTGCAAGAGGTGATCCTGTTCAAATGGCCTGCGTGTCGGTGGGGTTGCTGCTTCTGTGCCCTCCAGTGGGCCGCTTTTCCCTGGATGGAAATTCTCCTGGAGGCGCCTCTCTGTCCTTTGAGCTCTGTTCCTGCTGGTTTCAGGACCAAGGGACTCCAACTGAGCTTTGTGCCCCATGTCCTCAGGGCGATGGTGGTCATGGTCTGTTATGATGATCTGGGAGGTTCCTTCAGGTTCCTGCTCCCCTAGGCACAGGTGCGGTAGCGACAAGCCCCAGGGCCATCCCCCAATTTCAGCATTGTGCCCCATGATCCCCAGGGATGGTGCTAATAGTCCGTTGGGATTGTCTGCGAGGGCCCTCCAGGTTCCCGCTGCCCCCCCAGACACAGGTGTGGGTGGCAAGAAACCCCAGAGCCGTCCTCAAGCTTCTGCATTGTGCCCCATGTCCTCAGGGATGTTGCTAAGGTTCCATGAGGATCATCTGGGAGGATCCTCCCGGTTCCCGCTTCCCCGGGCACAGGTGTGGTGGCAAAAAGGCCCAGAGCCCTCCCCCAAATTCAGCGTTGTGCCCCCGGGGGTGCTGGTGCCGGTCATGGGCTGTCAAGATGGTACAGGAGGATCCTCCAGGTGGGGCTTGGAGCCTGGGTAAACCTGGTCGCACTCAGGTTGCATGAGGAACAGATGAGTTGAGGTCTTCATTTGGAAGAGTCATTTCGCTTTTCCAAAAAGGTCAAGGTCACGGGTCTACTTCAGAATGAAGATAATGACTACTTAAAAACAAGTGTGTGTTTCCCCTTGTCCCAGAAATGGAAGCAGGTGTGCAGGCCATAGGTCGGAGGACCTACTTATCCCCACCTGACAGCACTTCTCTGCTCTGGATCTAGGAGACCCAAGGTTTGGAACATCAGCCTGTGGGTCAGTGATGTAGCATTTCACAGGATGTCAGTGTTCTGAGAAATCAGCAGGTCCATTTGGCACAGTGTCATCTTCCTGTCAGGACTGGCGGTCAAATGTCTCATGAACCCCACACTTCCGGGGATTTCCTCTTTCCTCCCGTTGACCGAGGGTTAGGGTGAGAGTTAGGGTACTGGTTAGGGCATGGGTTAGGGTACGGGTTAGGGTACGGGTTAGAGATAGGGTAGGGGTTAGGGCACGGTTTACCGTACAGGGTAGGGTTTAGGGTTAGGCTACCATTTAGGGTACGGGTTAGGGTTAGGGTACGCTTTAGGGTTTGGGTTCGGTTCAGGGGTAGGGTTAGGCGTTAGTGTTCTGGTAGGTGTTGGGGTTAGGGTACGGGGTAGGTTTAGGGTACAGTTTAAGGTTAGTGTTAGGGACGTCTACAAATGTTCCGTGCCTGCTATCACAGGAGGCTGGTGCCGAGCTGACAATGCAAGGATGAGCCAGGGGCTGCGCTTGTCATGGAACACAGCTCAGAGGGGCTTGAATCTGCTCTGGGGTCCAGGCAAAGCCACCCCACACCTGCCTGTGTCCCAGCCCCTGTGGGAAGGTAGTAATGAACTGATTCTGACCTTGACCTCTCCCAACACAGAATTCCAGGGGCTCCCATTACTGTTAGGCTCAGGTCCACGGGCCTTGTCTGTGCCCATGTGCTGGGCCGTCCCCACAGTGGCTCCTGGCACACCTGAGTCCTGGTCACACATCTCTGTGGAAACCCCTGCCCTCCAGGGTGGATGGCCAATGTGACGGCCCTGTCAGGAACAGAATGGCACAAAATGCCGGGATGTCATTTCTAAGCTGATGGAGTCTGTGGCTTCTCCTGGTTCCCTCTGTCCTGGGTTCATTCTCTGTCCCCTTCTCTGTCTCTGTGTCTGTGTCTCTCACAGGAGCAGACCCGTGGGTTCCATGGGCGATGTGAGAAACTGCAGAAGCCTCCCTTGTCCCCGTTTCCCTCTCCGGTCCTGGTGCCCCATTCCTTCCTAAGGCCTCCTCAAACTGACCGGAGCAGTGATTCTGGATTCTCTTCCACATGGCGACCCTGAGGCTGAAACAAGTAGGGCCCTGACCTTGGTCTTCAGACTGGTGGCCCTGTGCTCTTCCACCTTCTGCGTAGCCAGGTCCTAAGGCCCCCAAGCCCCGAGTCTGTCCTCTGCTGAGAAGGACCTCGAGGGGTTAGAAAACATTTTCCCAAGACTGGGATCACAGGGGGTCGGGGATGGATATCTAAGGCCGAGAGGCACTTCTATAAGACTGTGGCACCCTTGGGACACTACATCTCTGCAGCCCAAGTGACATCAGAGTAAGCTGAGGCCTTTTGTGCTATAGCCCTCCGGACTTGGGGAGGGTATCTCTTACTACTCCCAAGTTCGCAGGGTGGTGTTGGACACCGGAACCCAGACCTTGTCTTTTCCCAGTGCCCTGGCAACACCCTGGGTCCCTTGGGGAACCCTGACCATCAGCCCCGACTGTCCCCCCGTCCCTATGGGGCCTGGTTCCGGGTCCTGCAGCGACACAGTGAGGAGAGTTGAGGCCAGGCAGGAGCGGGGAGAGGGCAGAGTGGACTCTCCCTGGGGGCCATGGATCCCTGGTCAGTGCAGACCCTGTTGTGTGCCGGCCCCCCGGGCACCGAGATTCCAGCTCCTGGTCTGGCTCCGGGAGGGAGACCAGAGTGTGGCCCCTGCTAGCTCAGATGTGTCACTCTGTCCTGTAGCTACAGCCTGTCCCACCAGCTGAACTCCACCTCCTAGTCGGCCAGCTCATCTTCACGGTCAAGAACAGGCCATCATGAAGGTCAGGGGCCATTGCGTGCCTGGTCAGGCAGGGGACGGCTCACTTTCACCTCAGGGAGTCTCTGGCTGGTCTAGCAGGGGCTCTGGAGGCCTGGCTTTCCAGGTTCTCTGCTGAACAGCTCTGGGATTGGAGCCATTTAACCTCTCCTCGCTGGGCCTCGCTTTCCTCTTCTGTGCAATGGGGTGAGGCTGAATGATCCCTCCCATGGCGGAAACATGTGGAGTGCTGGTGATGGACGTAAGCCGGGCACCGAGCCTGGATTGCAGAGTGCAGAGGGGGATGGTGAGCGGTGTGGGCAGTGAGCACTCCTTCCCCCAAAATCAATATAGCTCTTCCATGTAGCCGCCAGACCACTGGCTGGGAGCCCAGGAGCAGTGGCCGACCACACTCCTGACACCAGGCCCCTGCGTGTGGCTCTTCCTCAGCACTGGGACACGGTGGGGACCGGGGGACTTGGGGTCAGCTCCTCTCTCTGAGGGAAGGAGACGAAAGAAGGCTTTCCTTGGGGACCCCCAATGCCACATAAGAGGGGAGGAGGCTTCCCCCAAACAGTACTTTGAAATTCTGCTTCTGTTAGAACCTGAGCCTTGGGCTTCGGTTATTTCACTTGCTGGGCTGACGAGATACACTTGTTCTCCAAGACTCCTCCTCAGATGAAGAGCTCTTGCAGGTCCCGGGCATCCTGGAGCCCGGGGTGGGAGAGGGGCCAGTCCCCTCCCAGGCTCCTGCAGGAGACCTGTCCTCCCAAAGGCAGGATGGTTTCGGGTCGTGGTCCTGGGCTAGGGTTGGAGACAGCCTGTCACTGCTCCTGACTCTGGGGTGAGTGGGCCTTTTTTAGGCAAAGCAACACCCACCGAAGGCAGTGGCTTCAGAAAGAACACACTCCTGGGCCCGGTCCCGCCCCAGGTCGGTGGCTGACTTCCCCAGCCCCAGAGGAAGAAGGATAGCCTCTGCTTCCTTGGGCTTTGGTTCTCTGACCCACGAGCAAGCACTGAAAAGTTTCTAGCCCTCCTCTGGAAGCGCACCATCCCTGAGCGGGCCAGTCACGGTCCACACACGAAGACGGACAACGTGCTAAGTAAGTGCAGGAGGTGATCCTGTTCAAATGGCCTGCGGGTCGGTGGGGTTGCTGCTTCTGTGCCCTCCAGTGGGCCGCTTTTCCTTGGATGGAAATTCTCCTGGAGGCGCCTCTCTGTCCTTTGAGCTCCGTTCCTGCTGGTTTCAGGACCAAGGGACTCCAACTGAGCATTGTGCCCCATGTCCTCAGGGCGATGGTGGTCATGGTCTGTTATGATGATCTGGGAGGTTCCTTCAGGTTCCTGCTCCCCTAGGCACAGGTGCGGTAGCGACAAGCCCCAGGGCCATCCCCCAATTTCAGCATTGTGCCCCATGTTCCCCAGGGATGGTGCTAATAGTCCGTTGGGATTGTCTGCGAGGGCCCTCCAGGTTCCCGCTGCCCCCCCAGGCACAGGTGTGGGTGGCAAGAAACCCCAGAGCCGTCCTCAAGCTTCAGCATTGTGCCCCATGTCCTCAGGGATGTTGCTAAGGTTCCATGAGGATCATCTGGGAGGATCCTCCCGGTTCCCGCTTCCCCAGGCACAGGTGTGGTGGCCAAAAGGCCCGGAGCCCTCCCCCAAATTCAGCGTTGTGCCCCCGGGGGTGCTGGTGCCGGTCATGGGCTGTCAAGACGGTACAGGAGGATCCTCCAGGTGGGGCTTGGAGCCTGGGTAAACCTGGTCGCACTCAGGTTGCATGAGGAACAGATGAGTTGAGGTCTTCATTTGGAAGAGTCATTTCGCTTTTCCAAAAAGGTCAAGGTCATGGGTCTACTTCAGAATGAAGATAATGACTACTTAAAAACAAGTGTGTGTTTCCCCTTGTCCCAGAAATGGAAGCAGGTGTGCAGGCCATAGGTCGGAGGACCTACTTATCCCCACCTGACAGCACTTCTCTGCTCTGGATCTAGGAGACCCAAGGTTTGGAACATCAGCCTGTGGGTCAGTGATGTAGCATTTCACAGGATGTCAGTGTTCTGAGAAATCAGCAGGTCCATTTGGCACAGTGTCATCTTCCTGTCAGGACGGGCGGTCAAATGTCTCATGAACCCCACACTTCCGGGGATTTCCTCTTTCCTCCCGTTGACCGAGGGTTAGGGTTAGAGTTAGGGTACTGGTTAGGGCATGGGTTAGGGTACGGGTTAGGGTACGGGTTAGAGATAGGGTAGGGGTTAGGGCACGGTTTACCGTACAGGGTAGGGTTTAGGGTTCGGCTACCATTTAGGGTACGGGTTAGGGTTAGGGTACGCTTTAGGGTTTGGGTTCGGTTCAGGGGTAGGGTTAGGCGTTAGTGTTCTGGTAGGTGTTGGGGTTAGGGTACGGGGTAGGTTTAGGGTACAGTTTAAGGTTAGTGTTAGGGACCTCTACAAATGTTCCGTGCCTGCTATCACAGGAGGCTGGTGCCAAGCTGACAATGCAAGGATGAGCCAGGGGCTGCGCTTGTCATGGAACACAGCTCAGAGGGGCTTGAATCTGCTCTGGGGCCCTGGCAAAGCCACCCCACACCTGCCTGTGTCCCAGCCCCTGTGGGAAGGTAGCAATGAACTGATTCTGACCTTGACCTCTCCCAACACAGAATTCCAGGGGCTCCCATTACTGTTAGGCTCAGGTCCACGGGCCTCGTCTGTGCCCATGTGCTGGGCCGTCCCCACAGTGGCTCCTGGCACACCTGAGTCCTGGTCACACATCTCTGTGGAAACCCCTGCCCTCCAGGGTTGATGGCCAATGTGACGGCCCTGTCAGGAACAGAATGGCACAAAATGCCGGGATGTCATTTCTAAGCTGATGGAGTCTGTGGCTTCTCCTGGTTCCCTCTGTCCTGGGTTCATTCTCTGTCCCCTTCTCTGTCTCTGTGTCTGTGTCTCTCACAGGAGCAGACCCGTGGGATCCATGGGCGATGTGAGAAACCGCAGAAGCCTCCCTTGTCTCCGTTTCCCTCTCCGGTCCTGGTGCCCCATTCCTTCCTAAGGCCTCCTCAACCTGACCGGAGCAGTGATTCTGGATTCTCTTCCACATGGGGACCCTGAGGCTGAAACAAGTAGGGCCCTGACTTGGTCTTCAGACTGGTGGCCCTGTGCTCTTCCACCTTCTGCGTAGCCAGGTCCTAAGGCCCCCAAGCCCCGAGTCTGTCCTCTGCTGAGAAGGACCTCGAGGGGTTAGAAAACATTTTCCCAAGACTGGGATCACAGGGGGTCCGGGATGGATATCCAAGGCCGAGAGGCACTTCTATAAGACTGTGGCACCCTTGGGACACTACATCTCTGCCGCCCAAGTGACATCAGAGTAAGCTGAGGCCTTTTGTGCTATAGCCCTCCGGACTTGGGGGAGGGTATCTCTTACTACTCCCAAGTTCGCAGGGTGGTGTTGGACACCGGAACCCAGACCTTGTCTTTTCCCAGTGCCCTGGCAACACCCTGGGTCCCTTGAGGAACCCTGACCATCGGCCCGGACTGTCCCCCCGTCCCTATGGGGCCTGGTTCCGGGTCCTGCAGCGACACAGTGAGGAGAGGTGAGGCCAGGCAGGAGCGGGGAGAGGGCAGAGTGGACTCTCCCTGGGGGCCATGGATCCCTGGTCAGTGCAGACCCTGTTGTGTGCCGGCCCACCGGGCACCGAGATTCCAGCTCCTGGTCTGGCTCCGGGAGGGAGACCAGAGTGTGGCCCCTGCTAGCTCAGATGTGTCACTCTGTCCTGTAGCTACAGCCTGTCCCACCAGCTGAACTCCACCTCCTAGTCGGCCAGCTCATCTTCACGGTCAAGAACAGGCCATCATGAAGGTCAGGGGCCATTGCGTGCCTGGTCAGGCAGGGGACGGCTCACTTTCACCTCAGGGAGTCTCTGGCTGGTCTAGCAGGGGCTCTGGAGGCCTGGCTTTCCAGGTTCTCTGCTGAACAGCTCTGGGACTGGAGCCATTTAACCTCTCCTCGCTGGGCCTCGCTTTCCTCTTCTGTGCAATGGGGTGAGGCTGAATGATCCCTCCCTTGGCGGAAACATGTGGAGTGCTGGTGATGGACGTAAGCCGGGCACCGAGCCTGGATTGCAGAGTGCAGAGGGGGATGGTGAGCGGTGTGGGCAGTGAGCACTCCTTCCCCCAAAATCAATATAGCTCTTCCATGTAGCCGCCAGACCACTGGCTGGGAGCCCAGGAGCAGTGGCCGACCACACTCCTGACACCAGGCCCCTGCGTGTGGCTCTTCCTCAGCACTGGGACACGGTGGGGACCGCGGGACTTGGGGTCAGCTCCTCTCTCTGAGGGAAGGAGACGAAAGAAGGCTTTCCTTGGGGAACCCCAATGCCACATAAGAGGGGAGGAGGCTTCCCCCAAACAGTACTTTGAAATTCTGCTTCTGTTAGAACCTGAGCCTTGGGCTTTGGTTATTTCACTTGCTGGGCTGACGAGATACAATTGTTCTCAAAGACTGCTCCTCAGATGAAGAGCTCTTGCAGGTCCCGGGCATCCTGGAGCCCGGGGTGGGAGAGGGGCCAGTCCCCTCCCAGGCTCCTGCAGGAGACCTGTCCTCCCAAAGGCAGGATGGTTTCGGGTCGTGGTCCTGGGCTAGGGTTGGAGACAGCCTGTCACTGCTCCTGACTCTGGGGTGAGTGGGCCTTTTTTAGGCAAAGCAACACCCACCGAAGGCAGTGGCTTCAGAAAGAACACACTCCTGGGCCCGGTCCCGTCCCAGGTCGGTGGCTGACTTCCCCAGCCCCAGAGGAAGAAGGATAGCCTCTGCTTCCTGGGGCTTTGGTCCTCTGACCCACGAGCAAGCACTGAAAAGTTTCTAGCCCTCCTCTGGAAGCGCACCATCCCTGAGCGGGCCAGTCACGGTCCACACACGAAGACGGACAACGTGCTAAGTAAGTGCAGGAGGTGATCCTGTTCAAATGGCCTGCGGGTCGGTGGGGTTGCTGCTTCTGTGCCCTCCAGTGGGCCGCTTTTCCCTGGATGGAAATTCTCCTGGAGGCGCCTCTCTGTCCTTTGAGCTCCGTTCCTGCTGGTTTCAGGACCAAGGGACTCCAACTGAGCATTGTGCCCCATGTCCTCAGGGCGATGGTGGTCATGGTCTGTTATGATGATCTGGGAGGTTCCTTCAGGTTCCTGCTCCCCTAGGCACAGGTGCGGTAGCGACAAGCCCCAGGGCCATCCCCCAATTTCAGCATTGTGCCCCATGTTCCCCAGGGATGGTGCTAATAGTCCGTTGGGATTGTCTGCGAGGGCCCTCCAGGTTCCCGCTGCCCCCCCAGGCACAGGTGTGGGTGGCAAGAAACCCCAGAGCCGTCCTCAAGCTTCAGCATTGTGCCCCATGCCCTCAGGGATGTTGCTAAGGTTCCATGAGGATCATCTGGGAGGATCCTCCCGGTTCCCGCTTCCCCAGGCACAGGTGTGGTGGCAAAAAGGCCCAGAGCCCTCCCCCAAATTCAGCGTTGTGCCCCCGGGGGTGCTGGTGCCGGTCATGGGCTGTCAAGATGGTACATGAGGATCCTCCAGGTGGTGCTTGGAGCCTGGGTAAACCTGGTCACACTCAGGTTGCATGAGGAACAGATGAGTTGAGGTCTTCATTTGGAAGAGTCATTTCGCTTTTCCAAAAAGGTCAAGGTCATGGGTCCACTTTAGAATGAAGATAATGACTACTTAAATACAAGTGTGTGTTTCCCCTTCTCCCAGAAATGGAAGCAGGTGTGCAGGCCATAGGTCGGAGGACCTACTTATCCCCACCTGACAGCACTTCTCTGCTCTGGATCTAGGAGACCCAAGGTTTGGAACATCAGCCTGTGGGTCAGTGATGTAGCATTTCACAGGATGTCAGTGTTCTGAGAAATCAGCAGGTCCATTTGGCACAGTGTCATCTTCCTGTCAGGACTGGCGGTCAAATGTCTCATGAACCCCACACTTCCGGGGATTTCCTCTTTCCTCCCGTTGACCGAGGGTTAGGGTTAGAGTTAGAGTACTGGTTAGGGCATGGGTTAGGGTACGGGTTAGGGTACGGGTTAGAGATAGGGTAGGGGTTAGGGCACGGTTTACCGTACAGGGTAGGGTTTAGGGTTAGGCTACCATTTAGGGTACGGGTTAGGGTTAGGGTACGCTTTAGGGTTTGGCTTCGGTTCAGGGGTAGGGTTAGGCGTTAGTGTTCTGGTAGGTGTTGGGGTTAGGGTACGGGGTAGGTTTATGGTACAGTTTAAGGTTAGTGTTAGGGACATCTACAAATGTTCCGTGCCTGCTATCACAGGAGGCTGGTGCCAAGCTGACAATGCAAGGATGAGCCAGGGGCTGCGTTTGTCATGGAACACAGCTCAGAGGGGCTTGAATCTGCTCTGGGGTCCTGGCAAAGCCACCCCACACCTGCCTGTGTCCCAGCCCCTCTGGGAAGGTAGTAATGAACTGATTCTGACGTTGACCTCTCCCAACACAGAATTCCAGGGGCTCCCATTACTGTTAGGCTCAGGTCCACGGGCCTCGTCTGTGCCCATGTGCTGGGCCGTCCCCACAGTGGCTCCTGGCACACCTGAGTCCTGGTCACACAACTCTGTGGAAACCCCTGCCCTCCAGTGTGGATGGCCAATGTGACGGCCCTGTCAGGAACAGAATGGCACAAAATGGCGGGATGTCATTTCTAAGCTGATGGAGTCTGTGACTTCTCCTGGTTCCCTCTGTCCTGGGTTCATTCTCTATCCCCTTCTCTGTCTCTGTGTCTGTGTCTCTCACAGGAGCAGACCCGTGGGTTCCATGGGCGATGTGAGAAACCGCAGAAGCCTCCCTTGTCCCCGTTTCCCTCTCCGGTCCTGGTGCCCCATTCCTTCCTAAGGCCTCCTCAACCTGACCGGAGCAGTGATTCTGGATTCTCTTCCACATGGGGACCCTGAGGCTGAAACAAGTAGGGCCCTGACCTTGGTCTTCAGACTGGTGGCCCTGTGCTCTTCCACCTTCTGCGTAGCCAGGTCCTAAGGCCCCCAAGCCCCGAGTCTGTCCTCTGCTGAGAAGGACCTCGAGGGGTTAGAAAACATTTTCCCAAGACTGGGAACACAGGGGGTCGGGGATGGATATCCAAGGCCGAGAGGCACTTCTAAAAGACTGTGGCACCCTTGGGACACTACATCTCTGCAGCCCAAGTGACATCAGAGTAAGCTGAGGCCTTTTGTGCTATAGCCCTCCGGTCTTGGGGGAGGGTATCTCTTACTACTCCCAAGTTCGCAGGGTGGTGTTGGACACCGGAACCCAGACCTTGTCTTTTCCCAGTGCCCTGGCAACACACTGGGTCCCTTGGGGAACCCTGACCATCAGCCCGGACTGTCCCCCCGTCCCTTGGGGCCTGGTTCCGGGTCCTGCAGCGACACAGTGAGGAGAGGTGAGGCCAGGCAGGAGCGGGGAGAGGGCAGAGTGGACTCTCCCTGGGGGCCATGGATCCCTGGTCAGTGCAGACCCTGTTGTGTGCCGGCCCCCCGGGCACCGAGATTCCAGCTCCTGCTCTGGCTCCGGGAGGGAGACCAGAGTGTGGCCCCTGCTAGCTCAGATGTGTCACTCTGTCCTGTAGCTACAGCCTGTCCCACCAGCTGAACTCCACCTCCTAGTCGGCCAGCTCATCTTCACGGTCAAGAACAGGCCATCATGAATGTCAGGGGCCATTGCGTGCCTGGTCAGGCAGGGGACGGCTCACTTTCACCTCAGGGAGTCTCTGGCTGGTCTAGCAGGGGCTCTGGAGGCCTGGCTTTCCAGGTTCTCTGCTGAACAGCTCTGGGACTGGAGCCATTTAACCTCTCCTCGCTGGGCCTCGCTTTCCTCTTCTGTGCAATGGGGTGAGGCTGAATGATCCCTCCCTTGGCGGAAACATGTGGAGTGCTGGTGATGGACGTAAGCCGGGCACCGAGCCTGGATTGCAGAGTGCAGAGGGGGATGGTGAGCGGTGTGGGCAGTGAGCACTCCTTCCCCCAAAATCAATATAGCTCTTCCATGTAGCCGCCAGACCACTGGCTGGGAGCCCAGGAGCAGTGGCCGACCACACTCCTGACACCAGGCCCCTGCGTGTGGCTCTTCCTCAGCACTGGGACACGGTGGGGACCGCGGGACTTGGGGTCAGCTCCTCTCTCTGAGGGAAGGAGACGAAAGAAGGCTTTCCTTGGGGACCCCCAATGCCACATAAGAGGGGAGGAGGCTTCCCCCAAACAGTACTTTGAAATTCTGCTTCTGTTAGAACCTGAGCCTTGGGCTTTGGTTATTTCACTTGCTGGGCTGACGAGATACACTTGTTGTCCAAGACTCCTCCTCAGATGAAGAGCTCTTGCAGGTCCCGGGCATCCTGGAGCCCGGGGTGGGAGAGGGGCCAGTCCCCTCCCAGGCTCCTGCAGGAGACCTGTCCTCCCAAAGGCAGGATGGTTTCGGGTCGTGGCCCTGGGCTAGGGTTGGAGACAGCCTGTCACTGCTCCTGACTCTGGGGTGAGTGGGCCTTTTTTAGGCAAAGCAACACCCACCGAAGGCAGTGGCTTCAGAAAGAACACACTCCTGGGCCCGGTCCCGCCCCAGGTCGGTGGCTGACTTCCCCAGCCCCAGAGGAAGAAGGATAGCCTCTGCTTCCTTGGGCTTTGGTCCTCTGACCCACGAGCAAGCACTGAAAAGTTTCTAGCCCTCCTCTGGAAGCGCACCATCCCTGAGCGGGCCAGTCACGGTCCACACACGAAGACGGACAACGTGCTAAGTAAGTGCAGGAGGTGATCCTGTTTAAATGGCCTGCGGGTCGGTGGGGTTGCTGCTTCTGTGCCCTCCAGTGGGCCGCTTTTCCCTGGATGGAAATTCTCCTGGAGGCGCCTCTCTGTCCTTTGAGCACCGTTCCTGCTGGTTTCAGGACCAAGGGACTCCAACTGAGCATTGTGCCCCATGTCCTCAGGGCGATGGTGGTCATGGTCTGTTATGATGATCTGGGAGGTTCCTTCAGGTTCCTGCTCCCCTAGGCACAGGTGCGGTAGCGACAAGCCCCAGGGCCATCCCCCAATTTCAGCATTGTGCCCCATGTTCCCCAGGGATGGTGCTAATAGTCCGTTGGGATTGTCTGCGAGGGCCCTCCAGGTTCCCGCTGCCCCCCCAGGCACAGCTGTGGTGGCAAGAAACCCCAGAGCCGTCCTCAAGCTTCAGCATTGTGCCCCATGTCCTCAGGGATGTTGCTAAGGTTCCATGAGGATCATCTGGGAGGATCCTCCGGGTTCCCGCTTCCCCAGGCACAGGTGTGGTGGCAAAAAGGCCCAGAGCCCTCCCCCAAATTCAGCATTGTGCCCCCGGCGGTGCTGGTGCCGGTCATGGGCTGTCAAGATGGTACAGGAGGATCCTCCAAGTGGGGCTTGGAGCCTGGGTAAACGTGGTCGCACTCAGGTTGCATGAGGAACAGATGAGTTGAGGTCTTCATTTGGAAGAGTCATTTCGCTTTTCCAAAAAGGTCAAGGTCATGGGTCTACTTTAGAATGAAGATAATGACTACTTAAAAACAAGTGTGTGTTTCCCCTTCTCCCAGAAATGGAAGCAGGTGTGCAGGCCATAGGTCGGAGGACCTACTTATCCCCACCTGACAGCACTTCTCTGCTCTGGATCTAGGAGACCCAAGGTTTGGGACATCAGCCTGTGGGTCAGTGATGTAGCATTTCACAGGATGTCAGTGTTCTGAGAAATCAGCAGGTCCATTTGGCACAGTGTCATCTTCCTGTCAGGACTGGCGGGCAAATGTCTCATGAACCCCACACTTCCGGGGATTTCCTCTTTCCTCTCGTTGACCGAGGGTTAGGGTTAGAGTTAGGGTACTGGTTAGGGCATGGGTTAGGGTACGGGTTAGGGTACGGGTTAGAGATAGGGTAGGGGTTAGGGCACGGTTTACCGTACAGGTTAGGGTTTAGGGTTAGGCTACCATTTAGGGTACGGGTTAGGGTTAGGTTACGCTTTAGGGTTTGGGTTCGGTTCAGGGGTAGGGTCAGGCGTTAGTGTTCTGGTAGGTGTTGGGGTTAGGGTACGGGGTAGGTTTAGGGTACAGTTTAAGGTTAGTGTTAGGGACCTCTCCAAATGTTCCGTGCCTGCTATCACAGGAGGCTGGTGCCAAGCTGACAATGCAAGGATGAGCCAGGGGCTGCGGTTGTCATGGAACACAGCTCAGAGGGGCTTGAATCTGCTCTGGGGTCCTGGCAAAGCCACCCCAGACCTGCCTGTGTCCCAGCCCCTGTGGGAAGTTAGTAATGAACTGATTCTGACGTTGACCTCTCCCAACACAGAATTCCAGGGGCTCCCATTACTGTTAGGCTCAGGTCCACGGGCCTCGTCTGTGCCCATGTGCTGGGCCGTCCCCACAGTGGCTCCTGGCACACCTGAGTCCTGGTCACACATCTCTGTGGAAACCCCTGCCCTCCAGGGTGGATGGCCAATGTGACGGCCCTGTCAGGAACAGAATGGCACAAAATGCCGGGATGTCATTTCTAAGCTGATGGAGTCTGTGGCTTCTCCTGGTTCCCTCTGTCCTGGGTTCATTCTCTGTCCCCTTCTCTGTCTCTGTGTCTGTGTCTCTCACAGGAGCAGACCCGTGGGTTCCATGGGCGATGTGAGAAACCGCAGAAGCCTCCCTTGTCCCCGTTTCCCTCTCCGGTCCTGGTGCCCCATTCCTTCCTAAGGCCTCCTCAAACTGACCGGAGCAGTGATTCTGGATTCTCTTCCACATGGCGACCCTGAGGCTGAAACAAGTAGGGCCCTGACCTTGGTCTTCAGACTGGTGGCCCTGTGCTCTTCCACCTTCTGCGTAGCCAGGTCCTAAGGCCCCCAAGCCCCGAGTCTGTCCTCTGCTGAGAAGGACCTCGAGGGGTTAGAAAACATTTTCCCAAGACTGGGATCACAGGGGGTCGGGGATGGATATCCAAGGCCGAGAGGCACTTCTATAAGACTGTGGCACCCTTGGGACACTACATCTCTGCAGCCCAAGTGACATCAGAGTAAGCTGAGGCCTTTTGTGCTATAGCCCTCCGGACTTGGGGGAGGGTATCTCTTACTACTCCCAAGTTCGCAGGGTGGTGTTGGACACCGGAACCCAGACCTTGTCTTTTCCCATTGCCCTGGCAACACCCTGGGTCCCTTGGGGAACCCTGACCATCAGCCCGGACTGTCCCCCCGTCCCTATGGGGCCTGGTTCCGGGTCCTGCAGCGACACAGTGAGGAGAGGTGAGGCCAGGCAGGAGCGGGGAGAGGGCAGAGTGGACTCTCCCTGGGGGCCATGGATCCCTGGTCAGTGCAGACCCTGTTGTGTGCCGGCCCCCCGGGCACCGAGATTCCAGCTCCTGGTCTGGCTCCGGGAGGGAGACCAGAGTGTGGCCCCTGCTAGCTCAGATGTGTCACTCTGTCCTGTAGCTACAGCCTGTCCCACCAGCTGAACTCCACCTCCTGGTCGGCCAGCTCATCTTCACGGTCAAGAACAGGCCATCATGAAGGTCAGGGGCCATTGCGTGCCTGGTCAGGCAGGGGACGGCTCACTTTCACCTCAGGGAGTCTCTGGCTGGTCTAGCAGGGGCTCTGGAGGCCTGGCTTTCCAGGTTCTCTGCTGAACAGCTCTGGGACTGGAGCCATTTAACCTCTCCTCGCTGGGCCTCGCTTTCCTCTTCTGTGCAATGGGGTGAGGCTGAATGATCCCTCCCATGGCGGAAACATGTGGAGTGCTGGTGATGGACGTAAGCCGGGCACCGAGCCTGCATTGCAGAGTGCAGAGGGGGATGGTGAGCGGTGTGGGCAGTGAGCACTCCTTCCCCCAAAATCAATTTAGCTCTTCCATGTAGCCGCCAGACCACTGGCTGGGAGCCCAGGAGCAGTGGCCGACCACACTCCTGACACCAGGCCCCTGCGTGTGGCTCTTCCTCAGCACTGGGACACGGAGGGGACCGCGGGAGTTGGGGTCAGCTCCTCTCTCTGAGGGAAGGAGACGAAAGAAGGCTTTCCTTGGGGACCCCCAATGCCACATAAGAGGGGAGGAGGCTTCCCCCAAACAGTACTTTGAAATTCTGCTTCTGTTAGAACCTGAGCCTTGGGCTTTGGTTATTTCACTTGCTGGGCTGACGAGATACACTTGTTGTCCAAGACTCCTCCTCAGATGAAGAGCTCTTGCAGGTCCCGGGCATCCTGGAGCCCGGGGTGGGAGAGGGGCCAGTCCCCTCCCAGGCTCCTGCAGGAGACCTGTCCTCCCAAAGGCAGGATGGTTTCGGGTCGTGGTCCTGGGCTAGGGTTGGAGACAGCCTGTCACTGCTCCTGACTCTGGGGTGAGTGGGCCTTTTTTAGGCAAAGCAACACCCACCGAAGGCAGTGGCTTCAGAAAGAACACATCCCTGGGCCCGGTCCCGCCCCAGGTCGGTGGCTGACTTCCCCAGCCCCAGAGGAAGAAGGATAGCCTCTGCTTCCTTGGGCTTTGGTCCTCTGACCCACGAGCAAGCACTGAAAAGTTTCTAGCCCTCCTCTGGAAGCGCACCATCCCTGAGCGGGCCAGTCACGGTCCACACACGAAGACGGACAACGTGCTAAGTAAGTGCAGGAGGTGATCCTGTTCAAATGGCCTGCGGGTCGGTGGGGTTGCTGCTTCTGTGCCCTCCAGTGGGCCGCTTTTCCCTGGATGGAAATTCTCCTGGAGGCACCTCTCTGTCCTTTGAGCTCCGTTCCTGCTGGTTTCAGGACCAAGGGACTCCAACTGAGCATTGTGCCCCATGTCCTCAGGGCGATGGTGGTCATGGTCTGTTATGATGATCTGGGAGGTTCCTTCAGGTTCCTGCTCCCCTAGGCACAGGTGCGGTAGCGACAAGCCCCAGGGCCATCCCCCAATTTCAGCATTGTGCCCCATGTTCCCCAGGGATGGTGCTAATAGTCCGTTGGGATTGTCTGGGAGGGCCCTCCAGGTTCCCGCTGCCCCCCCCCAGGCACAGGTGTGCTGGCAAGAAACCCCAGAGCCGTCCTCAAGCTTCAGCATTGTGCCCCATGTCCTCAGGGATGTTGCTAAGGTTCCATGAGGATCATCTGGGAGGATCCTCCCGGTTCCCGCTTCCGCAGGCACAGGTGTGGTGGCAAAAAGGCCCAGAGCCCTCCCCCAAATTCAGCGTTGTGCCCCCGGGGGTGATGGTGCCGGTCATGGGCTGTCAAGATGGTACAGGAGGATCCTCCAGGTGGGGCTTGGAGCCTGGGTAAACCTGGTCGCACTCAGGTTGCATGAGGAACAGATGAGTTGAGGTCTTCATTTGGAAGAGTCATTTCGCTTTTCCAAAAAGGTCAAGGTCATGGGTCTACTTTAGAATGAAGATAATGACTACTTAAAAACAAGTGTGTGTTTCCCCTTCTCCCAGAAATGGAAGCAGGTGTGCAGGCCATAGGTCGGAGGACCTACTTATCCCCACCTGACAGCACTTCTCTGCTCTGGATCTAGGAGACCCAAGGTTTGGAACATCAGCCTGTGGGTCAGTGATGTAGCATTTCACAGGATGTCAGTGTTCTGAGAAATCAGCAGGTCCATTTGGCACAGTGTCATCTTCCTGTCAGGACTGGCGGTCAAATGTCTCATGAACCCCACACTTCCGGGGATTTCCTCTTTCCTCCCGTTGACCGAGGGTTAGGGTTAGAGTTAGGGTACTGGTTAGGGCATGGGTTAGGGTACGGGTTAGGGTACGGGTTAGAGATAGGGTAGGGGTTAGGGCACGGTTTACCGTACAGGGTAGGGTTTAGGGTTAGGCTACCATTTAGGGTACGGGTTAGGGTTAGGGTACGCTTTAGGGTTTGGGTTCGGTTCAGGGGTAGGGTTAGGCGTTAGTGTTCTGGTAGGTGTTGGGGTTACGGTACGGGGTAGGTTTATGGTACAGTTTAAGGTTAGTGTTAGGGACATCTACAAATGTTCCGTGCCTGCTATCACAGGAGGCTGGTGCCAAGCTGACAATGCAAGGATGAGCCAGGGGCTGCGTTTGTCATGGAACACAGCTCAGAGGGGCTTGAATCTGCTCTGGGGTCCTGGCAAAGCCACCCCACACCTGCCTGTGTCCCAGCCCCTGTGGGAAGGTAGTAATGAACTGATTCTGACCTTGACCTCTCCCAACACAGAATTCCAGGGGCTCCCATTACTGTTAGGCTCAGGTCCACGGGCCTCGTCTGTGCCCATGTGCTGGGCCGTCCCCACAGTGGCTCCTGGCACACCTGAGTCCTGGTCACACATCTCTGTGGAAACCCCTGCCCTCCAGTGTGGATGGCCAATGTGACGGCCCTGTCAGGAACAGAATGGCACAAAATGGCGGGATGTCATTTCTAAGCTGATGGAGTCTGTGACTTCTCCTGGTTCCCTCTGTCCTGGGTTCATTCTCTATCCCCTTCTCTGTCTCTGTGTCTGTGTCTCTCACAGGAGCAGACCCGTGGGTTCCATGGGCGATGTGAGAAACCGCAGAAGCCTCCCTTGTCCCCGTTTCCCTCTCCGGTCCTGGTGCCCCATTCCTTCCTAAGGCCTCCTCAAACTGACCGGAGCAGTGATTCTGGATTCTCTTCCACATGGGGACCCTGAGGCTGAAACAAGTAGGGCCCTGACCTTGGTCTTCAGACTGGTGGCCCTGTGCTCTTCCACCTTCTGCGTAGCCAGGTCCTAAGGCCCCCAAGCCCCGAGTCTGTCCTCTGCTGAGAAGGACCTCGAGGGGTTAGAAAACATTTTCCCAAGACTGGGAACACAGGGGGTCGGGGATGGATATCCAAGGCCGAGAGGCACTTCTAAAAGACTGTGGCACCCTTGGGACACTACATCTCTGCAGCCCAAGTGACATCAGAGTAAGCTGAGGCCTTTTGTGCTATAGCCCTCCGGTCTTGGGGGAGGGTATCTCTTACTACTCCCAAGTTCGCAGGGTGGTGTTGGACACCGGAACCCAGACCTTGTCTTTTCCCAGTGCCCTGGCAACACACTGGGTCCCTTGGGGAACCCTGACCATCAGCCCGGACTGTCCCCCCGTCCCTTGGGGCCTGGTTCCGGGTCCTGCAGCGACACAGTGAGGAGAGGTGAGGCCAGGCAGGAGCGGGGAGAGGGCAGAGTGGACTCTCCCTGGGGGCCATGGATCCCTGGTCAGTGCAGACCCTGTTGTGTGCCGGCCCCCCGGGCACCGAGATTCCAGCTCCTGCTCTGGCTCCGGGAGGGAGACCAGAGTGTGGCCCCTGCTAGCTCAGATGTGTCACTCTGTCCTGTAGCTACAGCCTGTCCCACCAGCTGAACTCCACCTCCTAGTCGGCCAGCTCATCTTCACGGTCAAGAACAGGCCATCATGAATGTCAGGGGCCATTGCGTGCCTGGTCAGGCAGGGGACGGCTCACTTTCACCTCAGGGAGTCTCTGGCTGGTCTAGCAGGGGCTCTGGAGGCCTGG
Source organism: Eumetopias jubatus (assembly GCF_037043125.1). Taxonomy (NCBI): domain Eukaryota; kingdom Metazoa; phylum Chordata; class Mammalia; order Carnivora; family Otariidae; genus Eumetopias; species Eumetopias jubatus. The sequence continues at coordinate 1,210,019 of NW_028274862.1, read as the reverse complement.
CTTTCCAGGTTCTCTGCTGAACAGCTCTGGGACTGGAGCCATTTAACCTCTCCTCGCTGGGCCTCGCTTTCCTCTTCTGTGCAATGGGGTGAGGCTGAATGATCCCTCCCTTGGCGGAAACATGTGGAGTGCTGGTGATGGACGTAAGCCGGGCACCGAGCCTGGATTGCAGAGTGCAGAGGGGGATGGTGAGCGGTGTGGGCAGTGAGCACTCCTTCCCCCAAAATCAATATAGCTCTTCCATGTAGCCGCCAGACCACTGGCTGGGAGCCCAGGAGCAGTGGCCGACCACACTCCTGACACCAGGCCCCTGCGTGTGGCTCTTCCTCAGCACTGGGACACGGTGGGGACCGCGGGACTTGGGGTCAGCTCCTCTCTCTGAGGGAAGGAGACGAAAGAAGGCTTTCCTTGGGGACCCCCAATGCCACATAAGAGGGGAGGAGGCTTCCCCCAAACAGTACTTTGAAATTCTGCTTCTGTTAGAACCTGAGCCTTGGGCTTTGGTTATTTCACTTGCTGGGCTGACGAGATACACTTGTTGTCCAAGACTCCTCCTCAGATGAAGAGCTCTTGCAGGTCCCGGGCATCCTGGAGCCCGGGGTGGGAGAGGGGCCAGTCCCCTCCCAGGCTCCTGCAGGAGACCTGTCCTCCCAAAGGCAGGATGGTTTCGGGTCGTGGTCCTGGGCTAGGGTTGGAGACAGCCTGTCACTGCTCCTGACTCTGGGGTGAGTGGGCCTTTTTTAGGCAAAGCAACACCCACCGAAGGCAGTGGCTTCAGAAAGAACACACTCCTGGGCCCGGTCCCGCCCCAGGTCGGTGGCTGACTTCCCCAGCCCCAGAGGAAGAAGGATAGCCTCTGCTTCCTTGGGCTTTGGTCCTCTGACCCACGAGCAAGCACTGAAAAGTTTCTAGCCCTCCTCTGGAAGCGCACCATCCCTGAGCGGGCCAGTCACGGTCCACACACGAAGACGGACAACGTGCTAAGTAAGTGCAGGAGGTGATCCTGTTTAAATGGCCTGCGGGTCGGTGGGGTTGCTGCTTCTGTGCCCTCCAGTGGGCCGCTTTTCCCTGGATGGAAATTCTCCTGGAGGCGCCTCTCTGTCCTTTGAGCACCGTTCCTGCTGGTTTCAGGACCAAGGGACTCCAACTGAGCATTGTGCCCCATGTCCTCAGGGCGATGGTGGTCATGGTCTGTTATGATGATCTGGGAGGTTCCTTCAGGTTCCTGCTCCCCTAGGCACAGGTGCGGTAGCGACAAGCCCCAGGGCCATCCCCCAATTTCAGCATTGTGCCCCATGTTCCCCAGGGATGGTGCTAATAGTCCGTTGGGATTGTCTGCGAGGGCCCTCCAGGTTCCCGCTGCCCCCCCAGGCACAGGTGTGGTGGCAAGAAAACCCAGAGCCGTCCTCAAGCTTCAGCATTGTGCCCCATGTCCTCAGGGATGTTGCTAAGGTTCCATGAGGATCATCTGGGAGGATCCTCCGGGTTCCCGCTTCCCCAGGCACAGGTGTGGTGGCAAAAAGGCCCAGAGCCCTCCCCCAAATTCAGCATTGTGCCCCCGGCGGTGCTGGTGCCGGTCATGGGCTGTCAAGATGGTACAGGAGGATCCTCCAAGTGGGGCTTGGAGCCTGGGTAAACGTGGTCGCACTCAGGTTGCATGAGGAACAGATGAGTTGAGGTCTTCATTTGGAAGAGTCATTTCGCTTTTCCAAAAAAGGTCAAGGTCATGGGTCTACTTTAGAATGAAGATAATGACTACTTAAAAACAAGTGTGTGTTTCCCCTTCTCCCAGAAATGGAAGCAGGTGTGCAGGCCATAGGTCGGAGGACCTACTTATCCCCACCTGACAGCACTTCTCTGCTCTGGATCTAGGAGACCCAAGGTTTGGAACATCAGCCTGTGGGTCAGTGATGTAGCATTTCACAGGATGTCAGTGTTCTGAGAAATCAGCAGGTCCATTTGGCACAGTGTCATCTTCCTGTCAGGACTGGCGGTCAAATGTCTCATGAACCCCACACTTCCGGGGATTTCCTCTTTCCTCTCGTTGACCGAGGGTTAGGGTTAGAGTTAGGGTACTGGTTAGGGCATGGGTTAGGGTACGGGTTAGGGTACGGGTTAGAGATAGGGTAGGGGTTAGGGCACGGTTTACCGTACAGGTTAGGGTTTAGGGTTAGGCTACCATTTAGGGTACGGTTTAGGGTTAGGTTACGCTTTAGGGTTTGGGTTCGGTTCAGGGGTAGGGTCAGGCGTTAGTGTTCTGGTAGGTGTTGGGGTTAGGGTACGGGGTAGGTTTAGGGTACAGTTTAAGGTTAGTGTTAGGGACCTCTCCAAATGTTCCGTGCCTGCTATCACAGGAGGCTGGTGCCAAGCTGACAATGCAAGGATGAGCCAGGGGCTGCGGTTGTCATGGAACACAGCTCAGAGGGGCTTGAATCTGCTCTGGGGTCCTGGCAAAGCCACCCCAGACCTGCCTGTGTCCCAGCCCCTGTGGGAAGTTAGTAATGAACTGATTCTGACGTTGACCTCTCCCAACACAGAATTCCAGGGGCTCCCATTACTGTTAGGCTCAGGTCCACGGGCCTCGTCTGTGCCCATGTGCTGGGCCGTCCCCACAGTGGCTCCTGGCACACCTGAGTCCTGGTCACACATCTCTGTGGAAACCCCTGCCCTCCAGGGTGGATGGCCAATGTGACGGCCCTGTCAGGAACAGAATGGCACAAAATGCCGGGATGTCATTTCTAAGCTGATGGAGTCTGTGGCTTCTCCTGGTTCCCTCTGTCCTGGGTTCATTCTCTGTCCCCTTCTCTGTCTCTGTGTCTGTGTCTCTCACAGGAGCAGACCCGTGGGTTCCATGGGCGATGTGAGAAACCGCAGAAGCCTCCCTTGTCCCCGTTTCCCTCTCCGGTCCTGGTGCCCCATTCCTTCCTAAGGCCTCCTCAAACTGACCGGAGCAGTGATTCTGGATTCTCTTCCACATGGCGACCCTGAGGCTGAAACAAGTAGGGCCCTGACCTTGGTCTTCAGACTGGTGGCCCTGTGCTCTTCCACCTTCTGCGTAGCCAGGTCCTAAGGCCCCCAAGCCCCGAGTCTGTCCTCTGCTGAGAAGGACCTCGAGGGGTTAGAAAACATTTTCCCAAGACTGGGATCACAGGGGGTCGGGGATGGATATCCAAGGCCGAGAGGCACTTCTATAAGACTGTGGCACCCTTGGGACACTACATCTCTGCAGCCCAAGTGACATCAGAGTAAGCTGAGGCCTTTTGTGCTATAGCCCTCCGGACTTGGGGGAGGGTATCTCTTACTACTCCCAAGTTCGCAGGGTGGTGTTGGACACCGGAACCCAGACCTTGTCTTTTCCCATTGCCCTGGCAACACCCTGGGTCCCTTGGGGAACCCTGACCATCAGCCCGGACTGTCCCCCCGTCCCTATGGGGCCTGGTTCCGGGTCCTGCAGCGACACAGTGAGGAGAGGTGAGGCCAGGCAGGAGCGGGGAGAGGGCAGAGTGGACTCTCCCTGGGGGCCATGGATCCCTGGTCAGTGCAGACCCTGTTGTGTGCCGGCCCCCCGGGCACCGAGATTCCAGCTCCTGGTCTGGCTCCGGGAGGGAGACCAGAGTGTGGCCCCTGCTAGCTCAGATGTGTCACTCTGTCCTGTAGCTACAGCCTGTCCCACCAGCTGAACTCCACCTCCTGGTCGGCCAGCTCATCTTCACGGTCAAGAACAGGCCATCATGAAGGTCAGGGGCCATTGCGTGCCTGGTCAGGCAGGGGACGGCTCACTTTCACCTCAGGGAGTCTCTGGCTGGTCTAGCAGGGGCTCTGGAGGCCTGGCTTTCCAGGTTCTCTGCTGAACAGCTCTGGGACTGGAGCCATTTAACCTCTCCTCGCTGGGCCTCGCTTTCCTCTTCTGTGCAATGGGGTGAGGCTGAATGATCCCTCCCATGGCGGAAACATGTGGAATGCTGGTGATGGACGTAAGCCGGGCACCGAGCCTGGATTGCAGAGTGCAGAGGGGGATGGTGAGCGGTGTGGGCAGTGAGCACTCCTTCCCCCAAAATCAATTTAGCTCTTCCAAGTAGCCGCCAGACCACTGGCTGGGAGCCCAGGAGCAGTGGCCGACCACACTCCTGACACCAGGCCCCTGCGTGTGGCTCTTCCTCAGCACTGGGACACGGTGGGGACCGCGGGACTTGGGGTCAGCTCCTCTCTCTGAGGGAAGGAGACGAAAGAAGGCTTTCCTTGGGGACCCCCAATGCCACATAAGAGGGGAGGAGGCTTCCCCCAAACAGTACTTTGAAATTCTGCTTCTGTTAGAACCTGAGCCTTGGGCTTTGGTTATTTCACTTGCTGGGCTGACGAGATACACTTGTTCTCCAAGACTCCTCCTCAGATGAAGAGCTCTTGCAGGTCCCGGGCATCCTGGAGCCCGGGGTGGGAGAGGGGCCAGTCCCCTCCCAGGCTCCTGCAGGAGACCTGTCCTCCCAAAGGCAGGATGGTTTCGGGTCGTGGTCCTGGGCTAGGGTTGGAGACAGCCTGTCACTGCTCCTGACTCTGGGGTGAGTGGGCCTTTTTTAGGCAAAGCCACACCCACCGAAGGCAGTGGCTTCAGAAAGAACACACTCCTGGGCCCGGTCCCGCCCCAGGTCGGTGGCTGACTTCCCCAGCCCCAGAGGAAGAAGGATAGCCTCTGCTTCCTTGGGCTTTGGTCCTCTGACCCACGAGCAAGCACTGAAAAGTTTCTAGCCCTCCTCTGGAAGCGCACCATCCCTGAGCGGGCCAGTCACGGTCCACACACGAAGACGGACAACGTGCTAAGTAAGTGCAGGAGGTGATCCTGTTCAAATGGCCTGCGGGTCGGTGGGGTTGCTGCTTCTGTGCCCTCCAGTGGGCCGCTTTTCCCTGGATGGAAATTCTCCTGGAGGCGCCTCTCTGTCCTTTGAGCTCCGTTCCTGCTGGTTTCAGGACCAAGGGACTCCAACTGAGCATTGTGCCCCATGTCCTCAGGGCGATGGTGGTCATGGTCTGTTATGATGATCTGGGAGGTTCCTTCAGGTTCCTGCTCCCCTAGGCACAGGTGCGGTAGCGACAAGCCCCAGGGCCATCCCCCAATTTCAGCATTGTGCCCCATGTTCCCCAGGGATGGTGCTAATAGTCCGTTGGGATTGTCTGCGAGGGCCCTCCAGGTTCCCGCTGCCCCCCCAGGCACAGGTGTGGGTGGCAAGAAACCCCAGAGCCGTCCTCAAGCTTCAGCATTGTGCCCCATGCCCTCAGGGATGTTGCTAAGGTTCCATGAGGATCATCTGGGAGGATCCTCCCGGTTCCCGCTTCCCCAGGCACAGGTGTGGTGGCAAAAAGGCCCAGAGCCCTCCCCCAAATTCAGCGTTGTGCCCCCGGGGGTCCTGGTGCCGGTCATGGGCTGTCAAGATGGTACAGGAGAATCCTCCAGGTGGGGCTTGGAGCCTGGGTAAACCTGGTCGCACTCAGGTTGCATGAGGAACAGATGAGTTGAGGTCTTCATTTGGAAGAGTCATTTCGCTTTTCCAAAAAGGTCAAGGTCATGGGTCCACTTTAGAATGAAGATAATGACTACTTAAAAACAAGTGTGTGTTTCCCCTTCTCCCAGAAATGGAAGCAGGTGTGCAGGCCATAGGTCGGAGGACCTACTTATCCCCACCTGACAGCACTTCTCTGCTCTGGATCTAGGAGACCCAAGGTTTGGAACATCAGCCTGTGGGTCAGTGATGTAGCATTTCACAGGATGTCAGTGTTCTGAGAAATCAGCAGGTCCATTTGGCACAGTGTCATCTTCCTGTCAGGACGGGCGGTCAAATGTCTCATGAACCCCACACTTCCGGGGATTTCCTCTTTCCTCCCGTTGACCGAGGGTTAGGGTTAGAGTTAGGGTACTGGTTAGGGCATGGGTTAGGGTACGGGTTAGGGTACGGGTTAGAGATAGGGTAGGGGTTAGGGCACGGTTTACCGTACAGGGTAGGGTTTAGGGTTCGGCTACCATTTAGGGTACGGGTTAGGGTTAGGGTACGCTTTAGGGTTTGGGTTCGGTTCAGGGGTAGGGTTAGGCGTTAGTGTTCTGGTAGGTGTTGGGGTTAGGGTACGGGGTAGGTTTAGGGTACAGTTTAAGGTTAGTGTTAGGGATCTCTACAAATGTTCCGTGCCTGCTATCACAGGAGGCTGGTGCCAAGCTGACAATGCAAGGATGAGCCAGGGGCTGCGCTTGTCATGGAACACAGCTCAGAGGGGCTTGAATCTGCTCTGGGGTCCAGGCGAAGCCACCCCACACCTGCCTGTGTCCCAGCCCCTGTGGGAAGGTAGTAATGAACTGATTCTGACCTTGACCTCTCCCAACACAGAATTCCAGGGGCTCCCATTACTGTTAGGCTCAGGTCCACGGGCCTCGTCTGTGCCCATGTGCTGGGCCGTCCCCATAGTGGCTCCTGGCACACCTGAGTCCTGGTCACACATCTCTGTGGAAACCCCTGCCCTCCAGGGTGGATGGCCAATGTGACGGCCCTGTCAGGAACAGAATGGCACAAAATGCCGGGATGTCATTTCTAAGCTGATGGAGTCTGTGACTTCTCCTGGTTCCCTCTGTCCTGGGTTCATTCTCTGTCCCCTTCTCTGTCTCTGTGTCTGTGTCCCTCACAGGAGCAGACCCGTGGGTTCCATGGGCGATGTGAGAAACCGCAGAAGCCTCCCTTGTCCCCGTTTCCCTCTCCGGTCCTGGTGCCCCATTCCTTCCTAAGGCCTCCTCAACCTGACCGGAGCAGTGATTCTGGATTCTCTTCCACATGGGGACCCTGAGGCTGTAACAAGTAGGGCCCTGACCTTGGTCTTCAGACTGGTGGCCCTGTGCTCTTCCACCTTCTGCGTAGCCAGGTCCTAAGGCCCCGAAGCCCCGTGTCTGTCCTCTGCTGAGAAGGACCTCGAGGGGTTAGAAAACATTTTCCCAAGACTGGGATCACAGGGGGTCGGGGATGGATATCCAAGGCCGAGAGGCACTTCTATAAGACTGTGGCACCCTTGGGACACTACATCTCTGCAGCCCAAGTGACATCAGAGTAAGCTGAGGCCTTTTGTGCTATAGCCCTCCGGACTTGGGGGAGGGTATCTCTTACTACTCCCAAGTTCGCAGGGTGGTGTTGGACACCGGAACCCAGACCTTGTCTTTTCCCAGTGCCCTGGCAACACCCTGGGTCCCTTGGGGAACCCTGACCATCAGCCCGGACTGTCCCCCCGTCCCTATGGGGCCTGGTTCCGGGTCCTGCAACGACACAGTGAGGAGAGGTGAGGCCAGGCAGGAGCGGGGAGAGGGCAGAGCGGACTCTCCCTGGGGGCCATGGATCCCTCGTCAGTGCAGACCCTGTTGTGTGCCGGCGCCCCGGGCACCGAGATTCCAGCTCCTGCTCTGGCTCCGGGAGGGAGACCAGAGTGTGGCCCCTGCTAGCTCAGATGTGTCACTCTGTCCTGTAGCTACAGCCTGTCCCACCAGCTGAACTCCACCTCCTAGTCGGCCAGCTCATCTTCACGGTCAAGAACAGGCCATCATGAAGGTCAGGGGCCATTGCGTGCCTGGTCAGGCAGGGGACGGCTCACTTTCACCTCAGGGAGTCTCTGGCTGGTCTAGCAGGGGCTCTGGAGGCCTGGCTTTCCAGGTTCTCTGCTGAACAGCTCTGGGACTGGAGCCATTTAACCTCTCCTCGCTGGGCCTCGCTTTCCTCTTCTGTGCAATGGGGTGAGGCTGAATGATCCCTCCCATGGCGGAAACATGTGGAGTGCTGGTGATGGACGTAAGCCGGGCACCGAGCCTGCATTGCAGAGTGCAGAGGGGGATGGTGAGCGGTGTGGGCAGTGAGCACTCCTTCCCCCAAAATCAATTTAGCTCTTCCATGTAGCCGCCAGACCACTGGCTGGGAGCCCAGGAGCAGTGGCCGACCACACTCCTGACACCAGGCCCCTGCGTGTGGCTCTTCCTCAGCACTGGGACACGGAGGGGACCGCGGGACTTGGGGTCAGCTCCTCTCTCTGAGGGAAGGAGACGAAAGAAGGCTTTCCTTGGGGACCCCCAATGCCACATAAGAGGGGAGGAGGCTTCCCCCAAACAGTACTTTGAAATTCTGCTTCTGTTAGAACCTGAGCCTTGGGCTTTGGTTATTTCACTTGCTGGGCTGACGAGATACACTTGTTGTCCAAGACTCCTCCTCAGATGAAGAGCTCTTGCAGGTCCCGGGCATCCTGGAGCCCGGGGTGGGAGAGGGGCCTGTCCCCTCCCAGGCTCCTGCAGGAGACCTGTCCTCCCAAAGGCAGGATGGTTTCGGGTCGTGGTCCTGGGCTAGGGTTGGAGACAGCCTGTCACTGCTCCTGACTCTGGGGTGAGTGGGCCTTTTTTAGGCAAAGCAACACCCACCGAAGGCAGTGGCTTCAGAAAGAACACACTCTTGGGCCCGGTCCCGCCCCAGGTCGGTGGCTGACTTCCCCAGCCCCAGAGGAAGAAGGATAGCCTCTGCTTCCTTGGGCTTTGGTCCTCTGACCCACGAGCAAGCACTGAAAAGTTTCTAGCCCTCCTCTGGAAGCGCACCATCCCTGAGCGGGCCAGTCACGGTCCACACACGAAGACGGACAACGTGCTAAGTAAGTGCAGGAGGTGATCCTGTTCAAATGGCCTGCGGGTCGGTGGGGTTGCTGCTTCTGTGCCCTCCAGTGGGCCGCTTTTCCCTGGATGGAAATTCTCCTGGAGGCGCCTCTCTGTCCTTTTAGCTCCGTTCCTGCTGGTTTCAGGACCAAGGGACTCCAACTGAGCATTGTGCCCCATGTCCTCAGGGCGATGGTGGTCATGGTCTGTTATGATGATCTGGGAGGTTCCTTCAGGTTCCTGCTCCCCTAGGCACAGGTGCGGTAGCGACAAGCCCCAGGGCCATCCCCCAATTTCAGCATTGTGCCCCATGTTCCCCAGGGATGGTGCTAATAGTCCGTTGGGATTGTCTGGGAGGGCCCTCCAGGTTCCCGCTGCCACCCCCCAGGCACAGGTGTGCTGGCAAGAAACCCCAGAGCCGTCCTCAAGCTTCAGCATTGTGCCCCATGTCCTCAGGGATGTTGCTAAGGTTCCATGAGGATCATCTGGGAGGATCCTCCGGGTTCCCGCTTCCCCAGGCACAGGTGTGGTGGCCAAAAGGCCCAGAGCCCTCCCCCAAATTCAGCGTTGTGCCCCCGGGGGTGCTGGTGCCGGTCATGGGCTGTCAAGATGGTACAGGAGGATCCTCCAGTTGGGGTTTGGAGCCTGGGTAAACCTGGTCGCACTCAGGTTGCATGAGGAACAGATGAGTTGAGGTCTTCATTTGGAAGAGTCATTTCGCTTTTCCAAAAAGGTCAAGGTCATGGGTCTACTTTAGAATGAAGATAATGACTACTTAAAAACAAGTGTGTGTTTCCCCTTGTCCCAGAAATGGAAGCAGGTGTGCAGGCCATAGGTCGGAGGACCTACTTATCCCCACCTGACAGCACTTCTCTGCTCTGGATCTAGGAGACCCAAGGTTTGGAACATCAGCCTGTGGGTCAGTGATGTAGCATTTCACAGGATGTCAGTGTTCTGAGAAATCAGCAGGTCCATTTGGCACAGTGTCATCTTCCTGTCAGGACTGGCGGTCAAATGTCTCATGAACGCCACACTTCCGGGGATTTCCTCTTTCCTCCCGTTGACCGAGGGTTAGGGTTAGAGTTAGGGTACTGGTTAGGGCATGGGTTAGGGTACGGGTTAGGGTACGGGTTAGAGATAGGGTAGGGGTTAGGGCACGGTTTACCGTACAGGGTAGGGTTTAGGGTTAGGCTACCATTTCGGGTACGGGTTAGGGTTAGGGTACACTTTAGGGTTTGGGTTCGGTACAGGGGTAGGGTTAGGCGTTAGTGTTCTGGTAGGTGTTGGGGTTAGGGTACGGGGTAGGTTGAGGGTACAGTTTAAGTTTAGTGTTAGGGACCTCTACAAATGTTCCGTGCCTGCTATCACAGGAGGCTGGTGCCAAGCTGACAACGCAAGGATGAGCCAGGGGCTGCGCTTGTCATGGAACAGAGCTCAGAGGGGCTTGAATCTGCTCTGGGGTCCTGGCAAAGCCACCCCACACCTGCCTGTGTCCCAGCCCCTTTGGGAAGGTAGTAATGAACTGATTCTGACCTTGACCTCTCCCAACACAGAATTCCAGGGGCTCCCATTACTGTTAGGCTCAGGTCCACGGGCCTCGTCTGTGCCCATGTGCTGGGCCGTCCCCACAGTGGCTCCTGGCACACCTGAGTCCTGGTCACACATCTCTGTGGAAACCCCTGCCCCCCAGGGTGGATGGCCAATGTGACGGCCCTGTCAGGAACAGAATGGCACAAAATGCCGGGATGTCATTTCTAAGCTGATGGAGTCTGTGGCTTCTCCTGGTTCCCTCTGTCCTGGGTTCATTCTCTGTCCCCTTCTCTGTCTCTGTGTCTGTGTCCCTCACAGGAGCAGACCCGTGGGTTCCATGGGCGATGTGAGAAACCGCAGAAGCCTCCCTTGTCCCCGTTTCCCTCTCCGGTCCTGGAGCCCCATTCCTTCCTAAGGCCTCCTCAACCTGACCGGAGCAGTGATTCTGGATTCTCTTCCACATGGCGACCCTGAGGCTGAAACAAGTAGGGCCCTGACCTTGGTCTTCAGACTGGAGGCCCTGTGCTCTTCCACCTTCTGCGTAGCCAGGTCCTAAGGCCCCCAATCCCAGAGTCTGTCCTCTGCTGAGAAGGACCTCGAGGGGTTAGAAAACATTTTCCCAAGACTGGGATCACAGGGGGTCGGGGATGGATATCCAAGGCCGAGAGGCACTTCTATAAGACTGTGGCACCCTTGGGACACTACATCTCTGCAGCCCAAGTGACATCAGAGTAAGCTGAGGCCTTTTGTGCTATAGACCTCCGGACTTGGGGGAGGGTATCTCTTACTACTCCCAAGTTCGCAGGGTGGTGTTGGACAGCGGAACCCAGACCTTGTCTTTTCCCAGTGCCCTGGCAACACCCTGGGTCCCTTGGGGAACCCTGACCATCAGCCCGGACTGTCCCCCCGTCCCTATGGGGCCTGGTTCCGGGTCCTGCAGCGACACAGTGAGGAGAGGTGAGGCCAGGTAGGAGCGGGGAGAGGGCAGAGTGGACTCTCCCTGGGGGCCATGGATCCCTGGTCAGTGCAGACCCTGTTGTGTGCCGGCCCCCCGGGCACCGAGATTCCAGCTCCTGGTCTGGCTCCGGGCGGGAGACCAGAGTGTGGCCCCTGCTAGCTCAGATGTGTCACTCTGTCCTGTAGCTACAGCCTGTCCCACGAGCTGAACTCCACCTCCTAGTCGGCCAGCTCATCTTCACGGTCAAGAACAGGCCATCATGAAGGTCAGGGGCCATTGCGTGCCTGGTCAGGCAGGGGACGGCTCACTTTCACCTCAGGGAGTCTCTGGCTGGTCTAGCAGGGGCTCTGGAGGCCTGGCTTTCCAGGTTCTCTGCTGAACAGCTCTGGGACTGGAGCCATTTAACCTCTCCTCGCTGGGCCTCGCTTTCCTCTTCTGTGCAATGGGGTGAGGCTGAATGATCCCTCCCATGGCGGAAACATGTGGAGTGCTGGTGATGGACGTAAGCCGGGCACCGAGCCTGCATTGCAGAGTGCAGAGGGGGATGGTGAGCGGTGTGGGCAGTGAGCACTCCTTCCCCCAAAATCAATTTAGCTCTTCCATGTAGCCGCCAGACCACTGGCTGGGAGCCCAGGAGCAGTGGCCGACCACACTCCTGACACCAGGCCCCTGCGTGTGGCTCTTCCTCAGCACTGGGACACGGTGGGGATCGCGGGACTTGGGGTCAGCTCCTCTCTCTGAGGGAAGGAGACGAAAGAAGGCTTTCCTTGGGGATCCCCAATGCCACATAAGAGGGGAGGAGGCTTCCCCCAAACAGTACTTTGAAATTCTGCTTCTATTAGAACCTGAGCCTTGGGCTTTGGTTATTTCACTTGCTGGGCTGACGAGATACACTTGTTCTCCAAGACTCCTCCTCAGATGAAGAGCTCTTGCAGGTCCCGGTGATCCTGGAGCCCGGGGTGGGAGAGGGGCCAGTCCCCTCCCAGGCTCCTGCAGGAGACCTGTCCTCCCAAAGGCAGGATGGTTTCGGTTCGTGGTCCTGGGCTAGGGTTGGAGACAGCCTGTCACTGCTCCTGACTCTGGGGTGAGTGGGCCTTTTTTAGGCAAAGCAACACCCTCCGAAGGCAGTGGCTTCAGAAAGAACACACTCCTGGGCCCGGTCCCGCCCCAGGTCGGGGGCTGACTTCCCCAGCCCCAGAGGAAGAAGGATAGCCTCTGCTTCCTTGGGCTTTGGTCCTCTGACCCACGAGCAAGCACTGAAAAGTTTCTAGCCTCCTCTGGAAGCGCAGCATCCCTGAGCGGGCCAGTCACGGTCCACACACGAAGACGGACAACGTGCTAAGTAAGTGCAGGAGGTGATCCTGTTCAAATGGCCTGCGGGTCGGTGGGGTTGCTGCTTCTGTGCCCTCCAGTGGGCCGCTTTTCCCTGGATTGAAATTCTCCTGGAAGCGCCTCTCTGTCCTTTGAGCTCCGTTCCTGCTGGTTTCAGGACCAAGGGACTCCAACTGAGCATTGTGCCCCATGTCCCCAGGGCGATGGTGGTCATGGTCTGTTATGATGATCTGGGAGGTTCCTTCAGGTTCCTGCTCCCCTAGGCACAGGTGCGGTAGCGACAAGCCCCAGGGCCATCCCCCAATTTCAGCATTGTGCCCCATGTTCCCCAGGGATGGTGCTAATAGTCCGTTGGGATTGTCTGGGAGGGCCCTCCAGGTTCCCGCTGCCCCCCCCCAGGCACAGGTGTGCTGGCAAGAAACCCCAGAGCCGTCCTCAAGCTTCAGCATTGTGCCCCATGTCCTCAGGGATATTGCTAAGGTTCCATGAGGATCATCTGGGAGGATCCTCCCGGTTCCCGCTTCCGCAGGCACAGGTGTGGTGGCAAAAAGGCCCAGAGCCCTCCCCCAAATTCAGCGTTGTGCCCCCGGGGGTGATGGTGCCGGTCATGGGCTGTCAAGATGGTACAGGAGGATCCTCCAGGTGGGGCTTGGAGCCTGGGTAAACCTGGTCGCACTCAGGTTGCATGAGGAACAGATGAGTTGAGGTCTTCATTTGGAAGAGTCATTTCGCTTTTCCAAAAAGGTCAAGGTCATGGGTCTACTTTAGAATGAAGATAATGACTACTTAAAAACAAGTGTGTGTTTCCCCTTCTCCCAGAAATGGAAGCAGGTGTGCAGGCCATAGGTCGGAGGACCTACTTATCCCCACCTGACAGCACTTCTCTGCTCTGGATCTAGGAGACCCAAGGTTTGGAACATCAGCCTGTGGGTCAGTGATGTAGCATTTCACAGGATGTCAGTGTTCTGAGAAATCAGCAGGTCCATTTGGCACAGTGTCATCTTCCTGTCAGGACTGGCGGTCAAATGTCTCATGAACCCCACACTTCCGGGGATTTCCTCTTTCCTCCCGTTGACCGAGGGTTAGGGTTAGAGTTAGGGTACTGGTTAGGGCATGGGTTAGGGTACGGGTTAGGGTACGGGTTAGAGATAGGGTAGGGGTTAGGGCACGGTTTACCGTACAGGGTAGGGTTTAGGGTTAGGCTACCATTTAGGGTACGGGTTAGGGTTAGGGTACGCTTTAGGGTTTGGGTTCGGTTCAGGGGTAGGGTTAGGCGTTAGTGTTCTGGTAGGTGTTGGGGTTAGGGTACGGGGTAGGTTTATGGTACAGTTTAAGGTTAGTGTTAGGGACATCTACAAATGTTCCGTGCCTGCTATCACAGGAGGCTGGTGCCAAGCTGACAATGCAAGGATGAGCCAGGGGCTGCGTTTGTCATGGAACACAGCTCAGAGGGGCTTGAATCTGCTCTGGGGTCCTGGCAAAGCCACCCCACACCTGCCTGTGTCCCAGCCCCTGTGGGAAGGTAGTAATGAACTGATTCTGACCTTGACCTCTCCCAACACAGAATTCCAGGGGCTCCCATTACTGTTAGGCTCAGGTCCACGGGCCTCGTCTGTGCCCATGTGCTGGGCCGTCCCCACAGTGGCTCCTGGCACACCTGAGTCCTGGTCACACATCTCTGTGGAAACCCCTGCCCTCCAGTGTGGATGGCCAATGTGACGGCCCTGTCAGGAACAGAATGGCACGAAATGGCGGGATGTCATTTCTAAGCTGATGGAGTCTGTGACTTCTCCTGGTTCCCTCTGTCCTGGGTTCATTCTCTATCCCCTTCTCTGTCTCTGTGTCTGTGTCTCTCACAGGAGCAGACCCGTGGGTTCCATGGGCGATGTGAGAAACCGCAGAAGCCTCCCTTGTCCCCGTTTCCCTCTCCGGTCCTGGTGCCCCATTCCTTCCTAAGGCCTCCTCAACCTGACCGGAGCAGTGATTCTGGATTCTCTTCCACATGGGGACCCTGAGGCTGAAACAAGTAGGGCCCTGACCTTGGTCTTCAGACTGGTGGCCCTGTGCTCTTCCACCTTCTGCGTAGCCAGGTCCTAAGGCCCCCAAGCCCCGAGTCTGTCCTCTGCTGAGAAGGACCTCGAGGGGTTAGAAAACATTTTCCCAAGACTGGGAACACAGGGGGTCGGGGATGGATATCCAAGGCCGAGAGGCACTTCTAAAAGACTGTGGCACCCTTGGGACACTACATCTCTGCAGCCCAAGTGACATCAGAGTAAGCTGAGGCCTTTTGTGCTATAGCCCTCCGGTCTTGGGGGAGGGTATCTCTTACTACTCCCAAGTTCGCAGGGTGGTGTTGGACACCGGAACCCAGACCTTGTCTTTTCCCAGTGCCCTGGCAACACACTGGGTCCCTTGGGGAACCCTGACCATCAGCCCGGACTGTCCCCCCGTCCCTTGGGGCCTGGTTCCGGGTCCTGCAGCGACACAGTGAGGAGAGGTGAGGCCAGGCAGGAGCGGGGAGAGGGCAGAGTGGACTCTCCCTGGGGGCCATGGATCCCTGGTCAGTGCAGACCCTGTTGTGTGCCGGCCCCCCGGGCACCGAGATTCCAGCTCCTGCTCTGGCTCCGGGAGGGAGACCAGAGTGTGGCCCCTGCTAGCTCAGATGTGTCACTCTGTCCTGTAGCTACAGCCTGTCCCACCAGCTGAACTCCACCTCCTAGTCGGCCAGCTCATCTTCACGGTCAAGAACAGGCCATCATGAATGTCACGGGCCATTGCGTGCCTGGTCAGGCAGGGGACGGCTCACTTTCACCTCAGGGAGTCTCTGGCTGGTCTAGCAGGGGCTCTGGAGGCCTGGCTTTCCAGGTTCTCTGCTGAACAGCTCTGGGACTGGAGCCATTTAACCTCTCCTCGCTGGGCCTCGCTTTCCTCTTCTGTGCAATGGGGTGAGGCTGAATGATCCCTCCCATGGCGGAAACATGTGGAGTGCTGGTGATGGACGTAAGCCGGGCACCGAGCCTGGATTGCAGAGTGCAGAGGGGGATGGTGAGCGGTGTGGGCAGTGAGCACTCCTTCCCCCAAAATCAATATAGCTCTTCCATGTAGCCGCCAGACCACTGGCTGGGAGCCCAGGAGCAGTGGCCGACCACACTCCTGACACCAGGCCCCTGCGTGTGGCTCTTCCTCAGCACTGGGACACGGAGGGGACCGCGGGACTTGGGGTCAGCTCCTCTCTCTGAGGGAAGGAGACGAAAGAAGGCTTTCCTTGGGGACCCCCAATGCCACATAAGAGGGGAGGAGGCTTCCCCCAAACAGTACTTTGAAATTCTGCTTCTGTTAGAACCTGAGCCTTGGGCTTTGGTTATTTCACTTGCTGGGCTGACGAGATACACTTGTTGTCCAAAACTCCTCCTCAGATGAAGAGCTCTTGCAGGTCCCGGGCATCCTGGAGCCCGGGGTGGGAGAGGGGCCAGTCCCCTCCCAGGCTCCTGCAGGAGACCTGTCCTCCCAAAGGCAGGATGGTTTCGGGTCGTGGTCCTGGGCTAGGGTTGGAGACAGCCTGTCACTGCTCCTGACTCTGGGGTGAGTGGGCCTTTTTTAGGCAAAGCCACACCCACCGAAGGCAGTGGCTTCAGAAAGAACACACTCCTGGGCCCGGTCCCGCCCCAGGTCGGTGGCTGACTTCCCCAGCCCCAGAGGAAGAAGGATAGCCTCTGCTTCCTTGGGCTTTGGTCCTCTGACCCACGAGCAAGCACTGAAAAGTTTCTAGCCCTCCTCTGGAAGCGCACCATCCCTGAGCGGGCCAGTCACGGTCCACACACGAAGACGGACAACGTGCTAAGTAAGTGCAGGAGGTGATCCTGTTTAAATGGCCTGCGGGTCGGTGGGGTTGCTGCTTCTGTGCCCTCCAGTGGGCCGCTTTTCCCTGGATGGAAATTCTCCTGGAGGCGCCTCTCTGTCCTTTGAGCACCGTTCCTGCTGGTTTCAGGACCAAGGGACTCCAACTGAGCATTGTGCCCCATGTCCTCAGGGCGATGGTGGTCATGGTCTGTTATGATGATCTGGGAGGTTCCTTCAGGTTCCTGCTCCCCTAGGCACAGGTGCGGTAGCGACAAGCCCCAGGGCCATCCCCCAATTTCAGCATTGTGCCCCATGTTCCCCAGGGATGGTGCTAATAGTCCGTTGGGATTGTCTGCGAGGGCCCTCCAGGTTCCCGCTGCCCCCCCAGGCACAGGTGTGGTGGCAAGAAACCCCAGAGCCGTCCTCAAGCTTCAGCATTGTGCCCCATGTCCTCAGGGATGTTGCTAAGGTTCCATGAGGATCATCTGGGAGGATCCTCCGGGTTCCCGCTTCCCCAGGCACAGGTGTGGTGGCAAAAAGGCCCAGAGCCCTCCCCCAAATTCAGCATTGTGCCCCCGGCGGTGCTGGTGCCGGTCATGGGCTGTCAGGATGGTACAGGAGGATCCTCCAAGTGGGGCTTGGAGCCTGGGTAAACGTGGTCGCACTCAGGTTGCATGAGGAACAGATGAGTTGAGGTCTTCATTTGGAAGAGTCATTTCGCTTTTCCAAAAAGGTCAAGGTCATGGGTCTACTTTAGAATGAAGATAATGACTGCTTAAAAACAAGTGTGTGTTTCCCCTTCTCCCAGAAATGGAAGCAAGTGTGCAGGCCATAGGTTGGAGGACCTACTTATCCCCACCTGACAGCACTTCTCTGCTCTGGATCTAGGAGACCCAAGGTTTGGAACATCAGCCTGTGGGTCAGTGATGTAGCATTTCACAGGATGTCAGTGTTCTGAGAAATCAGCAGGTCCATTTGGCACAGTGTCATCTTCCTGTCAGGACGGGCGGTCAAATGTCTCATGAACCCCACACTTCCGGGGATTTCCTCTTTCCTCCCGTTGACCGAGGTTTAGGGTTAGAGTTAGGGTACTGGTTAGGGCATGGGTTAGGGTACGGGTTAGGGTACGGGTTAGAGATAGGGTAGGGGTTAGGGCACGGTTTACTGTACAGGGTAGGGTTTAGGGTTAGGCTACCATTTAGGGTACGGGTTAGGGTTAGGGTACGCTTTAGGGTTTGGGTTCGGTTCAGGGGTAGGGTTAGGCGTTAGTGTTCTAGTAGATGTTGGGATTAGGGTACGGGGTAGCTTTAGGGTACAGTTTAAGGTTAGTGTTAGGGACGTCTACAAATGTTCCGTGCCTGCTATCACAGGAGGCTGGTGCCGAGCTGACAATGCAAGGATGAGCCAGGGGCTGCGCTTGTCATGGAACACAGCTCAGAGGGGCTTGAATCTGCTCTGGGGTCCAGGCAAAGCCACCCCACACCTGCCTGTGTCCCAGCCCCTGTGGGAAGGTAGTAATGAACTGATTCTGACCTTGAACTCTCCCAACACAGAATTCCAGGGGCTCCCATTACTGTTAGGCTCAGGTCCACGGGCCTCGTCTGTGCCCATGTGCTGGGCCGTCCCCACAGTGGCTCCTGGCACACCTGAGTCCTGGTCACACATCTCTGTGGAAACCCCTGCCCTCCAAGGTGGATGGCCAATGTGACGGCCCTGTCAGGAACAGAATGGCACAAAATGCCGGGATGTCATTTCTAAGCTGATGGAGTCTGTGGCTTCTCCTGGTTCCCTCTGTCCTGGGTTCATTCTCTGTCCCCTTCTCTGTCTCTGTGTCTGTGTCCCTCACAGGAGCAGACCCGTGGGTTCCATGGGCGATGTGAGAAACCGCAGAAGCCTCCCTTGTCCCCGTTTCCCTCTCCGGTCCTGGTGCCCCATTCCTTCCTAAGGCCTCCTCAACCTGACCGGAGCAGTGATTCTGGATTCTCTTCCACATGGGGACCCTGAGGCTGAAACAAGTAGGGCCCTGACCTTGGTCTTCAGACTGGTGGCCCTGTGCTCTTCCACCTTCTGCGTAGCCAGGTCCTAAGGCCCCCAAGCCCCGAGTCTGTCCTCTGCTGAGAAGGACCTCGAGGGGTTAGAAAACATTTTCCCAAGACTGGGAACACAGAGGGTCGGGGATGGATATCCAAGGCCGAGAGGCACTTCTATAAGACTGTGGCACCCTTGGGACACTACATCTCTGCAGCCCAAGTGACATCAGAGTAAGCTGAGTCCTTTTGTGCTATAGCCCTCCGGTCTTGGGGGAGGGTATCTCTTACTACTCCCAAGTTCGCAGGGTGGTGTTGGACACCGGAACCCAGACCTTGTCTTTTCCCAGTGCCCTGGCAACACACTGGGTCCCTTGGGGAACCCTGACCATCAGCCCGGACTGACCCCCCGTCCCTTGGGGCCTGGTTCCGGGTCCTGCAGCGACACAGTGAGGAGAGGTGAGGCCAGGCAGGAGCGGGGAGAGGGCAGAGTGGACTCTCCCTGGGGGCCATGGATCCCTGGTCAGTGCAGACCCTGTTGTGTGCCGGCCCCCCGGGCACCGAGATTCCAGCTCCTGCTCTGGCTCCGGGAGGGAGACCAGAGTGTGGCCCCTGCTAGCTCAGATGTGTCACTCTGTCCTGTAGCTACAGCCTGTCCCACCAGCTGAACTCCACCTCCTAGTCGGCCAGCTCATCTTCACGGTCAAGAACAGGCCATCATGAAGGTCAGGGGCCATTGCGTGCCTGGTCAGGCAGGGGACGGCTCACTTTCACCTCAGGGAGTCTCTGGCTGGTCTAGCAGGGGCTCTGGAGGCCTGGCTTTCCAGGTTCTCTGCTGAACAGCTCTGGGACTGGAGCCATTTAACCTCTCCTCGCTGGGCCTCGCTTTCCTCTTCTGTGCAATGGGGTGAGGCTGAATGATCCCTCCCATGGCGGAAACATGTGGAGTGCTGGTGATGGACGTAAGCCGGGCACCGAGCCTGGATTGCAGAGTGCAGAGGGGGATGGTGAGCGGTGTGGGCAGTGAGCACTCCTTCCCCCAAAATCAATATAGCTCTTCCATGTAGCCGCCAGACCACTGGCTAGGAGCCCAGGAGCAGTGGCCGACCACACTCCTGACACCAGGCCCCTGCGTGTGGCTCTTCCTCAGCACTGGGACACGGTGGGGACCGCGGGACTTGGGGTCAGCTCCTCTCTCTGAGGGAAGGAGACGAAAGAAGGCTTTCCTTGGGGACCCCCAATGCCACATAAGAGGGGAGGAGGCTTCCCCCAAACAGTACTTTGAAATTCTGCTTCTGTTAGAACCTGAGCCTTGGGCTTTGGTTATTTCACTTGCTGGGCTGACGAGATACACTTGTTGTCCAAGACTCCTCCTCAGATGAAGAGCTCTTGCAGGTCCCGGGCATCCTGGAGCCCGGGGTGGGAGAGGGGCCAGTCCCCTCCCAGGCTCCTGCAGGAGACCTGTCCTCCCAAAGGCAGGATGGTTTCGGGTCGTGGTCCTGGGCTAGGGTTGGAGACAGCCTGTCACTGCTCCTGACTCTGGGGTGAGTGGGCCTTTTTTAGGCAAAGCAACACCCACCGAAGGCAGTGGCTTCAGAAAGAACACATCCCTGGGCCCGGTCCCGCCCCAGGTCGGTGGCTGACTTCCCCAGCCCCAGAGGAAGAAGGATAGCCTCTGCTTCCTTGGGCTTTGGTCCTCTGACCCACGAGCAAGCACTGAAAAGTTTCTAGCCCTCCTCTGGAAGCGCACCATCCCTGAGCGGGCCAGTCACGGTCCACACACGAAGACGGACAACGTGCTAAGTAAGTGCAGGAGGTGATCCTGTTCAAATGGCCTGCGGGTCGGTGGGGTTGCTGCTTCTGTGCCCTCCAGTGGGCCGCTTTTCCCTGGATGGAAATTCTCCTGGAGGCGCCTCTCTGTCCTTTGAGCTCCGTTCCTGCTGGTTTCAGGACCAAGGGACTCCAACTGAGCATTGTGCCCCATGTCCTCAGGGCGATGGTGGTCATGGTCTGTTATGATGATCTGGGAGGTTCCTTCAGGTTCCTGCTCCCCTAGGCACAGGTGCGGTAGCGACAAGCCCCAGGGCCATCCCCCAATTTCAGCATTGTGCCCCATATTCCCCAGGGATGGTGCTAATAGTCCTTTGGGATTGTCTGGGAGGGCCCTCCAGGTTCCCGCTGCCCCCCCCCCAGGCACAGGTGTGGTGGCAAGAAACCCCAGAGCCGTCCTCAAGCTTCAGCATTGTGCCCCATGTCCTCAGGGATGTTGCTAAGGTTCCATGAGGATCATCTGGGTGGATCCTCCAGGTTCCCGCTTCCCCGGGCACAGGTGTGGTGGCAAAAAGGCCCAGAGCCCTCCCCCAAATTCAGCATTGTGCCCCCGGGGGTGCTGGTGCCGGTCATGGGCTGTCAAGATGGTACAGGAGGATCCTCCAGGTGGGGTTTGGAGCCTGGGTAAACCTGGTCGCACTCAGGTTGCATGAGGAACAGATGAGTTGAGGTCTTCATTTGGAAGAGTCATTTCGCTTTTCCAAAAAGGTCAAGGTCATGGGTCTACTTTAGAATGAAGATAATGACTACTTAAAAACAATTGTGTGTTTCCCCTTCTCCCAGAAATGGAAGCAGGTGTGCAGGCCATAGGTCGGAGGACCTACTTATCCCCACCTGACAGCACTTCTCTGCTCTGGATCTAGGAGACCCAAGGTTTGGAACATCAGCCTGTGGGTCAGTGATGTAGCATTTCACAGGATGTCAGTGTTCTGAGAAATCAGCAGGTCCATTTGGCACAGTGTCATCTTCCTGTCAGGACGGGCGGTCAAATGTCTCATGAACCCCACACTTCCGGGGATTTCCTCTTTCCTCCCGTTGACCGAGGGTTAGGGTTAGAGTTAGGGTACTGGTTAGGGCATGGGTTAGGGTACGGGTTAGGGTACGGGTTAGAGATAGGGTAGGGGTTAGGGCACGGTTTACCGTACAGGGTAGGGTTTAGGGTTAGGCTACCATTTAGGGTACGGGTTAGGGTTAGGGTACGCTTTAGGGTTTGGCTTCGGTTCAGGGGTAGGGTTAGGCGTTAGTGTTCTGGTAGGTGTTGGGGTTAGGGTACGGGGTAGGTTTAGGGTACAGTTTAAGGTTAGAGTTAGGGACCTCTACAAATGTTCCGTGCCTGCTATCACAGGAGGCTGGTGCCAAGCTGACAACGCAAGGATGAGCCAGGGGCTGCGCTTGTCATGGAACAGAGCTCAGAGGGGCTTGAATCTGCTCTGGGGTCCTGGCAAAGCCACCCCACACCTGCCTGTGTCCCAGCCCCTGTGGGAAGGTAGTAATGAACTGATTCTGACCTTGACCTCTCCCAACACAGAATTCCAGGGGCTCCCATTACTGTTAGGCTCAGGTCCACGGGCCTCGTCTGTGCCCATGTGCTGGGCCGTCCCCACAGTGGCTCCTGGCACACCTGAGTCCTGGTCACACATCTCTGTGGAAACCCCTGCCCTCCAGGGTGGATGGCCAATGTGACGGCCCTGTCAGGAACAGAATGGCACAAAATGCCGGGATGTCATTTCTAAGCTGATGGAGTCTGTGACTTCTCCTCGTTCCCTCTGTCCTGCGTTCATTCTCTGTCCCCTTCTCTGTCTCTGTGTCTGTGTCTCTCACAGGAGCAGACCCGTGGGTTCCATGGGCGATGTGAGAAACCGCAGAAGCCTCCCTTGTCCCCGTTTCCCTCTCCGGTCCTGGTGCCCCATTCCTTCCTAAGGCCTCCTCAACCTGACCGGAGCAGTGATTCTGGATTCTCTTCCACATGGGGACCCTGAGGCTGAAACAAGTAGGGCCCTGACCTTGGTCTTCAGACTGGTGGCCCTGTGCTCTTCCACCTTCTGCGTAGCCAGGTCCTAAGGCCCCCAAGCCCCGAGTCTGTCCTCTGCTGAGAAGGACCTCGAGGGGTTAGAAAACATTTTCCCAAGACTGGGATCACAGGGGGTCGGGGATGGATATCCAAGGCCGAGAGGCACTTCTATAAGACTGTGGCACCCTTGGCACACTACATCTCTGCCGCCCAAGTGACATCAGAATAAGCTGAGGCCTTTTGTGCTATAGCCCTCCGGACTTGGGGGAGGGTATCTCTTACTACTCCCAAGTTCGCAGGGTGGTGTTGGACACCGGAACCCAGACCTTGTCTTTTCCCAGTGCCCTGGCAACACCCTGGGTCCCTTGAGGAACCCTGACCATCGGCCCGGACTGTCCCCCCGTCCCTATGGGGCCTGGTTCCGGGTCCTGCAGCGACACAGTGAGGAGAGGTGAGGCCAGGCAGGAGCGGGGAGAGGGCAGAGTGGACTCTCCCTGGGGGCCATGGATCCCTGGTCAGTGCAGACCCTGTTGTGTGCCGGCCCCCCGGGCACCGAGATTCCAGCTCCTGCTCTGGCTCCGGGAGGGAGACCAGAGTGTGGCCCCTGCTAGCTCAGATGTGTCACTCTGTCCTGTAGCTACAGCCTGTCCCACCAGCTGAACTCCACCTCCTAGTCGGCCAGCTCATCTTCACGGTCAAGAACAGGCCATCATGAAGGTCAGGGGCCATTGCGTGCCTGGTCAGGCAGGGGACGGCTCACTTTCACCTCAGGGAGTCTCTGGCTGGTCTAGCAGGGGCTCTGGAGGCCTGGCTTTCCAGGTTCTCTGCTGAACAGCTCTGGGACTGGAGCCATTTAACCTCTCCTCGCTGGGCCTCGCTTTCCTCTTCTGTGCAATGGGGTGAGGCTGAATGATCCCTCCCATGGCGGAAACATGTGGAGTGCTGGTGATGGACGTAAGCCGGGCACCGAGCCTGGATTGCAGAGTGCAGAGGGGGATGGTGAGCGGTGTGGGCAGTGAGCACTCCTTCCCCCAAAATCAATATAGCTCTTCCATGTAGCCGCCAGACCACTGGCTGGGAGCCCAGGAGCAGTGGCCGACCACACTCCTGACACCAGGCCCCTGCGTGTGGCTCTTCCTCAGCACTGGGACACGGTGGGGACCGCGGGACTTGGGGTCAGCTCCTCTCTCTGAGGGAAGGAGACGAAAGAAGGCTTTCCTTGGGGACCCCCAATGCCACATAAGAGGGGAGGAGGCTTCCCCCAAACAGTACTTTGAAATTCTGCTTCTGTTAGAACCTGAGCCTTGGGCTTTGGTTATTTCACTTGCTGGGCTGACGAGATACACTTGTTGTCCAAGACTCCTCCTCAGATGAAGAGCTCTTGCAGGTCCCGGGCATCCTGGAGCCCGGGGTGGGAGAGGGGCCAGTCCCCTCCCAGGCTCCTGCAGGAGACCTGTCCTCCCAAAGGCAGGATGATTTCGGGTCGTGGTCCTGGGCTAGGGTTGGAGACAGCCTGTCACTGCTCCTGACTCTGGGGTGAGTGGGCCTTTTTTAGGCAAAGCAACACCCACCGAAGGCAGTGGCTTCAGAAAGAACACATCCCTGGGCCCGGTCCCGCCCCAGGTCGGTGGCTGACTTCCCCAGCCCCAGAGGAAGAAGGATAGCCTCTGCTTCCTTGGGCTTTGGTCCTCTGACCCACGAGCAAGCACTGAAAAGTTTCTAGCCCTCCTCTGGAAGCGCACCATCCCTGAGCGGGCCAGTCACGGTCCACACACGAAGACGGACAACGTGCTAAGTAAGTGCAGGAGGTGATCCTGTTCAAATGGCCTGCGGGTCGGTGGGGTTGCTGCTTCTGTGCCCTCCAGTGGGCCGCTTTTCCCTGGATGGAAATTCTCCTGGAGGCGCCTCTCTGTCCTTTGAGCTCCGTTCCTGCTGGTTTCAGGACCAAGGGACTCCAACTGAGCATTGTGCCCCATGTCCTCAGGGCGATGGTGGTCATGGTCTGTTATGATGATCTGGGAGGTTCCTTCAGGTTCCTGCTCCCCTAGGCACAGGTGCGGTAGCGACAAGCCCCAGGGCCATCCCCCAATTTCAGCATTTTGCCCCATATTCCCCAGGGATGGTGCTAATAGTCCTTTGGGATTGTCTGGGAGGGCCCTCCAGGTTCCCGCTGCCCCCCCCCAGGCACAGGTGTGGTGGCAAGAAACCCCAGAGCCGTCCTCAAGCTTCAGCATTGTGCCCCATGTCCTCAGGGATGTTGCTAAGGTTCCATGAGGATCATCTGGGTGGATCCTCCAGGTTCCCGCTTCCCCGGGCACAGGTGTGGTGGCAAAAAGGCCCAGAGCCCTCCCCCAAATTCAGCATTGTGCCCCCGGGGGTGCTGGTGCCGGTCATGGGCTGTCAAGATGGTACAGGAGGATCCTCCAGGTGGGGTTTGGAGCCTGGGTAAACCTGGTCGCACTCAGGTTGCATGAGGAACAGATGAGTTGAGGTCTTCATTTGGAAGAGTCATTTCGCTTTTCCAAAAAGGTCAAGGTCATGGGTCTACTTTAGAATGAAGATAATGACTACTTAAAAACAATTGTGTGTTTCCCCTTCTCCCAGAAATGGAAGCAGGTGTGCAGGCCATAGGTCGGAGGACCTACTTATCCCCACCTGACAGCACTTCTCTGCTCTGGATCTAGGAGACCCAAGGTTTGGAACATCAGCCTGTGGGTCAGTGATGTAGCATTTCACAGGATGTCAGTGTTCTGAGAAATCAGCAGGTCCATTTGGCACAGTGTCATCTTCCTGTCAGGACGGGCGGTCAAATGTCTCATGAACCCCACACTTCCGGGGATTTCCTCTTTCCTCCCGTTGACCGAGGGTTAGGGTTAGAGTTAGGGTACTGCTTAGGGCATGGGTTAGGGTACGGGTTAGGGTACGGGTTAGAGATAGGGTAGGGGTTAGGGCACGGTTTACCGTACAGGGTAGGGTTTAGGGTTAGGCTACCATTTAGGGTACGGGTTAGGGTTAGGGTACGCTTTAGGGTTTGGCTTCGGTTCAGGGGTAGGGTTAGGCGTTAGTGTTCTGGTAGGTGTTGGGGTTAGGGTACGGGGTAGGTTTAGGGTACAGTTTAAGGTTAGAGTTAGGGACCTCTACAAATGTTCCGTGCCTGCTATCACAGGAGGCTGGTGCCAAGCTGACAACGCAAGGATGAGCCAGGGGCTGCGCTTGTCATGGAACAGAGCTCAGAGGGGCTTGAATCTGCTCTGGGGTCCTGGCAAAGCCACCCCACACCTGCCTGTGTCCCAGCCCCTGTGGGAAGGTAGTAATGAACTGATTCTGACCTTGACCTCTCCCAACACAGAATTCCAGGGGCTCCCATTACTGTTAGGCTCAGGTCCACGGGCCTCGTCTGTGCCCATGTGCTGGGCCGTCCCCACAGTGGCTCCTGGCACACCTGAGTCCTGGTCACACATCTCTGTGGAAACCCCTGCCCTCCAGGGTGGATGGCCAATGTGACGGCCCTGTCAGGAACAGAATGGCACAAAATGCCGGGATGTCATTTCTAAGCTGATGGAGTCTGTGACTTCTCCTCGTTCCCTCTGTCCTGCGTTCATTCTCTGTCCCCTTCTCTGTCTCTGTGTCTGTGTCTCTCACAGGAGCAGACCCGTGGGTTCCATGGGCGATGTGAGAAACCGCAGAAGCCTCCCTTGTCCCCGTTTCCCTCTCCGGTCCTGGTGCCCCATTCCTTCCTAAGGCCTCCTCAACCTGACCGGAGCAGTGATTCTGGATTCTCTTCCACATGGGGACCCTGAGGCTGAAACAAGTAGGGCCCTGACCTTGGTCTTCAGACTGGTGGCCCTGTGCTCTTCCACCTTCTGCGTAGCCAGGTCCTAAGGCCCCCAAGCCCCGAGTCTGTCCTCTGCTGAGAAGGACCTCGAGGGGTTAGAAAACATTTTCCCAAGACTGGGATCACAGGGGGTCGGGGATGGATATCCAAGGCCGAGAGGCACTTCTATAAGACTGTGGCACCCTTGGCACACTACATCTCTGCCGCCCAAGTGACATCAGAATAAGCTGAGGCCTTTTGTGCTATAGCCCTCCGGACTTGGGGGAGGGTATCTCTTACTACTCCCAAGTTCGCAGGGTGGTGTTGGACACCGGAACCCAGACCTTGTCTTTTCCCAGTGCCCTGGCAACACCCTGGGTCCCTTGAGGAACCCTGACCATCGGCCCGGACTGTCCCCCCGTCCCTATGGGGCCTGGTTCCGGGTCCTGCAGCGACACAGTGAGGAGAGGTGAGGCCAGGCAGGAGCGGGGAGAGGGCAGAGTGGACTCTCCCTGGGGGCCATGGATCCCTGGTCAGTGCAGACCCTGTTGTGTGCCGGCCCCCCGGGCACCGAGATTCCAGCTCCTGCTCTGGCTCCGGGAGGGAGACCAGAGTGTGGCCCCTGCTAGCTCAGATGTGTCACTCTGTCCTGTAGCTACAGCCTGTCCCACCAGCTGAACTCCACCTCCTAGTCGGCCAGCTCATCTTCACGGTCAAGAACAGGCCATCATGAAGGTCAGGGGCCATTGCGTGCCTGGTCAGGCAGGGGACGGCTCATTTTCACCTCAGGGAGTCTCTGGCTGGTCTAGCAGGGGCTCTGGAGGCCTGGCTTTCCAGGTTCTCTGCTGAACAGCTCTGGGACTGGAGCCATTTAACCTCTCCTCGCTGGGCCTCGCTTTCCTCTTCTGTGCAATGGGGTGAGGCTGAATGATCCCTCCCTTGGCGGAAACATGTGGAGTGCTGGTGATGGACGTAAGCCGGGCACCGAGCCTGGATTGCAG
Source organism: Eumetopias jubatus (assembly GCF_037043125.1). Taxonomy (NCBI): domain Eukaryota; kingdom Metazoa; phylum Chordata; class Mammalia; order Carnivora; family Otariidae; genus Eumetopias; species Eumetopias jubatus. The sequence goes on along the minus strand of NW_028274862.1, from coordinate 1,183,029 downwards.
AGTGCAGAGGGGGATGGTGAGCGGTGTGGGCAGTGAGCACTCCTTCCCCCAAAATCAATTTAGCTCTTCCATGTAGCCGCCAGACCACTGGCTGGGAGCCCAGGAGCAGTGGCCGACCACACTCCTGACACCAGGCCCCTGCGTGTGGCTCTTCCTCAGCACTGGGACACGGTGGGGACCGCGGGACTTGGGGTCAGCTCCTCTCTCTGAGGGAAGGAGACGAAAGAAGGCTTTCCTTGGGGACCCCCAATGCCACATAAGAGGGGAGGAGGCTTCCCCCAAACAGTACTTTGAAATTCTGCTTCTGTTAGAACCTGAGCCTTGGGCTTTGGTTATTTCACTTGCTGGGCTGACGAGATACACTTGTTCTCCAAGACTCCTCCTCAGATGAAGAGCCCTTGCAGGTCCCGGGCATCCTGGAGCCCGGGGTGGGAGAGGGGCCAGTCCCCTCCCAGGCTCCTGCAGGAGACCTGTCCTCCCAAAGGCAGGATGGTTTCGGGTCGTGGTCCTGGGCTAGGGTTGGAGACAGCCTGACACTGCTCCTGACTCTGGGGTGAGTGGGCCTTTTTTAGGCAAAGCAACACCCACCGAAGGCAGTGGCTTCAGAAAGAACACACTCCTGGGCCCGGTCCCGCCCCAGGTCGGTGGCTGACTTCCCCAGCCCCAGAGGAAGAAGGATAGCCTCTGCTTCCTTGGGCTTTGGTCCTCTGACCCACGAGCAAGCACTGAAAAGTTTCTAGCCCTCCTCTGGAAGCGCACCATCCATGAGCGGGCCAGTCACGGTCCACACACGAAGACGGACAACGTGCTAAGTAAGTGCAGGAGGTGATCCTGTTCAAATGGCCTGCGGGTCGGTGGGGTTGCTGCTTCTGTGCCCTCCAGTGGGCCGCTTTTCCCTGGATGGAAATTCTCCTGGAGGCGCCTCTCTGTCCTTTGAGCTCCGTTCCTGCTGGTTTCAGGACCAAGGGACTCCAACTGAGCATTGTGCCCCATGTCCTCAGGGCGATGGTGGTCATGGTCTGTTATGATGATCTGGGAGGTTCCTTCAGGTTCCTGCTCCCCTAGGCACAAGTGCGGTAGCGACAAGCCCCAGGGCCATCCCCCAATTTCAGCATTGTGCCCCATGTTCCCCAGGGATGGTGCTAATAGTCCGTTGGGATTGTCTGCGAGGGCCCTCCAGGTTCCCGCTGCCCCCCCAGGCACAGGTGTGGGTGGCAAGAAACCCCAGAGCCGTCCTCAAGCTTCAGCATTGTGCCCCATGCCCTCAGGGATGTTGCTAAGGTTCCATGAGGATCATCTGGGAGGATCCTCCCGGTTCCCGCTTCCCCAGGCACAGGTGTGGTGGCAAAAAGGCCCAGAGCCCTCCCCCAAATTCAGCGTTGTGCCCCCGGGGGTGCTGGTGCCGGTTATGGGCTGTCAAGATGGTACAGGAGGATCCTCCAGGTGGGGCTTGGAGCCTGGGTAAACCTGGTCGCACTCAGGTTGCATGAGGGACAGATGAGTTGAGGTCTTCATTTGGAAGAGTCATTTCGCTTTTCCAAAAAGGTCAAGGTCATGGGTCCACTTTAGAATGAAGATAATGACTACTTAAAAACAAGTGTGTGTTTCCCCTTCTCCCAGAAATGGAAGCAGGTGTGCAGGCCATAGGTCGGAGGACCTACTTATCCCCACCTGACAGCAGTTCTCTGCTCTGGATCTAGGAGACCCAAGGTTTGGAACATCAGCCTGTGGGTCAGTGATGTAGCATTTCACAGGATGTCAGTGTTCTGAGAAATCAGCAGGTCCATTTGGCACAGTGTCATCTTCCTGTCAGGACGGGCGGTCAAATGTCTCATGAACCCCACACTTCTGGGGATTTCCTCTTTCCTCCCGTTGACCGAGGGTTAGGGTTAGAGTTAGGGTACTGGTTAGGGCATGGGTTAGGGTACGGGTTAGGGTACGGGTTAGAGATAGGGTAGGGGTTAGGGCACGGTTTACCGTACAGGGTTGGGTTTAGGGTTCGGCTACCATTTAGGGTACGGGTTAGGGTTAGGGTACGCTTTAGGGTTTGGGTTCGGTTCAGGGGTAGGGTTAGGCGTTAGTGTTCTGGTAGGTGTTGGGGTTAGGGTACGGGGTAGGTTTAGGGTACAGTTTAAGGTTAGTGTTAGGGACCTCTACAAATGTTCCGTGCCTGCTATCACAGGAGGCTGGTGCCAAGCTGACAATGCAAGGATGAGCCAGGGGCTGCGCTTGTCATGGAACACAGCTCAGAGGGGCTTGAATCTGCTCTGGGGTCCTGGCAAAGCCACCCCACACCTGCCTGTGTCCCAGCCCCTGTGGGAAGGTAGTAATGAACTGATTCTGACCTTGACCTCTCCCAACACAGAATTCCAGGGGCTCCCATTACTGTTAGGCTCAGGTCCACGGGCCTCGTCTGTGCCCATGTGCTGGGCCGTCCCCACAGTGGCTCCTGGCACACCTGAGTCCTGGTCACACATCTCTGTGGAAACCCCTGCCCTCCAGGGTGGATGGCCAATGTGACGGCCCTGTCAGGAACAGAATGGCACAAAATGCCGGGATGTCATTTCTAAGCTGATGGAGTCTGTGGCTTCTCCTGGTTCCCTCTGTCCTGGGTTCATTCTCTGTCCCCTTCTCTGTCTCTGTGTCTGTGTCTCTCACAGGAGCAGACCCGTGGGTTCCATGGGCGATGTGAGAAACCGCAGAAGCCTCCCTTGTCTCCGTTTCCCTCTCCGGTCCTGGTGCCCCATTCCTTCCTAAGGCCTCCTCAACCTGACCGGAGCAGTGATTCTGGATTCTCTTCCACATGGCGACCCTGAGGCTGAAACAAGTAGGGCCCTGACCTTGGTCTTCAGACTGGTGGCCCTGTGCTCTTCCACCTTCTGCGTAGCCAGGTCCTAAGGCCCCCAAGCCCCGAGTCTGTCCTCTGCTGAGAAGGACCTCGAGGGTTTAGAAAACATTTTCCCAAGACTGGGATCACAGGGGGTCGGGGATGGATATCCAAGGCCGAGAGGCACTTCTATAAGACTGTGGCACCCTTGGGACACTACATCTCTGCAGCCCAAGTGACATCAGAGTAAGCTGAGGCCTTTTGTGCTATAGCCCTCCGGACTTGGGGGAGGGTATCTCTTACTACTCCCAAGTTCGCAGGGTGGTGTTGGACACCGGAACCCAGACCTTGTCTTTTCCCAGTGCCCTGGCAACACCCTGGGTCCCTTGGGGAACCCTGACCATCAGCCCGGACTGTCCCCCCGTCCCTATGGGGCCTGGTTCCGGGTCCTGCAGCGACACAGTGAGGAGAGGTAAGGCCAGGCAGGAGCGGGGAGAGGGCAGAGTGGACTCTCCCTGGGGGCCATGGATCCCTGGTCAGTGCAGACCCTGTTGTGTGCCGGCCCCCCGGGCACCGAGATTCCAGCTCCTGGTCTGGCTCCGGGAGGGAGACCAGAGTGTGGCCCCTGCTAGCTCAGATGTGTCACTCTGTCCTGTAGCTACAGCCTGTCCCACCAGCTGAACTCCACCTCCTGGTCGGCCAGCTCATCTTCACGGTCAAGAACAGGCCATCATGAAGGTCAGGGGCCATTGCGTGCCTGGTCAGGCAGGGGACGGCTCACTTTCACCTCAGGGAGTCTCTGGCTGGTCTAGCAGGGGCTCTGGAGGCCTGGCTTTCCAGGTTCTCTGCTGAACAGCTCTGGGACTGGAGCCATTTAACCTCTCCTCGCTGGGCCTCGCTTTCCTCTTCTGTGCAATGGGGTGAGGCTGAATGATCCCTCCCATGGCGGAAACATGTGGAGTGCTGGTGATGGACGTAAGCCGGGCACCGAGCCTGGATTGCAGAGTGCAGAGGGGGATGGTGAGCGGTGTGGGCAGTGAGCACTCCTTCCCCCAAAATCAATTTAGCTCTTCCATGTAGCCGCCAGACCACTGGCTGGGAGCCCAGGAGCAGTGGCCGACCACACTCCTGACACCAGGCCCCTGCGTGTGGCTCTTCCTCAGCACTGGGACACGGTGGGGACCGCGGGACTTGGGGTCAGCTCCTCTCTCTGAGGGAAGGAGACGAAAGAAGGCTTTCCTTGGGGACCCCCAATGCCACATAAGAGGGGAGGAGGCTTCCCCCAAACAGTACTTTGAAATTCTGCTTCTGTTAGAACCTGAGCCTTGGGCTTTGGTTATTTCACTTGCTGGGCTGACGAGATACACTTGTTGTCCAAGACTCCTCCTCAGATGAAGAGCTCTTGCAGGTCCCGGGCATCCTGGAGCCCGGGGTGGGAGAGGGGCCAGTCCCCTCCCAGGCTCCTGCAGGAGACCTGTCCTCCCAAAGGCAGGATGGTTTCGGGTCGTGGTCCTGGGCTAGGGTTGGAGACAGCCTGTCACTGCTCCTGACTCTGGGGTGAGTGGGCCTTTTTTAGGCAAAGCAACACCCACCGAAGGCAGTGGCTTCAGAAAGAACACACTCCTGGGCCCGGTCCCGCCCCAGGTGGGTGGCTGACTTCCCCAGCCCCAGAGGAAGAAGGATAGCCTCTGCTTCCTTGGGCTTTGGTCCTCTGACCCACGAGCAAGCACTGAAAATTTTCTAGCCCTCCTCTGGAAGCGCACCATCCCTGAGCGGGCCAGTCACGGTCCACACACGAAGACGGACAACGTGCTAAGTAAGTGCAGGAGGTGATCCTGTTCAAATGGCCTGCGGGTCGGTGGGGTTGCTGCTTCTGTGCCCTCCAGTGGGCCGCTTTTCCCTGGATGGAAATTCTCCTGGAGGCGCCTCTCTGTCCTTTGAGCTCCGTTCCTGCTGGTTTCAGGACCAAGGGACTCCAACTGAGCATTGTGCCCCATGTCCTCAGGGCGATGGTGGTCATGGTCTGTTATGATGATCTGGGAGGTTCCTTCAGGTTCCTGCTCCCCTAGGCACAGGTGCGGTAGCGACAAGCCCCAGGGCCATCCCCCAATTTCAGCATTGTGCCCCATGTTCCCCAGGGATGGTGCTAATAGTCCGTTGGGATTGTCTGCGAGGGCCCTCCAGGTTCCCGCTGCCCCCCCAGGCACAGGTGTGGGTGGCAAGAAACCCCAGAGCCGTCCTCAAGCTTCAGCATTGTGCCCCATGCCCTCAGGGATGTTGCTAAGGTTCCATGAGGGTCATCTGGGAGGATCCTCCCGGTTCCCGCTTCCCCAGGCACAGGTGTGGTGGCAAAAAGGCCCAGAGCCCTCCCCCAAATTCAGCGTTGTGCCCCCGGGGGTGCTGGTGCCGGTCATGCGCTGTCAAGATGGTACAGGAGGATCCTCCAGGTGGGGCTTGGAGCCTGGGTAAACCTGGTCGCACTCAGGTTGCATGAGGAACAGATGAGTTGAGGTCTTCATTTGGAAGAGTCATTTCGCTTTTCCAAAAAGGTCAAGGTCATGGGTCCACTTTAGAATGAAGATAATGACTACTTAAAAACAAGTGTGTGTTTCCCCTTCTCCCAGAAATGGAAGCAGGTGTGCAGGCCATAGGTCGGAGGACCTACTTATCCCCACCTGACAGCACTTCTCTGCTCTGGATCTAGGAGACCCAAGGTTTGGAACATCAGCCTGTGGGTCAGTGATGTAGCATTTCACAGGATGTCAGTGTTCTGAGAAATCAGCAGGTCCATTTGGCACAGTGTCATCTTCCTGTCAGGACGGGCGGTCAAATGTCTCATGAACCCCACACTTCCGGGGATTTCCTCTTTCCTCCCGTTGACCGAGGGTTAGGGTTAGAGTTAGGGTACTGGTTAGGGCATGGGTTAGGGTACGGGTTAGGGTACGGGTTAGAGATAGGGTAGGGGTTAGGGCACGGTTTACCGTACAGGGTAGGGTTTAGGGTTCGGCTACCATTTAGGGTACGGGTTAGGGTTAGGGTACGCTTTAGGGTTTGGGTTCGGTTCAGGGGTAGGGTTAGGCGTTAGTGTTCTGGTAGGTGTTGGGGTTAGGGTACGGGGTAGGTTTAGGGTACAGTTTAAGGTTAGTGTTAGGGACCTCTACAAATGTTCCGTGCCTGCTATCACAGGAGGCTGGTGCCAAGCTGACAATGCAAGGATGAGCCAGGGGCTGCGCTTGTCATGGAACACAGCTCAGAGGGGCTTGAATCTGCTCTGGGGTCCTGGCAAAGCCACCCCACACCTGCCTGTGTCCCAGCCCCTGTGGGAAGGTAGTAATGAACTGATTCTGATCTTGACCTCTCCCAACACAGAATTCCAGGGGCTCCCATTACTGTTAGGCTCAGGTCCACGGGCCTCGTCTGTGCCCATGTGCTGGGCCGTCCCCACAGTGGCTCCTGGCACACCTGAGTCCTGGTCACACATCTCTGTGGAAACCCCTGCCCTCCAGGGTGGATGGCCAATGTGACGGCCCTGTAAGGAACAGAATGGCACAAAATGCCGGGATGTCATTTCTAAGCTGATGGAGTCTGTGGCTTCTCCTGGTTCCCTCTGTCCTGGGTTCATTCTCTGTCCCCTTCTCTGTCTCTGTGTCTGTGTCTCTCACAGGAGCAGACGCGTGGGTTCCATGGGCGATGTGAGAAACCGCAGAAGCCTCCCTTGTCCCCGTTTCCCTCTCCGGTCCTGGTGCCCCATTCCTTCCTAAGGCCTCCTCAAACTGACCGGAGCAGTGATTCTGGATTCTCTTCCACATGGCGACCCTGAGGCTGAAACAAGTAGGGCCCTGACCTTGGTCTTCAGACTGGTGGCCCTGTGCTCTTCCACCTTCTGCGTAGCCAGGTCCTAAGGCCCCCAAGCCCCGAGTCTGTCCTCTGCTGAGAAGGACCTCGAGGGGTTAGAAAACATTTTCCCAAGACTGGGATCACAGGGGGTCGGGGATGGATATCCAAGGCCGAGAGGCACTTCTATAAGACTGTGGCACCCTTGGGACACTACATCTCTGCAGCCCAAGTGACATCAGAGTAAGCTGAGGCCTTTTGTGCTATAGCCCTCCGGACTTGGGGGAGGGTATCTCTTACTACTCCCAAGTTCGCAGGGTGGTGTTGGACACCGGAACCCAGACCTTGTCTTTTCCCAGTGCCCTGGCAACACCCTGGGTCCCTTGGGGAACCCTGACCATCAGCCCGGACTGTCCCCCCGTCCCTATGGGGCCTGGTTCCGGGTCCTGCAGCGACACAGTGAGGAGAGGTGAGGCCAGGCAGGAGCGGGGAGAGGGCAGAGTGGACTCTCCCTGGGGGCCATGGATCCCTGGTCAGTGCAGACCCTGTTGTGTGCCGGCCCCCCGGGCACCGAGATTCCAGCTCCTGGTCTGGCTCCGGGAGGGAGACCAGAGTGTGGCCCCTGCTAGCTCAGATGTGTCACTCTGTCCTGTAGCTACAGCCTGTCCCACCAGCTGAACTCAACCTCCTGGTCGGCCAGCTCATCTTCACGGTCAAGAACAGGCCATCATGAAGGTCAGGGGCCATTGCGTGCCTGGTCAGGCAGGGGACGGCTCACTTTCACCTCAGGGAGTCTCTGGCTGGTCTAGCAGGGGCTCTGGAGGCCTGGCTTTCCAGGTTCTCTGCTGAACAGCTCTGGGACTGGAGCCATTTAACCTCTCCTCGCTGGGCCTCGGTTTCCTCTTCTGTGCAATGGGGTGAGGCTGAATGATCCCTCCCATGGCGGAAACATGTGGAGCGCTGGTGATGGACGTAAGCCGGGCACCGAGCCTGGATTGCAGAGTGCAGAGGGGGATGGTGAGCGGTGTGGGCAGTGAGCACTCCTTCCCCCAAAATCAATTTAGCTCTTCCATGTAGCCGCCAGACCACTGGCTGGGAGCCCAGGAGCAGTGGCCGACCACACTCCTGACACCAGGCCCCTGCGTGTGGCTCTTCCTCAGCACTGGGACACGGTGGGGACCGCGGGACTTGGGGTCAGCTCCTCTCTCTGAGGGAAGGAGACGAAAGAAGGCTTTCCTTGGGGACCCCCAATGCCACATAAGAGGGGAGGAGGCTTCCCCCAAACAGTACTTTGAAATTCTGCTTCTGTTAGAACCTGAGCCTTGGGCTTTGGTTATTTCACTTGCTGGGCTGACGAGATACACTTGTTGTCCAAGACTCCTCCTCAGATGAAGAGCTCTTGCAGGTCCCGGGCATCCTGGAGCCCGGGGTGGGAGTGGGGCCAGTCCCCTCCCAGGCTCCTGCAGGAGACCTGTCCTCCCAAAGGCCGGATGGGTTCGGGTCGTGGTCCTGGGCTAGGGTTGGAGACAGCCTGTCACTGCTCCTGACTCTGGGGTGAGTGGGCCTTTTTTAGGCAAAGCAACACCCACCGAAGGCAGTGGCTTCAGAAAGAACACACTCCTGGGCCCGGTCCCGCCCCACGTCGGTGGCTGACTTCCCCAGCCCCAGAGGAAGAAGGATAGCCTCTGCTTCCTTGGGCTTTGGTCCTCTGACCCACGAGCAAGCACTGAAAAGTTTCTAGCCCTCCTCTGGAAGCGCACCATCCCTGAGCGGGCCAGTCACGGTCCACTCACGAAGACGGACAACGTGCTAAGTAAGTGCAGGAGGTGATCCTGTTCAAATGGCCTGCGGGTCGGTGGGGTTGCTGCTTCTGTGCCCTCCAGTGGGCCGCTTTTCCCTGGATGGAAATTCTCCGGGAGGCGCCTCTCTGTCCTTTGAGCTCCGTTCCTGCTGGTTTCAGGACCAAGGGACTCCAACTGAGCATTGTGCCCCATGTCCTCAGGGCGATGGTGGTCATGGTCTGTTATGATGATCTGGGAGGTTCCTTCAGGTTCCTGCTCCCCTAGGCACAGGTGCGGTAGCGACAAGCCCCAGGGCCATCCCCCAATTTCAGCATTGTGCCCCGTGTTCCCCAGGGATGGTGCTAATAGTCCGTTGGGATTGTCTGGGAGGGCCCTCCAGGTTCCCGCTGCCACCCCCCAGGCACAGGTGTGGTGGCAAGAAACCCCAGAGCCGTCCTCAAGCTTCAGCATTGTGCCCCATGCCCTCAGGGATGTTGCTAAGGTTCCATGAGGGTCATCTGGGAGGATCCTCCCGGTTCCCGCTTCCCCAGGCACAGGTGTGGTGGCAAAAAGGCCCAGAGCCCTCCCCCAAATTCAGCGTTGTGCCCCCGGGGGTGCTGGTGCCGGTCATGGGCTGTCAAGATTGTACAGGAGGATCCTCCAGGTGGGGCTTGGAGCCTGGGTAAACCTGGTCGCACTCAGGTTGCATGAGGAACAGATGAGTTGAGGTCTTCATTTGGAAGAGTCATTTCGCTTTTCCAAAAAGGTCAAGGTCATGGGTCCACTTTAGAATGAAGATAATGACTACTTAAAAACAAGTGTGTGTTTCCCCTTCTCCCAGAAATGGAAGCAGGTGTGCAGGCCATAGGTCGGAGGACCTACTTATCCCCACCTGACAGCACTTCTCTGCTCTGGATCTAGGAGACCCAAGGTTTGGAACATCAGCCTGTGGGTCAGTGATGTAGCATTTCACAGGATGTCAGTGTTCTGAGAAATCAGCAGGTCCATTTGGCACAGTGTCATCTTCCTGTCAGGACGGGCGGTCAAATGTCTCATGAACCCCACACTTCCGGGGATTTCCTCTTTCCTCCCGTTGACCGAGGGTTAGGGTTAGAGTTAGGGTACTGGTTAGGGCATGGGTTAGGGTACGGGTTAGGGTACGGGTTAGAGATAGGGTAGGGGTTAGGGCACGGTTTACCGTACAGGGTAGGGTTTAGGGTTCGGCTACCATTTAGGGTACGGGTTAGGGTTAGGGTACGCTTTAGGGTTTGGGTTCGGTTCAGGGGTAGGGTTAGGCGTTAGTGTTTTGGTAGGTGTTGGGGTTAGGGTACGGGGTAGGTTTAGGGTACAGTTTAAGGTTAGTGTTAGGGACCTCTACAAATGTTCCGTGCCTGCTATCACAGGAGGCTGGTGCCAAGCTGACAATGCAAGGATGAGCCAGGGGCTGCGCTTGTCATGGAACACAGCTCAGAGGGCCTTGAATCCGCTCTGGGGTCCTGGCAAAGCCACCCCACACCTGCCTGTGTCCCAGCCCCTGTGGGAAGGTAGTAATGAACTGATTCTGACCTAGAACTCTCCCAACACAGAATTCCAGGGGCTCCCATTACTGTTAGGCTCAGGTCCACGGGCCTCGTCTGTGCCCATGTGCTGGGCCGTCCCCACAGTGGCTCCTGGCACACCTGAGTCCTGGTCACACATCTCTGTGGAAACCCCTGCCCTCCAGGGTGGATGGCCAATGTGACGGCCCTGTCAGGAACAGAATGGCACAAAATGCCGGGATGTCATTTCTAAGCTGATGGAGTCTGTGGCTTCTCCTGGTTCCCTCTGTCCTGGGTTCATTCTCTGTCCCCTTCTCTGTCTCTGTGTCTGTGTCCCTCACAGGAGCAGACCCGTGGGTTCCATGGGCGATGTGAGAAACCGCAGAAGCCTCCCTTGTCCCCGTTTCCCTCTCCGGTCCTGGTGCCCCATTCCTTCCTAAGGCCTCCTCAACCTGACCGGAGCAGTGATTCTGGATTCTCTTCCACATTGGGACCCTGAGGCTGAAACAAGTAGGGCCCTGACCTTGGTCTTCAGACTGGTGGCCCTGTGCTCTTCCACCTTCTGCGTAGCCAGGTCCTAAGGCCCCCAAGCCCCGAGTCTGTCCTCTGCTGAGAAGGACCTCGAGGGGTTAGAAAACATTTTCCCAAGACTGGGATCACAGGGGGTCGGGGATGGATATCCAAGGCCGAGAGGCACTTCTATAAGACTGTGGCACCCTTGGGACACTACATCTCTGCAGCCCAAGTGACATCAGAGTAAGCTGAGGCCTTTTGTGCTATAGCCCTCCGGACTTGGGGGAGGGTATCTCTTACTACTCCCAAGTTCGCAGGGTGGTGTTGGACACCGGAACCCAGACCTTGTCTTTTCCCAGTGCCCTGGCAACACCCTGGGTCCCTTGGGGAACCCTGACCATCAGCCCGGACTGTCCCCCCGTCCCTATGGGGCCCGGTTCCGGGTCCTGCAGCGACACAGTGAGGAGAGGTGAGGCCAGGCAGGAGCGGGGAGAGGGCAGAGTGGACTCTCCCTGGGGGCCATGGATCCCTGGTCAGTGCAGACCCTGTTGTGTGCCGGCCCCTCGGGCACCAAGATTCCAGCTCCTGGTCTGGCTCCGGGAGGGAGACCAGAGTGTGGCCCCTGCTAGCTCAGATGTGTCACTCTGTCCTGTAGCTACAGCCTGTCCAACCAGCTGAACTCCACCTCCTAGTCGGCCAGCTCATCTTCACGTTCAAGAACAGGCCATCATGAAGGTCAGGGGCCATTGCGTGCCTGGTCAGGCAGGGGACGGCTCACTTTCACCTCAGGGAGTCTCTGGCTGGTCTAGCAGGGGCTCCGGAGGCCTGGCTTTCCAGGGTCTCTGCTGAACAGCTCTGAGACTGGAGCCATTTAACCTCTCCTCGCTGGGCCTCGCTTTCCTCTTCTGTGCAATGGGGTGAGGCTGAATGATCCCTCCCATGGCGGAAACATGTGGAGTGCTGGTGATGGACGTGAGCAGGGCACCGAGCCTGGATTGCAGAGTGCAGAGGGGGATGGTGAGCGGTGTGGGCAGTGAGCACTCCTTCCCCCAAAATCAATTTAGCTCTTCCATGTAGCCGCCAGACCACTGGCTGGGAGCCCAGGAGCAGTGGCCGACCACACTCCTGACACCAGGCCCCTGCGTGTGGCTCTTCCTCAGCACTGGGACACGGTGGGGACCGCGGGACTTGGGGTCAGCTCCTCTCTCTGAGGGAAGGAGACGAAAGAAGGCTTTCCTTGGGGACCCCCAATGCCACATAAGAGGGGAGGAGGCTTCCCCCAAACAGTACTTTGAAATTCTGCTTCTGTTAGAACCTGAGCCTTGGGCTTTGGTTATTTCACTTGTTGGGCTGACGAGATACACTTGTTGTCCAAGACTCCTCCTCAGATGAAGAGCTCTTGCAGGTCCCGGGCATCCTGGAGCCCGGGGTGGGAGAGGGGCCAGTCCCCTCCCAGGCTCCTGCAGGAGACCTGTCCTCCCAAAGGCAGGATGGTTTCGGGTCGTGGTCCTGGGCTAGGGTTGGAGACAGCCTGTCACTGCTCCTGACTCTGGGGTGAGTGGGCCTTTTTTAGGCAAAGCAACACCCACCGAAGGCAGTGGCTTCAGAAAGAACACACTCCTGGGCCCGGTCCCGCCCCAGGTCGGGGGCTGACTTCCCCAGCCCCAGAGGAAGAAGGATAGCCTCTGCTTCCTTGGGCTTTGGTCCTCTGACCCACGAGCAAGCACTGAAAAGTTGCTAGCCCTCCTCTGGAAGCGCACCATCCCTGAGCGGGCCAGTCACGGTCCACACACGAAGACGGACAACGTGCTAAGTAAGTGCAGGAGGTGATCCTGTTCAAATGGCCTGCGGGTCGGTGGGGTTGCTGCTTCTGTGCCCTCCAGTGGGCCGCTTTTCCCTGGATGGAAATTCTCCTGGAGGCGCCTCTCTGTCCTTTGAGCTCCGTTCCTGCTGGTTTCAGGACCAAGGGACTCCAACTGAGCATTGTGCCCCATGTCCTCAAGGCGATGGTGGTCATGGTCTGTTATGATGATCTGGGAGGTTCCTTCAGGTTCCTGCTCCCCTAGGCACAGGTGCGGTAGCGACAAGCCCCAGGGCCATCCCCCAATTTCAGCATTGTGCCCCGTGTTCCCCAGGGATGGTGCTAATCGTCCGTTGGGATTGTCTGGGAGGGCCCTCCAGGTTCCCGCTGCCCCCCCCCCCAGGCACAGGTGTGGTGGCAAGAAACCCCAGAGCCGTCCTCAACCTTCAGCATTGTGCCCCATGTCCTCAGGGATGTTGCTAAGGTTCCATGAGGATCATCTGGGAGGATCCTCCCGGTTCCCGCTTCCCCGGGCACAGGTGTGGTGGCCAAAAGGCCCAGAGCCCTCCCCCAAATTCAGCATTGTGCCCCCGGGGGTGCTGGTGCCGGTCATGGGCTGTCAAGATGGTACAGGAGGATCCTCCAGGTGGAGCTTGGAGCCTGGGTAAACCTGGTCGCACTCAGGTTGCATGAGGAACAGATGAGTTGAGGTCTTCATTTGGAAGAGTCATTTCGCTTTTCCAAAAAGGTCAAGGTCATGGGTCTACTTTAGAATGAAGATAATGACTACTTAAAAACAACTGTGTGTTTCCCCTTCTCCCAGAAATGGAAGCAGGTGTGCAGGCCATAGGTCGGAGGACCTACTTATCCCCACCTGACAGCACTTCTCTGCTCTGGATCTAGGAGACCCAAGGTTTGGAACATCAGCCTGTGGGTCAGTGATGTAGCATTTCACAGGATGTCAGTGTTCTGAGAAATCAGCAGGTCCATTTGGCACAGGGTCATCTTCCTGTCAGGACGGGCGGTCAAATGTCTCATGAACCCCACACTTCCGGGGATTTCCTCTTTCCTCCCGTTGACCGAGGGTTAGGGTTAGAGTTAGGGTACTGGTTAGGGCATGGGTTAGGGTACGTGTTAGGGTACGGGTTAGAGATTGGGTAGGGGTTAGGGCACGGTTTACCGTACAGGGTAGGGTTTAGGGTTAGGCTAACATTTAGGGTACGGGTTAGGGTTAGGGTACGCTTTAGGTTTTGGGTTCGGTTCAGGGGTAGGGTTAGGGGTTAGTGTTCTGGTAGGTGTTGGGGTTAGGGTACGGGGTAGGTTTAGGGTACAGTTTAAGGTTAGTGTTAGGGACCTCTACAAATGTTCCGTGCCTGCTATCACAGGAGGCTGGTGCCAAGCTGACAATGCAAGGATGAGCCAGGGGCTGCGCTTGTCATGGAACACAGCTCAGAGGGGCTTGAATTTGCTCTGGGGTCCAGGCAAAGCCACCCCACACCTGCCTGTGTCCCAGCCCCTGTGGGAAGGTAGTAATGAACTGATTCTGACCTTGACCTCTCCCAACACAGAATTCCAGGGGCTCCCATTACTGTTAGGCTCTGGTCCACGGGCCTCGTCTGTGCCCATGCGCTGGGCCGTCCCCACAGTGGCTCCTGGCACACCTGAGTCCTGGCCACACATCTCTGTGGAAACCCCTGCCCTCCAGGGTGGATGGCCAATGTGACGGCCCTGTCAGGAACAGAATGGCACAAAATGCCGGGATGTCATTTCTAAGCTGATGGAGTCTGTGACTTCTCCTGGTTCCCTCTGTCCTGGGTTCATTCTCTGTCCCCTTCTCTGTCTCTGTGTCTGTGTCTCTCACAGGAGCAGACCCGTGGGTTCCATGGGCGATGTGAGAAACCGCCGAAGCCTCCCTTGTCCCCGTTTCCCTCTCCGGTCCTGGTGCCCCATTCCTTCCTAAGGCCTCCTCAACCTGACCGGAGCAGTGATTCTGGATTCTCTTCCACATGGGGACCCTGAGGCTGAAACAAGTAGGGCCCTGACCTTTGTCTTCAGACTGGTGGCCCTGTGCTCTTCCACCTTCTGCGTAGCCAGGTCCTAAGGCCCCCAAGCCCCGAGTCTGTCCTCTGCTGAGAAGGACCTCGAGGGGTTAGAAAACATTTTCCCAAGACTGGGATCACAGGGGGTCGGGGATGGATATCCAAGGCCGAGAGGCACTTCTATAAGACTGTGGCACCCTTGGGACACTACATCTCTGCAGCCCAAGTGACATCAGAGTAAGCTGAGGCCTTTTGTGCCATAGCCCTCCGGACTTGGGGGAGGGTATCTCTTACTACTCCCAAGTTCGCAGGGTGGTGTTGGACACCGGAACCCAGACCTTGTCTTTTCCCAGTGCCCTGGCAACACCCTGGGTCCCTTGGGGAACCCTGACCATCAGCCCGGACTGTCCCCCCGTCCCTATGGGGCCCGGTTCCGGGTCCTGCAGCGACACAGTGAGGAGAGGTGAGGCCAGGCAGGAGCGGGGAGAGGGCAGAGTGGACTCTCCCTGGGGGCCATGGATCCCTGGTCAGTGCAGACCCTGTTGTGTGCCGGCCCCTCGGGCACCGAGATTCCAGCTCCTGGTCTGGCTCCGGGAGGGAGACCAGAGTGTGGCCCCTGCTAGCTCAGATGTGTCACTCTGTCCTGTAGCTACAGCCTGTCCCACCAGCTGAACTCCACCTCCTAGTCGGCCAGCTCATCTTCACGGTCAAGAACAGGCCATCATGAAGGTCAGGGGCCATTGCGTTCCTGGTCAGGCAGGGGACGGCTCACTTTCACCTCAGGGAGTCTCTGGCTGGTCTAGCAGGGGCTCCGGAGGCCTGGCTTTCCAGGGTCTCTGCTGAACAGCTCTGGGACTGGAGCCATTTAACCTCTCCTCGCTGGGCCTCGCTTTCCTCTTCTGTGCAATGGGGTGAGGCTGAATGATCCCTCCCATGGGGGAAACATGTGGAGTGCTGGTGATGGACGTGAGCCGGGCACCGAGCCTGGATTGCAGAGTGCAGAGGGGGATGGTGAGCGGTGTGGGCAGTGAGCACTCCTTCCCCCAAAATCAATTTAGCTCTTCCATGTAGCCGCCAGACCACTGGCTGGGAGCCCCGGAGCAGTGGCCGACCACACTCCTGACTCCAGGCCCCTGCGTGTGGCTCTTCCTCAGCACTGGGACACGGTGGGGACCGCGGGACTTGGGGTCAGCTCCTCTCTCTGAGGGAAGGAGACGAAAGAAGGCTTTCCTTGGGGACCCCCAATGCCACATAAGAGGGGAGGAGGCTTCCCCCAAACAGTACTTTGAAATTCTGCTTCTGTTAGAACCTGAGCCTTGGGCTTTGGTTATTTCACTTGCTGGGCTGACGAGATACACTTGTTGTCCAAGACTCCTCCTCAGATGAAGAGCTCTTGCAGGTCCCGGGCATCCTGGAGCCCGGGGTGGGAGAGGGGCCAGTCCCCTCCCAGGCTCCTGCAGGAGACCTGTCCTCCCAAAGGCAGGATGGTTTCGGGTCGTGGTCCTGGGCTAGGGTTGGAGACAGCCTGTCACTGCTCCTGACTCTGGGGTGAGTGGGCCTTTTTTAGGCAAAGCAACACCCACCGAAGGCAGTGGCTTCAGAAAGAACACACTCCTGGGCCCGGTCCCGCCCCAGGTTGGTGGCTGACTTCCCCAGCCCCAGAGGAAGAAGGATAGCTTCTGCTTCCTTGGGCTTTGGTCCTCTGACCCACGAGCAAGCACTGAAAAGTTTCTAGCCCTCCTCTGGAAGCGCACCATCCCTGAGCGGGCCAGTCACAGTCCACACACGAAGACGGACAACGTGCTAAGTAAGTGCAGGAGGTGATCCTGTTCAAATGGCCTGCGGGTCGGTGGGGTTGCTGCTTCTGTGCGCTCCAGTGGGCCGCTTTTCCCTGGATGGAAATTCTCCGGGAGGCGCCTCTCTGTCCTTTGAGCTCCGTTCCTGCTGGTTTCAGGACCAAGGGACTCCAACTGAGCATTGTGCCCCATGTCCTCAGGGCGATGGTGGTCATGGTCTGTTATGATGATCTGGGAGGTTCCTTCAGGTTCCTGCTCCCCTAGGCACAGGTGCGGTAGCGACAAGCCCCAGGGCCATCCCCCAATTTCAGCATTGTGCCCCGTGTTCCCCAGGGATGGTGCTAATCGTCCGTTGGGATTGTCTGGGAGGGCCCTCCAGGTTCCCGCTGCCCCCCCCCCAGGCACAGGTGTGGGTGGCAAGAAAACCCAGAGCCGTCCTCAAGCTTCAGCATTGTGCCCCATGTCCTCAGGGATGTTGATAAGGTTCCATGTGGATCATCTGGGAGGATCCTCCCGGTTCCCGCTTCCCCGGGCACAGGTGTGGTGGCCAAAAGGCCCAGAGCCCTCCCCCAAATTCAGCATTGTGCCCCCGGGGGTGCTGGTGCCGGTCATGGGCTGTCAAGATGGTACAGGAGGATCCTCCAGGTGGGGCTTGGAGCCTGGGTAAACCTGGTCGCACTCAGGTTGCATGAGGAACAGATGAGTTGAGGTCTTCATTTGGAAGAGTCATTTCGCTTTTCCAAAAAGGTCAAGGTCATGGGTCTACTTTAGAATGAAGATAATGACTACTTAAAAACAAGGGTGTGTTTCCCCTTCTCCCAGAAATGGAAGCAGGTGTGCAGGCCATAGGTCGGAGGACCTACTTATCCCCACCTGACAGCACTTCTCTGCTCTGGATCTAGGAGACCCAAGGTTTGGAACATCAGCCTGTGTGTCAGTGATGTAGCATTTCACAGGAGGTCAGTGTTCTGAGAAATCAGCAGGTCCATTTGGCACAGTGTCATCTTCCTGTCAGGACTGGTGGTCAAATGTCTCATGAACCCCACACTTCCGGGGATTTCCTCTTTCCTCTCGTTGACCGAGGGTTAGGGTCAGAGTTAGGGTACTGGTTAGGGCATGGGTTAGGGTACAGGTTAGGGTACGGGTTAGAGATAGGGTAGGGGTTAGGGCACGGTTTACCGTACAGGGTAGGGTTTAGGGTTAGGCTACCATTTAGGGTACGGGTTAGGGTTAGGGTACGCTTTAGGGTTTGGGTTCGGTTCAGGGGTAGGGTTAGGGGTTAGTGTTCTGGTAGGTGTTGGGGTTAGGGTACGGGGTAGGTTTAGGGTACAGTTTAAGGTTAGTGTTAGGGACCTCTACAAATGTTCCGTGCCTGCTATCACAGGAGGCTGGTGCCAAGCTGACAATGCAAGGATGAGCCAGGGGCTGCGCTTGTCATGGAACACAGCTCAGAGGGGCTTGAATCTGCTCTGGGGTCCAGGCAAAGCCACCCCACACCTGCCTGTGTCCCAGCCCCTGTGGGAAGGTAGTAATGAACTGATTCTGACCTTGACCTCTCCCAACACAGAATTCCAGGGGCTCCCATTACTGTTAGGCTCAGGTCCACGGGCCTCGTCTGTGCCCATGCGCTGGGCCGTCCCCACAGTGGCTCCTGGCACACCTGAGTCCTGGCCACACATCTCTGTGGAAACCCCTGCCCTCCAGGGTGGATGGCCAATGTGACGGCCCTGTCAGGAACAGAATGGCACAAAATGCCGGGATGTCATTTCTAAGCTGATGGGGTCTGTGACTTCTCCTGGTTCACTCTGTCCTGGGTTCATTCTCTGTCCCCTTCTCTGTCTCTGTGTCTGTGTCTCTCACAGGAGCAGACCCGTGGGTTCCATGGGCGATGTGAGAAACCGCAGAAGCCTCCCTTGTCCCCGTTTCCCTCTCCGGTCCTGGTGCCCCATTCCTTCCTAAGGCCTCGTCAACCTGACCGGAGCAGTGATTCTGGATTCTCTTCCACATGGGGACCCTGAGGCTGAAACAAGTAGGGCCCTGACCTTGGTCTTCAGACTGGTGGCCCTGTGCTCTTCCACCTTCTGCGTAGCCAGGTCCTAAGGCCCCCAAGCCCCGAGTCTGTCCTCTGCTGAGAAGGACCTCGAGGGGTTAGAAAACATTTTCCCAAGACTGGGATCACAGGGGGTCGGGGATGGATATCCAAGGCCGAGAGGCACTTCTATAAGACTGTGGCACCCTTGGGACACTACATCTCTGCAGCCCAAGTGACATCAGAGTAAGCTGAGGCCTTTTGTGCCATAGCCCTCCGGACTTGGGGGAGGGTATCTCTTACTACTCCCAAGTTCGCAGGGTGGTGTTGGACACCGGAACTCAGACCTTGTCTTTTCCCAGTGCCCTGGCAACACCCTGGGTCCCTTGGGGAACTCTGACCATCAGCCCGGACTGTCCCCCCGTCCCTATGGGGCCCGGTTCCGGGTCCTGCAGCGACACAGTGAGGAGAGGTGAGGCCAGGCAGGAGCGGGGAGAGGGCAGAGTGGACTCTCCCTGGGGGCCATGGATCCCTGGTCAGTGCAGACCCTGTTGTGTGCCGGCCCCTCGGGCACCGAGATTCCAGCTCCTGGTCTGGCTCCGGGAGGGAGACCAGAGTGTGGCCCCTGCTAGCTCAGATGTGTCACTCTGTCCTGTAGCTACAGCCTGTCCCACCAGCTGAACTCCACCTCCTAGTCGGCCAGCTCATCTTCACGGTCAAGAACAGGCCATCATGAAGGTCAGGGGCCATTGCGTGCCTGGTCAGGCAGGGGACGGCTCACTTTCACCTCAGGGAGTCTCTGGCTGGTCTAGCAGGGGCTCCGGAGGCCTGGCTTTCCAGGGTCTCTGCTGAACAGCTCTGGGACTGGAGCCATTTAACCTCTCCTCGCTGGGCCTCGCTTTCCTCTTCTGTGCAATGGGGTGAGGCTGAATGATCCCTCCCATGGCGGAAACATGTGGAGTGCTGGTGATGGACGTGAGCCGGGCACCGAGCCTGGATTGCAGAGTGCAGAGGGGGATGGTGAGCGGTGTGGGCAGTGAGCACTCCTTCACCCAAAATCAATTTAGCTCTTCCATGTAGCCGCCAGACCACAGGCTGGGAGCCCCGGAGCAGTGGCCGACCACACTCCTGACACCAGGCCCCTGCGTGTGGCTCTTCCTCAGCACTGGGACACGGTGGGGACCGCGGGACTTGGGGTAGCTCCTCTCTCTGAGGGAAGGAGACGAAAGAAGGCTTTCCTTGCGGACCCCCAATGCCACATAAGAGGGGAGGAGGCTTCCCCCAAACAGTACTTTGAAATTCTGCTTCTGTTAGAACCTGAGCCTTGGGCTTTGGTTATTTCACTTGCTGGGCTGACGAGATACACTTGTTCTCCAAGACTCCTCCTCAGATGAAGAGCTCTTGCAGGTCCCGGGCATCCTGGAGCCCGGGGTGGGAGAGGGGCCAGTCCCCTCCCAGGCTCCTGCAGGAGACCTGTCCTCCCAAAGGCAGGATGGTTTCGGGTCGTGGTCCTGGGCTAGGGTTGGAGACAGCCTGTCACTGCTCCTGACTCTGGGGTGAGTGGGCCTTTTTTAGGCAAAGCAACACCCACCGAAGGCAGTGGCTTCAGAAAGAACACACTCCTGGGCCCGGTCCCGCCCCAGGTCGGTGGCTGACTTCCCCAGCCCCAGAGGAAGAAGGATAGCCTCTGCTTCCTTGGGCTTTGGTCCTCTGACCCACGAGCAAGCACTGAAAAGTTTCTAGCCCTCCTCTGGAAGCGCACCATCCCTGAGCGGGCCAGTCACGGTCCACACACGAAGACGGACAACGTGCTAAGTAAGTGCAGGAGGTGATCCTGTTCAAATGGCCTGCGGGTCGGTGGGGTTGCTGCTTCTGTGCCCTCCAGTGGGCCGCTTTTCCCTGGAGGGAAATTCTCCGGGAGGCGCCTCTCTGTCCTTTGAGCTCCGTTCCTGCTGGTTTCAGGACCAAGGGACTCCAACTGAGCATTGTGACCCATGTCCTCAGGGCGATGGTGGTCATGGTCTGTTATGATGATCTGGGAGGTTCCTTCAGGTTCCTGCTCCCCTAGGCACAGGTGCGGTAGCGACAAGCCCCAGGGCCATCCCCCAATTTCAGCATTGTGCCCCGTGTTCCCCAGGGATGGTGCTAATCGTCCATTGGGATTGTCTGGGAGGGCCCTCCAGGTTCCCGCTGCCCCCCCCCCAGGCACAGGTGTGGGTGGCAAGAAACCCCAGAGCCGTCCTCAAGCTTCAGCATTGTGCCCCATGTCCTCAGGGATGTTGCTAAGGTTCCATGTGGATCATCTGGGAGGATCCTCCCGGTTCCCGCTTCCCCGGGCACAGGTGTGGTGGCCAAAAGGCCCAGAGCCCTCCCCCAAATTCAGCATTGTGCCCCCGGGGGTGCTGGTGCCGGTCATGGGCTGTCAAGACGGTACAGGAGGATCCTCCAGGTGGGGCTTGGAGCCTGGGTAAACCTGGTCGCACTCAGGTTGCATGAGGAACAGATGAGTTGAGGTCTTCATTTGGAAGAGTCATTTCGCTTTTCCAAAAAGGTCAAGGTCATGGGTCTACTTTAGAATGAAGATAATGACTACTTAAAAAGAAGTGTGTGTTTCCCCTTCTCCCAGAAATGGAAGCAGGTGTGCAGGCCATAGGTCGGAGGACCTACTTATCCCCACCTGGCAGCACTTCTCTGCTCTGGATCTAGGAGACCCAAGGTTTGGAACATCAGCCTGTGGGTCAGTGATGTAGCATTTCACAGGATGTCAGTGTTCTGAGAAATCAGCAGGTCCATTTGGCACAGGGTCATCTTCCTGTCAGGACTGGCGGTCAAATGTCTCATGAACCCCACACTTCCGGGGATTTCCTCTTTCCTCTCGTTGACCGAGGGTTAGGGTCAGAGTTAGGGTACTGGTTAGGGCATGGGTTAGGGTACGTGTTAGGGTACGGGTTAGAGATTGGGTAGGGGTTAGGGCACGGTTTACCGTACAGGGTAGGGTTTAGGGTTAGGCTACCATTTAGGGTACGGGTTAGGGTTAGGGTACGCTTTAGGGTTTGGGTTCGGTTCAGGGGTAGGGTTAGGGGTTAGTGTTCTGGTAGGTGTTGGGGTTAGGGTACGGGGTAGGTTTAGGGTACAGTTTAAGGTTAGTGTTAGGGACCTCTACAAATGTTCCGTGCCTGCTATCACAGGAGGCTGGTGCCAAGCTGACAATGCAAGAATGAGCCAGGGGCTGCGCTTGTCATGGAACACAGCTCAGAGGGGCTTGAATCTGCTCTGGGGTCCAGGCAAAGCCACCCCACACCTGCCTGTGTCCCAGCCCCTGTGGGAAGGTAGTAATGAACTGATTCTGACCTTGACCTCTCCCAACACAGAATTCCAGGGGCTCCCATTACTGTTAGGCTCAGGTCCACGGGCCTCGTCTGTGCCCATGTGCTGGGCCGTCCCCACAGTGGCTCCTGGCACACCTGAGTCCTGGTCACACATCTCTGTGGAAACCCCTGCCCTCCAGGGTGGATGGCCAATGTGACGGCCCTGTCAGGAACAGAATGGCACAAAATGCCGTGATGTCATTTCTAAGCTGATGGAGTCTGTGGCTTCTCCTGGTTCCCTCTGTCCTGGTTTCATTCTCTGTCCCCTTCTCTGTCTCTGTGTCTGTGTCTCTCACAGGAGCAGACCCGTGGGTTCCAAGGGCGATGTGAGAAACCGCAGAAGCCTCCCTTGTCCCCGTTTCCCTCTCCGGTCCTGGTGCCCCATTCCTTCCTAAGGCCTCCTCAACCTGACCGGAGCAGTGATTCTGGATTCTCTTTCACATGGGGACCCTGAGGCTGAAACAAGTAGGGCCCTGACCTTGGTCTTCAGACTGGTGGCCCTGTGCTCTTCCACCTTCTGCGTAGCCAGGTCCTAAGGCCCCCAAGCCCCGAGTCTGTCCTCTGCTGAGAAGGACCTCGAGGGGTTAGAAAACATTTTCCCAAGACTGGGATCACAGGGGGTCGGGGATGGATATCCAAGGCCGAGAGGCACTTCTATAAGACTGTGGCACCCTTGGGACACTACATCTCTGCAGCCCAAGTGACATCAGAGTAAGCTGAGGCCTTTTGTGCTATAGTCCTCCGAACTTGGGGGAGGGTATCTCTTACTACTCCCAAGTTCGCAGGGTGGTGTTGGACACCGGAACCCAGACCTTGTCTTTTCCCAGTGCCCTGGCAACACCCTGGGTCCCTTGGGGAACCCTGACCATCAGCCCGGACTGTCCCCCGTCCCTATGGGGCCTGGTTCCGGGTCCTGCAGCGACACAGTGAGGAGAGGTGAGGCCAGGCAGGAGCGGGGAGAGGGCAGAGTGGACTCTCCCTGGGGGCCATGGATCCCTGGTCAGTGCAGACCCTGTTGTGTGCCGGCCCCCCGGGCACCGAGATTCCAGCTCCTGCTCTGGCTCCGGGAGGGAGACCAGAGTGTGGCCCCTGCTAGCTCAGATGTGTCACTCTGTCCTGTAGCTACAGCCTGTCCCACCAGCTGAACTCCACCTCCTAGTCGGCCAGCTCATCTTCACGGTCAAGAACAGGCCATCATGAAGGTCAGGGGCCATTGCGTGCCTGGTCAGGCAGGGGACGGCTCACTTTCACCTCAGGGAGTCTCTGGCTGGTCTAGCAGGGGCTCTGGAGGCCTGGCTTTCCAGGTTCTCTGCTGAACAGCTCTGGGCCTGGAGCCATTTAACCTCTCCTCGCTGGGCCTCGCTTTCCTCTTCTGTGCAATGGGGTGAGGCTGAATGATCCCTCCCATGGCGGAAACATGTGGAGTGCTGGTGATGGACGTAAG
Source organism: Eumetopias jubatus (assembly GCF_037043125.1). Taxonomy (NCBI): domain Eukaryota; kingdom Metazoa; phylum Chordata; class Mammalia; order Carnivora; family Otariidae; genus Eumetopias; species Eumetopias jubatus. Next base: position 1,160,059 of record NW_028274862.1, on the reverse strand, counting down.
CCGGGCACCGAGCCTGGATTGCAGAGTGCAGAGGGGGATGGTGAGCGGTGTGGGCAGTGAGCACTCCTTCCCCCAAAATCAATTTAGCTCTTCCATGTAGCCGCCAGACCACTGGCTGGGAGCCCAGGAGCAGTGGCCGACCACACTCCTGACACCAGGCCCCTGCGTGTGGCTCATCCTCAGCACTGGGACACGGTGGGGACCGCGGGACTTGGGGTCAGCTCCTCTCTCTGAGCGAAGGAGACGAAAGAAGGCTTTCCTTGGGGACCCCGAATGCCACATAAGAGGGGAGGAGGCTTCCCCCAAACAGTACTTTAAAATTCTGCTTCTGTTAGAACCTGAGCCTTGGGCTTTGGTTATTTCACTTGCTGGGCTGACGAGATACACTTGTTCTCCAAGACTCCTCCTCAGATGAAGAGCTCTTGCAGGTCCCGGGCATCCTGGAGCCCGGGGTGGGAGAGGGGCCAGTCCCCTCCCAGGCTCCTGCAGGAGACCTGTCCTCCCAAAGGCAGGATGGTTTCGGGTCGTGGTCCTGGGCTAGGGTTGGAGACAGCCTGTCACTGCTCCTGACTCTGGGGTGAGTGGGCCTTTTTTAGGCAAAGCAACACCCACCGAAGGCAGTGGCTTCAGAAAGAACACACTCCTGGGCCCGGTCCCGCCCCAGGTCGGTGGCTGACTTCCCCAGCCCCAGAGGAAGAAGGATAGCCTCTGCTTCCTTGGGCTTTGGTCCTCTGACCCACGAGCAAGCACTGAAAAGTTTCTAGCCCTCTTCTGGAAGCGCACCATCCCTGAGCGGGCCAGTCACGGTCCACACACGAAGACGGACAACGTGCTAAGTAAGTGCAGGAGGTGATCCTGTTCAAATGGCCTGCGGGTCGGTGGGGTTGCTGCTTCTGTGCCCTCCAGTGGGCCGCTTTTCCCTGGATGGAAATTCTCCTGGAAGCGCCTCTCTGTCCTTTGAGCTCCGTTCCTGCTGGTTTCAGGACCAAGGGACTCCAACTGAGCATTGTGCCCCATGTCCTCAGGGCGATGGTGGTCATGGTCTGTTATGATGATCTGGGAGGTTCCTTCAGGTTCCTGCTCCCCTAGGCACAGGTGCGGTAGTGACAAGCCCCAGGGCCATCCCCCAATTTCAGCATTGTGCCCCGTATTCCCCAGGGATGGTGCTAATAGTCCGTTGGGATTGTCTGGGAGGGCCCTCCAGGTTCCCGCTGCCCCCGCCCCCCAGGCACAGGTGTGCTGGCAAGAAACCCCAGAGCCGTCCTCAAGCTTCAGCATTGTGCCCCATGTCCTCAGGGATGTTGCTAAGGTTCCATGAGGATCATCTGGGAGGATCCTCCCGGTTCCCGCTTCCCCAGGCACAGGTGTGGTGGCAAAAAGGCCCAGAACCCTCCCCCAAATTCAGCGTTGTGCCCCCGGGGGTGCTGGTGCCGGTCATGGGCTGTCAAGATGGTACAGGAGGATCCTCCAGGTGGGGCTTGGAGCCTGGGTAAACCTGGTCGCACTCAGGTTGCATGAGGAACAGATGAGTTGAGGTCTTCATTTGGAAGAGTCATTTCGCTTTTCCAAAAAGGTCAAGGTCATGGGTCTACTTTAGAATGAAGATAATGACTACTTAAAAACAATTGTGTGTTTCCCCTTCTCCCAGAAATGGAAGCAGGTGTGCAGGCCATAGGTCGGAGGACCTACTTATCCCCACCTGACAGCACTTCTCTGCTCTGGATCTAGGAGACCCAAGGTTTGGAACATCAGCCTGTGGGTCAGTGATGTAGCATTTCACAGGATGTCAGTGTTCTGAGAAATCAGCAGGTCCATTTGGCACAGTGTCATCTTCCTGTCAGGACGGGCGGTCAAATGTCTCATGAACCCCACACTTCCGGGGATTTCCTCTTTCCTCCCGTTGACCGAGGGTTAGGGTTAGAGTTAGGGTACTGGTTAGGGCATGGGTTAGGGTACGCGTTAGGGTACGGGTTAGAGATAGGGTAGGGGTTAGGGCACGGTTTACCGTACAGGGTAGGGTTTAGGGTTAGGCTACCATTTAGGGTACGGGTTAGGGTTAGGGTACGCTTTAGGGTTTGGCTTCGGTTCAGGGGTAGGGTTAGGCGTTAGTGTTCTGGTAGGTGTTGGGGTTAGGGTACGGGGTAGGTTTAGGGTACAGTTTAAGGTTAGTGTTAGGGACCTCTACAAATGTTCCGTGCCTGCTATCACAGGAGGCTGGTGCCAAGCTGACAATGCAAGGATGAGCCAGGGGCTGCGCTTGTCATGGAACACAGCTCAGAGGGGCTTGAATCTGCTCTGGGGTCCTGGCAAAGCCACCCCACACCTGCCTGTGTCCCAGCCCCTGTGGGAAGGTAGTAATGAACTGATTCTGACCTTGACCTCTCCCAACACAGAATTCCAGGGGCTCCCATTACTGTTAGGCTCAGGTCCACGGGCCTCGTCTCTGCCCATGTGCTGGGCCGTCCCCACAGTGGCTCCTGGCACACCTGAGTCCTGGTCACACATCTCTGTGGAAACCCCTGCCCTCCAGGGTGGATGGCCAATGTGACGGCCCTGTCAGGAACAGAATGGCACAAAATGCCGGGATGTCATTTCTAAGCTGATGGAGTCTGTGACTTCTCCTGGTTCCCTCTGTCCTGGGTTCATTCTCTGTCTCTGTGTCTGTGTCTCTCACAGGAGCAGACCCGTGGGTTCCATGGGCGATGTGAGAAACTGCAGAAGCCTCCCTTGTCCCCGTTTCCCTCTCCGGTCCTGGTGCCCCATTCCTTCCTAAGGCCTCCTCAAACTGACCGGAGCAGTGATTCTGGATTCTCTTCCACATGGCGACCCTGAGGCTGAAACAAGTAGGGCCCTGACCTTGGTCTTCAGACTGGTGGCCCTGTGCTCTTCCACCTTCTGCGTAGCCAGATCCTAAGGCCCCCAAGCCCCGAGTCTGTCCTCTGCTGAGAAGGACCTCGAGGGGTTAGAAAACATTTTCCCAAGACTGGGATCACAGGGGGTCGGGGATGGATATCTAAGGCCGAGAGGCACTTCTATAAGACTGTGGCACCCTTGGGACACTACATCTCTGCAGCCCAAGTGACATCAGAGTAAGCTGAGGCCTTTTGTGCTATAGCCCTCCGGACTTGGGGGAGGGTATCTCTTACTACTCCCAAGTTCGCAGGGTGGTGTTCGACACCGGAACCCAGACCTTGTCTTTTCCCAGTGCCCTGGCAACACCCTGGGTCCCTTGGGGAACCCTGACCATCAGCCCCGACTGTCCCCCCGTCCCTATGGGGCCTGGTTCCGGGTCCTGCAGCGACACAGTGAGGAGAGTTGAGGCCAGGCAGGAGCGGGGAGAGGGCAGAGTGGACTCTCCCTGGGGGCCATGGATCCCTGGTCAGTGCAGACCCTGTTGTGTGCGGCCCCCCGGGCACCGAGATTCCAGCTCCTGGTCTGGCTCCGGGAGGGAGACCAGAGTGTGGCCCCTGCTAGCTCAGATTTGTCACTCTGTCCTGTAGCTACAGCCTGTCCCACCAGCTGAACTCCACCTCCTAGTCGGCAAGCTCATCTTCACGGTCAAGAACAGGCCATCATGAAGGTCAGGGGCCATTGCGTGCCTGGTCAGGCAGGGGACGGTTCACTTTCACCTCAGGGAGTCTCTGGCTGGTCTAGCAGGGGCTCTGGAGGCCTGGCTTTCCAGGTTCTCTGCTGAACAGCTCTGGGACTGGAGCCATTTAACCTCTCCTCGCTGGGCCTCGCTTTCCTCTTCTGTGCAATGGGGTGAGGCTGAATGATCCCTCCCATGGCGGAAACATGTGGAGTGCTGGTGATGGACGTAAGCCGGGCACCGAGCCTGGATTGCAGAGTGCAGAGGGGGATGGTGAGCGGTGTGGGCAGTGAGCACTCCTTCCCCCAAAATCAATTTAGCTCTTCCATGTAGCCGCCAGACCACTGGCTGGGAGCCCAGGAGCAGTGGCCGACCACACTCCTGACACCAGGCCCCTGCGTGTGGCTCATCCTCAGCACTGGGACACGGTGGGGACCGCGGGACTTGGGGTCAGCTCCTCTCTCTGAGGGAAGGAGACGAAAGAAGGCTTTCCTTGGGGACCCCCAATGCCACATAAGAGGGGAGGAGGCTTCCCCCAAACAGTACTTTGAAATTCTGCTTCTGTTAGAACCTGAGCCTTGGGCTTTGGTTATTTCACTTGCTGGGCTGACGAGATACACTTGTTGTCCAAGACTCCTCCTCAGATGAAGAGCTCTTGCAGGTCCCGGGCATCCTGGAGCCCGGGGTGGGAGAGGGGCCAGTCCCCTCCCACGCTCCTGCAGGAGACCTGTCCTCCCAAAGGCAGGATGGTTTCGGGTCGTGGTCCTGGGCTAGGGTTGGAGACAGCCTGTCACTGCTCCTGACTCTGGGGTGAGTGGGCCTTTTTTAGGCAAAGCAACACCCACCGAAGGCAGTGGCTTCAGAAAGAACACACTCCTGGGCCCGGTCCCGCCCCAGGTCGGTGGCTGACTTCCCCAGCCCCAGAGGAAGAAGGATAGACTCTGCTTCCTGGGGCTTTGGTCCTCTGACCCACGAGCAAGCACTGAAAAGTTTCTAGCCCTCCTCTGGAAGCGCACCATCCCTGAGCGGGCCAGTCACGGTCCACACACGAAGACGGACAACGTGCTAAGTAAGTGCAGGAGGTGATCCTGTTCAAATGGCCTGCGGGTCGGTGGGGTTGCTGCTTCTGTGCCCTCCAGTGGGCCGCTTTTCCCTGGATGGAAATTCTCCGGGAGGCGCCTCTCTGTCCTTTGAGCTCCGTTCCTGCTTGTTTCAGGACCAAGGGACTCCAACTGAGCATTGTGCCCCATGTCCTCAGGGCGATGGTGGTCATGGTCTGTTATGACGATCTGGGAGGTTCCTTCAGGTTCCTGCTCCCCTAGGCACAGGTGCGGTAGCGACAAGCCCCAGGGCCATCCCCCAATTTCAGCATTGTGCCCCGTGTTCCCCAGGGATGGTGCTAATAGTCCGTTGGGATTGTCTGGGAGGGCCCTCCAGGTTCCCGCTGCCCCCCCCCAGGCACAGGTGTGCTGGCAAGAAACCCCAGAGCCGTCCTCAAGCTTCAGCATTGTGCCCCATGTCCTCAGGGATGTTGCTAAGGTTCCATGAGGATCATCTGGGAGGATCCTCCCGGTTCCCGCTTCCCCAGGCACAGGTGTGGTGGCAAAAAGGCCCAGAACCCTCCCCCAAATTCAGCGTTGTGCCCCCGGGGGTGCTGGTGCCGGTCATGGGCTGTCAAGATGGTACAGGAGGATCCTCCAGGTGGGGCTTGGAGCCTGGGTAAACCTGGTCGCACTCAGGTTGCATGAGGAACAGATGAGTTGAGGTCTTCATTTGGAAGAGTCATTTCGCTTTTCCAAAAAGGTCAAGGTCATGGGTCTACTTTAGAATGAAGATAATGACTACTTAAAAACAAGTGTGTGTTTCCCCTTCTCCCAGAAATGGAAGCAGGTGTGCTCGCCATAGGTCGGAGGACATACTTATCCCCACCTGACAGCACTTCTCTGCTCTGGATCTAGGAGACCCAAGGTTTGGAACATCAGCATGTGGGTCAGTGATGTAGCATTTCACAGGATGTCAGTGTTCTGAGAAATCAGCAGGTCCATTTGGCACAGTGTCATCTTCCTGTCAGGACGGGCGGTCAAATGTCTCATGAACCCCACACTTCCGGGGATTTCCTCTTTCCTCCCGTTGACCGAGGGTTAGGGTTAGAGTTAGGGTACTGGTTAGGGCATGGGTTAGGGTACGGGTTAGGGTACGGGTTAGAGATAGGGTAGGGGTTAGGGCACGGTTTACCGTACAGGGTAGGGTTTAGGGTTCGGCTACCATTTAGGGTACGGGTTAGGGTTAGGGTACGCTTTAGGGTTTGGGTTCGGTTCAGGGGTAGGGTTAGGCGTTAGTGTTCTGGTAGGTGTTGGGGTTAGGGTACGGGGTAGGTTTAGGGTACAGTTTAAGGTTAGTGTTAGGGACCTCTACAAATGTTCCGTGCCTGCTATCACAGGAGGCTGGTGCCAAGCTGACAATGCAAGGATGAGCCAGGGGCTGCGCTTGTCATGGAACACAGCTCAGAGGGGCTTGAATCTGCTCTCGGGCCCTGGCAAAGCCACCCCACACCTGCCTGTGTCCCAGCCCCTGTGGGAAGGTAGTAATGAACTGATTCTGACCTTGACCTCTCCCAACACAGAATTCCAGGGGCTCCCATTACTGTTAGGCTCAGGTCCACGGGCCTCGTCTGTGCCCATGTGCTGGGCCGTCCCCACAGTGGCTCCTGGCACACCTGAGTCCTGGTCACACATCTCTGTGGAAACCCCTGCCCTCCAGGGTGGATGGCCAATGTGACGGCCCTGTCAGGAACAGAATGGCACAAAATGCCGGGATGTCATTTCTAAGCTGATGGAGTCTGTGGCTTCTCCTGGTTCCCTCTGTCCTGGGTTCATTCTCTGTCCCCTTCTCTGTCTCTGTGTCTGTGTCTCTCACAGGAGCAGACCCGTGGGATCCATGGGCGATGTGAGAAACCGCAGAAGCCTCCCTTGTCTCCGTTTCCCTCTCGGGTCCTGGTGCCCCATTCCTTCCTAAGGCCTCCTCAACCTGACCGGAGCAGTGATTCTGGATTCTCTTCCACATGGGGACCCTGAGGCTGAAACAAGTAGGGCCCTGACCTTGGTCTTCAGACTGGTGGCCCTGTGCTCTTCCACCTTCTGCGTAGCCAGGTCCTAAGGCCCCCAAGCCCCGAGTCTGTCCTCTGCTGAGAAGGACCTCGAGGGGTTAGAAAACATTTTCCCAAGACTGGGATCACAGGGGGTCGGGGATGGATATCCAAGGCCGAGAGGCACTTCTATAAGAATGTGGCACCCTTGGGACACTACATCTCTGCCGCCCAAGTGACATCAGAATAAGCTGAGGCCTTTTGTGCTATAGCCCTCCGGACTTGGGGGAGGGTATCTCTTACTACTCCCAAGTTCGCAGGGTGGTGTTGGACACCGGAACCCAGACCTTGTCTTTTCCCAGTGCCCTGGCAACACCCTGGGTCCCTTGAGGAACCCTGACCATCGGCCCGGACTGTCCCCCCGTCCCTATGGGGCCTGGTTCCGGGTCCTGCAGCGACACAGTGAGGAGAGGTGAGGCCAGGCAGGAGCGGGGAGAGGGCAGAGTGGACTCTCCCTGGGGGCCATGGATCCCTGGTCAGTGCAGACCCTGTTGTGTGCCGGCCCCCCGGGCACCGAGATTCCAGCTCCTGGTCTGGCTCCGGGAGGGAGACCAGAGTGTGGCCCCTGCTAGCTCAGATGTGTCACTCTGTCCTGTAGCTACAGCCTGTCCCACCAGCTGAACTCCACCTCCTAGTCGGCCAGCTCATCTTCACGGTCAAGAACAGGCCATCATGAAGGTCAGGGGCCATTGCGTGCCTGGTCAGGCAGGGGACGGCTCACTTTCACCTCAGGGAGTCTCTGGCTGGTCTAGCAGGGGCTCTGGAGGCCTGGCTTTCCAGGTTCTCTGCTGAACAGCTCTGGGACTGGAGCCATTTAACCTCTCCTCGCTGGGCCTCGCTTTCCTCTTCTGTGCAATGGGGTGAGGCTGAATGATCCCTCCCTTGGCGGAAACATGTGGAGTGCTGGTGATGGACGTAAGCCGGGCACCGAGCCTGCATTGCAGAGTGCAGAGGGGGATGGTGAGCGGTGTGGGCAGTGAGCACTCCTTCCCCCAAAATCAATATAGCTCTTCCATGTAGCCGCCAGACCACTGGCTGGGAGCCCAGGAGCAGTGGCCGACCACACTCCTGACACCAGGCCCCTGCGTGTGGCTCTTCCTCAGCACTGGGACACGGTGGGGACCGCGGGACTTGGGGTCAGCTCCTCTCTCTGAGGGAAGGAGACGAAAGAAGGCTTTCCTTGGGGACCCCCAATGCCACATAAGAGGGGAGGAGGCTTCCCCCAAACAGTACTTTGAAATTCTGCTTCTGTTAGAACCTGAGCCTTGGGCTTTGGTTATTTCACTTGCTGGGCTGACGAGATACACTTGTTCTCCAAGACTCCTCCTCAGATGAAGAGCTCTTGCAGGTCCCGGGCATCCTGGAGCCCGGGGTGGGAGAGGGGCCAGTCCCCTCCCAGGCTCCTGCAGGAGACCTGTCCTCCCAAAGGCAGGATGGTTTCGGGTCGTGGTCCTGGGCTAGGGTTGGAGACAGCCTGTCACTGCTCCTGACTCTGGGGTGAGTGGGCCTTTTTTAGGCAAAGCAACACCCACCGAAGGCAGTGGCTTCAGAAAGAACACACTCCTGGGCCCGGTCCCGCCCCAGGTCGGTGGCTGACTTCCCCAGCCCCAGAGGAAGAAGGATAGCCTCTGCTTCCTGGGGCTTTGGTCCTCTGACCCACGAGCAAGCACTGAAAAGTTTCTAGCCCTCCTCTGGAAGCGCACCATCCCTGAGCGGGCCAGTCACGGTCCACACACGAAGACGGACAACGTGCTAAGTAAGTGCAGGAGGTGATCCTGTTCAAATGGCCTGCGGGTCGGTGGGGTTGCTGCTTCTGTGCCCTCCAGTGGGCCGCTTTTCCCTGGATGGAAATTCTCCTGGAGGCGCCTCTCTGTCCTTTGAGCTCCGTTCCTGCTGGTTTCAGGACCAAGGGACTCCAACTGAGCATTGTGCCCCATGTCCTCAGGGCGATGGTGGTCATGGTCTGTTATGATGATCTGGGAGGTTCCTTCAGGTTCCTGCTCCCCTAGGCACAGGTGCGGTAGCGACAAGCCCCAGGGCCATCCCCCAATTTCAGCATTGTGCCCCATGTTCCCCAGGGATGGTGCTAATAGTCCGTTGGGATTGTCTGCGAGGGCCCTCCAGGTTCCCGCTGCCCCCCCAGGCACAGGTGTGGGTGGCAAGAAACCCCAGAGCCGTCCTCAAGCTTCAGCATTGTGCCCCATGCCCTCAGGGCTGTTGCTAAGGTTCCATGAGGATCATCTGGGAGGATCCTCCCGGTTCCCGCTTCCCCAGGCACAGGTGTGGTGGCAAAAAGGCCCAGAGCCCTCCCCCAAATTCAGCGTTGTGCCCCCGGGGGTGCTGGTGCCGGTCATGGGCTGTCAAGATGGTACAGGAGGATCCTCCAGGTGGGGCTTGGAGCCTGGGTAAACCTGGTCACACTCAGGTTGCATGAGGAACAGATGAGTTGAGGTCTTCATTTGGAAGAGTCATTTCGCTTTTCCAAAAAGGTCAAGGTCATGGGTCCACTTTAGAATGAAGATAATGACTACTTAAAAACAAGTGTATGTTTCCCCTTCTCCCAGAAATGGAAGCAGGTGTGCAGGCCATAGGTCGGAGGACCTACTTAGCCCCACCTGACAGCACTTCTCTGCTCTGGATCTAGGAGACCCAAGGTTTGGAACATCAGCCTGTGGGTCAGGGATGTAGCATTTCACAGGATGTCAGTGTTCTGAGAAATCAGCAGGTCCATTTGGCACAGTGTCATCTTCCTGTCAGGACTGGCGGTCAAATGTCTCATGAACGCCACACTTCCGGGGATTTCCTCTTTCCTCCCGTTGACCGAGGGTTAGGGTTAGAGTTAGGGTACTGGTTAGGGCATGGGTTAGGGTACGGGTTAGGGTACGGGTTAGAGATAGGGTAGGGTTTAGGGCACGGTTTACCGTACAGGGTAGGGTTTAGGGTTAGGCTACCATTTCGGGTACGGGTTAGGGTTAGGGTACACTTTAGGGTTTGGGTTCGGTACAGGGGTAGTGTTAGGCGTTAGTGTTCTGGAAGGTGTTGGGGTTAGGGTACGGGGTAGGTTAAGGGTACAGTTTAAGGTTAGTGTTAGGGACCTCTACAAATGTTCCGTGCCTGCTATCACAGGAGGCTGGTGCCAAGCTGACAACGCAAGGATGAGCCAGGGGCTGCGCTTGTCATGGAACAGAGCTCAGAGGGGCTTGAATCTGCTCTGGGGTCCTGGCAAAGCCACCCCACAGCTGCCTGTGTCCCAGCCCCTGTGGGAAGGTAGTAATGAACTGATTCTGACCTTGACCTCTCCCAACACAGAATTCCAGGTGCTCCCATTACTGTTAGGCTCAGGTCCACGGGCCTCGTCTGTGCCCATGTGCTGGGCCGTCCCCACAGTGGCTCCTGGCACACCTGAGTCCTGGTCACACATCTCTGTGGAAACCCCTGCCCTCCAGGGTGGATGGCCAATGTGACGGCCCTGTCAGGAACAGAATGGCACAAAATGCCGTGATGTCATTTCTAAGCTGATGGAGTCTGTGGCTTCTCCTGGTTCCCTCTGTCCTGGTTTCATTCTCTGTCCCCTTCTCTGTCTCTGTGTCTGTGTCTCTCACAGGAGCAGACCCGTGGGTTCCAAGGGCGATGTGAGAAACCGCAGAAGCCTCCCTTGTCCCCGTTTCCCTCTCCGGTCCTGGTGCCCCATTCCTTCCTAAGGCCTCCTCAACCTGACCGGAGCAGTGATTCTGGATTCTCTTCCACATGGGGACCCTGAGGCTGAAACAAGTAGGGCCCTGACCTTGGTCTTCAGACTGGTGGCCCTGTGCTCTTCCACCTTCTGCGTAGCCAGGTCCTAAGGCCCCCAAGCCCCGAGTCTGTCCTCTGCTGAGAAGGACCTCGAGGGGTTAGAAAACATTTTCCCAAGACTGGGATCACAGGGGGTCGGGGATGGATATCCAAGGCCGAGAGGCACTTCTATAAGACTGTGGCACCCTTGGGACACTACATCTCTGCAGCCCAAGTGACATCAGAGTAAGCTGAGGCCTTTTGTGCTATAGCCCTCCGGACTTGGGGGAGGGTATCTCTTACTACTCCCAAGTTCGCAGGGTGGTGTTGGACACCGGAACCCAGACCTTGTCTTTTCCCAGTGCCCTGGCAACACCCTGGGTCCCTTGGGGAACCCTGACCATCAGCCCGGACTGTCCCCCGTCCCTATGGGGCCTGGTTCCGGGTCCTGCAGCGACACAGTGAGAAGAGGTGAGGCCAGGCAGGAGCGGGGAGAGGGCAGAGTGGACTCTCCCTGGGGGCCATGGATCCCTGGTCAGTGCAGACCCTGTTGTGTGCCGGCCCCCCGGGCACCGAGATTCCAGCTCCTGCTCTGGCTCCGGGAGGGAGACCAGAGTGTGGCCCCTGCTAGCTCAGATGTGTCACTCTGTCCTGTAGCTACAGCCTGTCCCACCAGCTGAACTCCACCTCCTAGTCGGCCAGCTCATCTTCACGTTCAAGAACAGGCCATCATGAAGGTCAGGGGCCATTGCGTGCCTGGTCAGGCAGGGGACGGCTCACTTTCACCTCAGGGAGTCTCTGGCTGGTCTAGCAGGGGCTCTGGAGGCCTGGCTTTCCAGGTTCTCTGCTGAACAGCTCTGGGCCTGGAGCCATTTAACCTCTCCTCGCTGGGCCTCGCTTTCCTCTTCTGTGCAATGGGGTGAGGCTGAATGATCCCTCCCATGGCGGAAACATGTGGAGTGCTGGTGATGGACGTAAGCCGGGCACCGAGCCTGGATTGCAGAGTGCAGAGGGGGATGGTGAGCGGTGTGGGCAGTGAGCACTCCTTCCCCCAAAATCAATTTAGCTCTTCCATGTAGCCGCCAGACCACTGGCTGGGAGCCCAGGAGCAGTGGCCGACCACACTCCTGACACCAGGCCCCTGCGTGTGGCTCATCCTCAGCACTGGGACACGGTGGGGACCGCGGGACTTGGGGTCAGCTCCTCTCTCTGAGGGAAGGAGACGAAAGAAGGCTTTCCTTGGGGACCCCCAATGCCACATAAGAGGGGAGGAGGCTTCCCCCAAACAGTACTTTGAAATTCTGCTTCTGTTAGAACCTGAGCCTTGGGCTTTGGTTATTTCACTTGCTGGGCTGACGAGATACACTTGTTCTCCAAGACTCCTCCTCAGATGAAGAGCTCTTGCAGGTCCCGGGCATCCTGGAGCCCGGGGTGGGAGAGGGGCCAGTCCCCTCCCAGGCTCCTGCAGGAGACCTGTCCTCCCAAAGGCAGGATGGTTTCGGGTCGTGGTCCTGGGCTAGGGTTGGAGACAGCCTGTCACTGCTCCTGACTCTGGGGAGAGTGGGCCTTTTTTAGGCAAAGCAACACCCACCGAAGGCAGTGGCTTCAGAAAGAACACACTCCTGGGCCCGGTCCCGCCCCAGGTCGGTGGCTGACTTCCCCAGCCCCAGAGGAAGAAGGATAGCCTCTGCTTCCTTGGGCTTTGGTCCTCTGACCCACGAGCAAGCACTGAAAAGTTTCTAGCCCTCTTCTGGAAGCGCACCATCTCTGAGCGGGCCAGTCACGGTCCACACACGAAGACGGACAACGTGCTAAGTAAGTGCAGGAGGTGATCCTGTTCAAATGGCCTGCGGGTCGGTGGGGTTGCTGCTTCTGTGCCCTCCAGTGGGCCGCTTTTCCCTGGATGGAAATTCTCCTGGAAGCGCCTCTCTGTCCTTTGAGCTCCGTTCCTGCTGGTTTCAGGACCAAGGGACTCCAACTGAGCATTGTGCCCCATGTCCTCAGGGCGATGTTGGTCATGGTCTGTTATGATGATCTGGGAGGTTCCTTCAGGTTCCTGCTCCCCTAGGCACAGGTGCGGTAACGACAACCCCAGGGCCATCCCCCAATTTCAGCATTGTGCCCCGTATTCCCCAGGGATGGTGCTAATAGTCCGTTGGGATTGTCTGGGAGGGCCCTCCAGGTTCCCGCTGCCCCCGCCCCCCAGGCACAGGTGTGCTGGCAAGAAACCCCAGAGCCGTCCTCAAGCTTCAGCATTGTGCCCCATGTCCTCAGGGATGTTGGTAAGGTTCCATGAGGATCATCTGGGATGATCCTCCCGGTTCCCGCTTCCCCAGGCACAGGTGTGGTGGCAAAAAGGCCCAGAACCCTCCCCCAAATTCAGCGTTGTGCCCCCGGGGGTGCTGGTGCCGGTCATGGGCTGTCAAGATGGTACAGGAGGATCCTCCAGGTGGGGTTTGGAGCCTGGGTAAACCTGGTCGCACTCAGGTTGCATGAGGAACAGATGAGTTGAGGTCTTCATTTGGAAGAGTCATTTCGCTTTTCCAAAAAGGTCAAGGTCATGGGTCTACTTTAGAATGAAGATAATGACTACTTAAAAACAATTGTGTGTTTCCCCTTCTCCCAGAAATGGAAGCAGGTGTGCAGGCCATAGGTCGGAGGACCTACTTATCCCCACCTGACAGCACTTCTCTGCTCTGGATCTAGGAGACCCAAGGTTTGGAACATCAGCCTGTGGGTCAGTGATGTAGCATTTCACAGGATGTCAGTGTTCTGAGAAATCAGCAGGTCCATTTGGCACAGTGTCATCTTCCTGTCAGGACGGGCGGTCAAATGTCTCATGAACCCCACACTTCCGGGGATTTCCTCTTTCCGCCCGTTGACCGAGGGTTAGGGTTAGAGTTAGGGTACTGGTTAGGGCATGGGTTAGGGTACGGGTTAGGGTACGGGTTAGAGATAGGGTAGGGGTTAGGGCACGGTTTACCGTACAGGGTAGGGTTTAGGGTTAGGCTACCATTTAGGGTACGGGTTAGGGTTAGGGTACGCTTTAGGGTTTGGCTTCGGTTTAGGGGTAGGGTTAGGCGTTAGTGTTCTGGTAGGTGTTGGGGTTAGGGTACGGGGTAGGTTTAGGGTACAGTTTAAGGTTAGTGTTAGGGACCTCTACAAATGTTCCGTGCCTGCTATCACAGGAGGCTGGTGCCAAGCTGACAATGCAAGGATGAGCCAGGGGCTGCGCTTGTCATGGAACACAGCTCTGAGGGGCTTGAATCTGCTCTGGGGTCCTGGCAAAGCCACCCCACACCTGCCTGTGTCCCAGCCCCTGTGGGAAGGTAGTAATGAACTGATTCTGACCTTGACCTCTCCCAACACAGAATTCCAGGGGCTCCCATTACTGTTAGGCTCAGGTCCACGGGCCTCGTCTGTGCCCATGTGCTGGGCCGTCCCCACAGTGGCTCCTGGCACACCTGAGTCCTGGTCACACATCTCTGTGGAAACCCCTGCCCTCCAGGGTGGATGGCCAATGTGACGGACCTGTCAGGAACAGAATGGCACAAAATGCCAGGATGTCATTTCTAAGCTGATGGAGTCTGTGACTTCTCCTGGTTCCCTCTGTCCTGGGTTCATTCTCTGTCTCTGTGTCTGTGTCTCTCACAGGAGCAGACCCGTGGGTTCCATGGGCGATGTGAGAAACTGCAGAAGCCTCCCTTGTCCCCGTTTCCCTCTCCGGTCCTGGTGCCCCATTCCTTCCTAAGGCCTCCTCAAACTGACCGGAGCAGTGATTCTGGATTCTCTTCCACATGGCGACCCTGAGGCTGAAACAAGTAGGGCCCTGACCTTGGTCTTCAGACTGGTGGCCCTGTGCTCTTCCACCTTCTGCGTAGCCAGATGCTAAGGCCCCCAAGCCCCGAGTCTGTCCTCTGCTGAGAAGGACCTCGAGGGGTTAGAAAACATTTTCCCAAGACTGGGATCACAGGGGGTCGGGGATGGATATCTAAGGCCGAGAGGCACTTCTATAAGACTGTGGCACCCTTGGGACACTACATCTCTGCAGCCCAAGTGACATCAGAGTAAGCTGAGGCCTTTTGTGCTATAGACCTCCGGACTTGGGGGAGGGTATCTCTTACTACTCCCAAGTTCGCAGGGTGGTGTTGGACACCGGAACCCAGACCTTGTCTTTTCCCAGTGCCCTGGCAACACCCTGGGTCCCTTGGGGAACCCTGACCATCAGCCCCGACTGTCCCCCCGTCCCTATGGGGCCTGGTTCCGGGTCCTGCAGCGACACAGTGAGGAGAGTTGAGGCCAGGCAGGAGCGGGGAGAGGGCAGAGTGGACTCTCCCTGGGGGCCATGGATCCCTGGTCAGTGCAGACCCTGTTGTTTGCGGCCCCCCGGGCACCGAGATTCCAGCTCCTGGTCTGGCTCCGGGAGGGAGACCAGAGTGTGGCCCCTGCTAGCTCAGATTTGTCACTCTGTTCTGTAGCTACAGCCTGTCCCACCAGCTGAACTCCACCTCCTAGTCGGCAAGCTCATCTTCACGGTCAAGAACAGGCCATCATGAAGGTCAGGGGCCATTGCGTGCCTGGTCAGGCAGGGGACGGCTCACTTTCACCTCAGGGAGTCTCTGGCTGGTCTAGCAGGGGCTCTGGAGGCCTGGCTTTCCAGGTTCTCTGCTGAACAGCTCTGGGACTGGAGCCATTTAACCTCTCCTCGCTGGGCCTCGCTTTCCTCTTCTGTGCAATGGGGTGAGGCTGAATGATCCCTCCCATGGCGGAAACATGTGGAGTGCTGGTGATGGACGTAAGCCGGGCACCGAGCCTGGATTGCAGAGTGCAGAGGGGGATGGTGAGCGGTGTGGGCAGTGAGCACTCCTTCCCCCAAAATCAATTTAGCTCTTCCATGTAGCCGCCAGACCACTGGCTGGGAGCCCAGGAGCAGTGGCCGACCACACTCCTGACACCAGGCCCCTGCGTGTGGCTCTTCCTCAGCACTGGGACACGGTGGGGACCGCGGGACTTGGGGTCAGCTCCTCTCTCTGAGGGAAGGAGACGAAAGAAGGCTTTCCTAGGGGACCCCCAATGCCACATAAGAGGGGAGGAGGCTTCCCCCAAACAGTACTTTGAAATTCTGCTTCTGTTAGAACCTGAGCCTTGGGCTTTGGTTATTTCACTTGCTGGGCTGACGAGATACACTTGTTGTCCAAGACTCCTCCTCAGATGAAGAGCTCTTGCAGGTCCCGGGCATCCTGGAGCCCGGGGTGGGAGAGGGGCCAGTCCCCTCCCAGGCTCCTGCAGGAGACCTGTCCTCCCAAAGGCAGGATGGTTTCGGGTCGTGGTCCTGGGCTAGGGTTGGAGACAGCCTGTCACTGCTCCTGACTCTGGGGTGAGTGGGCCTTTTTTAGGCAAAGCAACACCCACCGAAGGCAGTGGCTTCAGAAAGAACACACTCCTGGGCCCGGTCCCGCCCCAGGTCGGTGGCTGACTTCCCCAGCCCCAGAGGAAGAAGGATAGACTCTGCTTCCTGGGGCTTTGGTCCTCTGACCCACGAGCAAGCACTGAAAAGTTTCTAGCCCTCCTCTGGAAGCGCACCATCCCTGAGCGGGCCAGTCACGGTCCACACACGAAGACGGACAACGTGCTAAGTAAGTGCAGGAGGTGATCCTGTTCAAATGGCCTGCGGGTCGGTGGGGTTGCTGCTTCTGTGCCCTCCAGTGGGCCGCTTTTCCCTGGATGGAAATTCTCCGGGAGGCGCCTCTCTGTCCTTTGAGCTCCGTTCCTGCTGGTTTCAGGACCAAGGGACTCCAACTGAGCATTGTGCCCCATGTCCTCAGGGCGATGGTGGTCATGGTCTGTTATGACGATCTGGGAGGTTCCTTCAGGTTCCTGCTCCCCTAGGCACAGGTGCGGTAGCGACAAGCCCCAGGGCCATCCCCCAATTTCAGCATTGTGCCCCGTGTTCCCCAGGGATGGTGCTAATAGTCCGTTGGGATTGTCTGGGAGGGCCCTCCAGGTTCCCGCTGCCCCCCCCCCAGGCACAGGTGTGCTGGCAAGAAACCCCAGAGCCGTCCTCAAGCTTCAGCATTGTGCCCCATGTCCTCAGGGATGTTGCTAAGGTTCCATGAGGATCATCTGGGAGGATCCTCCCGGTTCCCGCTTCCCCGGGCACAGGTGTGGTGGCCAAAAGGCCCAGAGCCCTCCCCCAAATTCAGCATTGTGCCCCCGGGGGTGCTGGTGCCGGTCATGGGCTGTCAAGATGGTACAGGAGGATCCTCCAGGTGGGGCTTGGAGCCTGGGTAAACCTGGTCGCACTCAGGTTGCATGAGGAACAGATGAGTTGAGGTCTTCATTTGGAAGAGTCATTTCGCTTTTCCAAAAAGGTCAAGGTCATGGGTCTACTTTAGAATGAAGATAATGACTACTTAAAAACAAGTGTGTGTTTCCCCTTCTCCCAGAAATGGAAGCACGTGTGCAGGCCATAGGTCGGAGGACCTACTTATCCCCACCTGACAGCACTTCTCTGCTCTGGATCTAGGAGACCCAAGGTTTGGAACATCAGCCTGTGGGTCAGTGATGTAGCATTTCACAGGATGTCAGTGTTCTGAGAAATCAGCAGGTCCATTTGGCACAGTGTCATCTTCCTGTCAGGACGGGCGGTCAAATGTCTCATGAACCCCACACTTCCGGGGATTTCCTCTTTCCTCCCGTTGACCGAGGGTTAGGGTTAGAGTTAGGGTACTGGTTAGGGCATGGGTTAGGGTACGGGTTAGGGTACGGGTTAGAGATAGGGTAGGGGTTAGGGCACGGTTTACCATACAGGGTAGGGTTTAGGGTTAGGCTACCATTTAGGGTACGGGTTAGGGTTAGGGTACGCTTTAGGGTTTGGGTTCGGTTCAGGGGTAGGGTTAGGCGTTAGTGTTCTGGTAGGTGTTGGGGTTAGGGTACGGGGTAGGTTTAGGGTACAGTTTAAGGTTAGTGTTAGGGACCTCTACAAATGTTCCGTGCCTGCTATCACAGGCGGCTGGTGCCAAGCTGACAATGCAAGGATGAGCCAGGGCTGCGCTTGTCATGGAACACAGCTCAGAACGGCTTGAATCTGCTCTGGGGTCCAGGCAAAGCCACCCCACACCTGCCTGTGTCCCAGCCCCTGTGGGAAGGTAGTAATGAACTGATTCTGACCTTGACCTCTCCCAACACAGAATTCCAGGGGCTCCCATTACTGTTAGGCTCAGGTCCACGGGCCTCGTCTGTGCCCATGTGCTGGGCCGTCCCCACAGTGGCTCCTGGCACACCTGAGTCCTGGTCACACATCTCTGTGGAAACCCCTGCCCTCCAGGGTGGATGGCCAATGTGACGGCCCTGTCAGGAACAGAATGGCACAAAATGCCGGGATGTCATTTCTAAGCTGATGGAGTCTGTGGCTTCTCCTGGTTCCCTCTGTCCTGGGTTCATTCTCTGTCCCCTTCTCTGTCTCTGTGTCTGTGTCTCTCACAGGAGCAGACCCGTGGGATCCATGGGCGATGTGAGAAACCGCAGAAGCCTCCCTTGTCTCCGTTTCCCTCTCCGGTCCTGGTGCCCCATTCCTTCCTAAGGCCTCCTCAACCTGACCGGAGCAGTGATTCTGGATTCTCTTCCACATGGGGACCCTGAGGTTGAAACAAGTAGGGCCCTGACCTTGGTCTTCAGACTGGTGGCCCTGTGCTCTTCCACCTTCTGCGTAGCCAGGTCCTAAGGCCCCCAAGCCCCGAGTCTGTCCTCTGCTGAGAAGGACCTCGAGGGGTTAGAAAACATTTTCCCAAGACTGGGATCACAGGGGGTCGGGGATGGATATCCAAGGCCGAGAGGCACTTCTATAAGAATGTGGCACCCTTGGGACACTACATCTCTGCCGCCCAAGTGACATCAGAATAAGCTGAGGCCTTTTGTGCTATAGCCCTCCGGACTTGGGGGAGGGTATCTCTTACTACTCCCAAGTTCGCAGGGTGGTGTTGGACACCGGAACCCAGACCTTGTCTTTTTCCATTGCCCTGGCAACACCCTGGGTCCCTTGAGGAACCCTGACCATCGGCCCGGACTGTCCCCCCGTCCCTATGGGGCCTGGTTCCGGGTCCTGCAGCGACACAGTGAGGAGAGTTGAGGCCAGGCAGGAGCGGGGAGAGGGCAGAGTGGACTCTCCCTGGGGGCCATGGATCCCTGGTCAGTGCAGACCCTGTTGTGTGCCGGCCCCCCGGGCACCGAGATTCCAGCTCCTGGTCTGGCTCCGGGAGGGAGACCAGAGTGTGGCCCCTGCTAGCTCAGATGTGTCACTCTGTCCTGTAGCTACAGCCTGTCCCACCAGCTGAACTCCACCTCCTAGTCGGCCAGCTCATCTTCACGTTCAAGAACAGGCCATCATGAAGGTCAGGGGCCATTGCGTGCCTGGTCAGGCAGGGGACGGCTCACTTTCACCTCAGGGAGTCTCTGGCTGGTCTAGCAGGGGCTCTGGAGGCCTGGCTTTCCAGGTTCTCTGCTGAACAGCTCTGGGACCGGAGCCATTTAACCTCTCCACGCTGGGCCTCGCTTTCCTCTTCTGTGCAATGGGGTGAGGCTGAATGATCCCTCCCTTGGCGGAAACATGTGGAGTGCTGGTGATGGACGTAAGCCGGGCACCGAGCCTGGATTGCAGAGTGCAGAGGGGGATGGTGAGCGGTGTGGGCAGTGAGCACTCCTTCCCCCAAAATCAATATAGCTCTTCCATGTAGCCGCCAGACCACTGGCTGGGAGCCCAGGAGCAGTGGCCGACCACACTCCTGACACCAGGCCCCTGCGTGTGGCTCTTCCTCAGCACTGGGACACGGTGGGGACCGCGGGACTTGGGGTCAGCTCCTCTCTCTGAGGGAAGGAGACGAAAGAAGGCTTTCCTTGGGGACCCCCAATGCCACATAAGAGGGGAGGAGGCTTCCCCCAAACAGTACTTTGAAATTCTGCTTCTGTTAGAACCTGAGCCTTGGGCTTTGGTTATTTCACTTGCTGGGCTGACGAGATACACTTGTTCTCCAAGACTCCTCCTCAGATGAAGAGCTCTTGCAGGTCCCGGGCATCCTGGAGCCCGGGGTGGGAGAGGGGCCAGTCCCCTCCCAGGCTCCTGCAGGAGACCTGTCCTCCCAAAGGCAGGATGGTTTCGGGTCGTGGTCCTGGGCTAGGGTTGGAGACAGCCTGTCACTGCTCCTGACTCTGGGGTGAGTGGGCCTTTTTTAGGCAAAGCAACACCCACCGAAGGCAGTGGCTTCAGAAAGAACACACTCCTGGGCCCGGTCCCGCCCCAGGTCGGTGGCTGACTTCCCCAGCCCCAGAGGAAGAAGGATAGCCTCTGCTTCCTGGGGCTTTGGTCCTCTGACCCACGAGCAAGCACTGAAAAGTTTCTAGCCCTCCTCTGGAAGCGCACCATCCCTGAGCGGGCCAGTCACGGTCCACACACGAAGACGGACAACGTGCTAAGTAAGTGCAGGAGGTGATCCTGTTCAAATGGCCTGCGGGTCGGTGGGGTTGCTGCTTCTGTGCCCTCCAGTGGGCCGCTTTTCCCTGGATGGAAATTCTCCTGGAGGCGCCTCTCTGTCCTTTGAGCTCCGTTCCTGCTGGTTTCAGGACCAAGGGACTCCAACTGAGCATTGTGCCCCATGTCCTCAGGGCGATGGTGGTCATGGTCTGTTATGATGATCTGGGAGGTTCCTTCAGGTTCCTGCTCCCCTAGGCACAGGTGCGGTAGCGACAAGCCCCAGGGACATCCCCCAATTTCAGCATTGTACCCCATGTTCCCCAGGGATGGTGCTAATAGTCCGTTGGGATTGTCTGCGAGGGCCCTCCAGGTTCCCGCTGCCCCCCCAGGCACAGGTGTGGGTGGCAAGAAACCCCAGAGCCGTCCTCAAGCTTCAGCATTGTGCCCCATGCCCTCAGGGATGTTGCTAAGGTTCCATGAGGATCATCTGGGAGGATCCTCCCGGTTCCCGCTTCCCCAGGCACAGGTGTGGTGGCAAAAAGGCCCAGAGCCCTCCCCCAAATTCAGCGTTGTGCCCCCGGGGGTGCTGGTGCCGGTCATGGGCTGTCAAGATGGTACAGGAGGATCCTCCAGGTGGGGCTTGGAGCCTGGGTAAACCTGGTCGCACTCAGGTTGCATGAGGAACAGATGAGTTGAGGTCTTCATTTGGAAGAGTCATTTCGCTTTTCCAAAAAGGTCAAGGTCATGGGTCCACTTTAGAATGAAGATAATGACTACTTAAAAACAAGTGTGTGTTTCCCCTTGTCCCAGAAATGGAAGCAGGTGTGCAGGCCATAGGTCGGAGGACCTACTTAGCCCCACCTGACAGCACTTCTCTGCTCTGGATCTAGGAGACCCAAGGTTTGGAACATCAGCCTGTGGGTCAGGGATGTAGCATTTCACAGGATGTCAGTGTTCTGAGAAATCAGCAGGTCCATTTGGCACAGTGTCATCTTCCTGTCAGGACTGGCGGGCAAATGTCTCATGAACCCCACACTTCCAGGGATTTCCTCTTTCCTCCCGTTGACCGAGGTTTAGGGTTAGAGTTAGGGTACTGGTTAGGGCATGGGTTAGGGTACGGGTTAGGGTACGGGTTAGAGATAGGGTAGGGGTTAGGGCACGGTTTACCGTACAGGGTAGGGTTTAGGGTTAGGGTACCATTTAGCGTACGGGTTAGGGTTAGGGTACGCTTTAGGGTTTGGGTTCGGTTCAGGGGTAGGGTTAGGCGTTAGTGTTCTGGTAGGTGTTGGGGTTAGGGTACGGGGTAGGTTTAGGGTACAGTTTAAGGTTAGTGTTAGGGACCTCTACAAATGTTCTGTGCCTGCTATCACAGGAGGCTGGTGCCAAGCTGACAATGCAAGGATGAGCCAGGGGCTGCGCTTGTCATGGAACACAGCTCAGAGGGGCTTGAATCTGCTCTGGGGTCCAGGCGAAGCCACCCCACACCTGCCTGTGTCCCAGCCCCTGTGGGAAGGTAGTAATGAACTGATTCTGACCTTGACCTCTCCCAACACAGAATTCCAGGGGCTCCCATTACTGTTAGGCTCAGGTCCACGGGCCTCGTCTGTGCCCATGTGCTGGGCCGTCCCCACAGTGGCTCCTGGCACACCTGAGTCCTGGTCACACATCTCTGTGGAAACCCCTGCCCTCCAGGGTGGATGGCCAATGTGACGGCCCTGTCAGGAACAGAATGGCACAAAATGCCGGGATGTCATTTCTAAGCTGATGGAGTCTGTGACTTCTCCTGGTTTCCTCTGTCCTGGGTTCATTCTCTGTCCCCTTCTCTGTCTCTGTGTCTGTGTCCCTCACAGGAGCAGACCCGTGGGTTCCATGGGCGATGTGAGAAACCGCAGAAGCCTCCCTTGTCCCCGTTTCCCTCTCCGGTCCTGGTGCCCCATTCCTTCCTAAGGCCTCCTCAACCTGACCGGAGCAGTGATTCTGGATTCTCTTCCACATGGGGACCCTGAGGCTGTAACAAGTAGGGCCCTGACCTTGGTCTTCAGACTGGTGGCCCTGTGCTCTTCCACCTTCTGCGTAGCCAGGTCCTAAGGCCCCGAAGCCCCGTGTCTGTCCTCTGCTGAGAAGGACCTCGAGGGGTGAGAAAACATTTTCCCAAGACTGGGATCACACGGGGTCGGGGATGGATATCCAAGGCCGAGAGGCACTTCTATAAGACTGTGGCACCCTTGGCACACTACATCTCTGCAGCCCAAGTGACATCAGAGTAAGCTGAGGCCTTTTGTGCTATAGCCCTCCGGACTTGGGGGAGGGTATCTCTTACTACTCCCAAGTTCGCAGGGTGGTGTTGGACACCGGAACCCAGACCTTGTCTTTTCCCAGTGCCCTGGCAACACCCTGGGTCCCTTGGGGAACCCTGACCTTCAGCCCGGACTGTCCCCCCGTCCCTATGGGGCCTGGTTCCGGGTCCTGCAACGACACAGTGAGGAGAGGTGAGGCCAGGCAGGAGCGGGGAGAGGGCAGAGCGGACTCTCCCTGGGGGCCATGGATCCCTCGTCAGTGCAGACCCTGTTGTGTGCCGGCCCCCCGGGCACCGAGATTCCAGCTCCTGGTCTGGCTCCGGGAGGGAGACCAGAGTGTGGCCCCTGCTAGCTCAGATGTGTCACTCTGTCCTGTAGCTACAGCCTGTCCCACCAGCTGAACTCCACCTCCTAGTCGGCCAGCTCATCTTCACGGTCAAGAACAGGCCATCATGAAGGTCAGGGGCCATTGCGTGCCTGGTCAGGCAGGGGACGGCTCACTTTCACCTCAGGGAGTCTCTGGCTGGTCTAGCAGGGGCTCTGGAGGCCTGGCTTTCCAGGTTCTCTGCTGAACAGCTCTGGGACTGGAGCCATTTAACCTCTCCTCGCTGGGCCTCGCTTTCCTCTTCTGTGCAATGGGGTGAGGCTGAATGATCCCTCCCATGGCGGAAACATGTGGAGTGCTGGTGAAGGACGTAAGCCGGGCACCGAGCCTGCATTGCAGAGTGCAGAGGGGGATGGTGAGCGGTGTGGGCAGTGAGCACTCCTTCCCCCAAAATCAATTTAGCTCTTCCATGTAGCCGCCAGACCACTGGCTGGGAGCCCAGGAGCAGTGGCCGACCACACTCCTGACACCAGGCCCCTGCGTGTGGCTCTTCCTCAGCACTGGGACACGGAGGGGACCGCGGGACTTGGGGTCAGCTCCTCTCTCTGAGGGAAGGAGACGAAAGAAGGCTTTCCTTGCGGACCCCCAATGCCACATAAGAGGGGAGGAGGCTTCCCCCAAACAGTACTTTGAAATTCTGCTTCTGTTAGAACCTGAGCCTTGGGCTTTGGTTATTTCACTTGCTGGGCTGACGAGATACACTTGTTCTCCAAGACTCCTCCTCAGATGAAGAGCTCTTGCAGGTCCCGGGCATCCTGGAGCCCGGGGTGGGAGAGGGGCCAGTCCCCTCCCAGGCTCCTGCAGGAGACCCGTCCTCCCAAAGGCAGGATGGTTTCGGGTCGTGGTCCTGGGCTAGGGTTGGAGACAGCCTGTCACTGCTCCTGACTCTGGGGTGAGTGGGCCTTTTTTAGGCAAAGCAACACCCACCGAAGGCAGTGGCTTCAGAAAGAACACACTCTTGGGCCCGGTCCCGCCCCAGGTCGGTGGCTGACTTCCCCAGCCCCAGAGGAAGAAGGATAGCCTCTGCTTCCTTGGGCTTTGGTCCTCTGACCCACGAGGAAGCACTGAAAAGTTTCTAGCCCTCCTCTGGAAGCGCACCATCCCTGAGCGGGCCAGTCACGGTCCACACACGAAGACGGACAACGTGCTAAGTAAGTGCAGGAGGTGATCCTGTTCAAATGGCCTGCGGGTCGGTGGGGTTGCTGCTTCTGTGCCCTCCAGTGGGCCGCTTTTCCCTGGATGGAAATTCTCCTGGAGGCGCCTCTCTGTCCTTTGAGCTCCGTTCCTGCTGGTTTCAGGACCAAGGGACTCCAATTGAGCATTGTGCCCCATGTCCTCAGGGCGATGGTGGTCATGGTCTGTTATGATGATCTGGGAGGTTCCTTCAGGTTCCTGCTCCCCTAGGCACAGGTGCGGTAGCGACAAGCCCCAGGGCCATCCCCCAATTTCAGCATTGTGCCCCGTGTTCCCCAGGGATGGTGCTAATAGTCCGTTGGGATTGTCTGGGAGGGCCCTCCAGGTTCCCGCTGCCACCCCCCAGGCACAGGTGTGCTGGCAAGAAACCCCAGAGCCGTCCTCAAGCTTCAGCATTGTGCCCCATGTCCTCAGGGATGTTGCTAAGGTTCCATGAGGATCATCTGGGAGGATCCTCCCGGTTCCCGCTTCCCCAGGCACAGGTGTGGTGGCCAAAAGGCCCAGAGCCCTCCCCCAAATTCAGCGTTGTGCCCCCGGGGGTGCTGGTGCCGGTCATGGGCTGTCAAGATGGTACAGGAGAATCCTCCAGTTGGGGTTTGGAGCCTGGGTAAACCTGGTCGCACTCAGGTTGCATGAGGAACAGATGAGTTGAGGTCTTCATTTGGAAGAGTCATTTCGCTTTTCCAAAAAGGTCAAGGTCATGGGTCTACTTCAGAATGAAGATAATGACTACTTAAAAACAAGTGTGTGTTTCCCCTTGTCCCAGAAATGGAAGCAGGTGTGCAGGCCATAGGTCGGAGGACCTACTTATCCCCACCTGACAGCACTTCTCTGCTCTGGATCTAGGAGACCCAAGGTTTGGAACTTCAGCCTGTGGGTCAGGGATGTAGCATTTCACAGGATGTCAGTGTTCTGAGAAATCAGCAGGTCCATTTGGCACAGTGTCATCTTCCTGTCAGGACGGGCGGTCAAATGTCTCATGAACGCCACACTTCCGGGGATTTCCTCTTTCCTCCCGTTGACCGAGGGTTAGGGTTAGAGTTAGGGTACTGGTTAGGGCATGGGTTAGGGTACGGGTTAGGGTACGGGTTAGAGATAGGGTAGGGGTTAGGGCACGGTTTACCGTACAGGGTAGGGTTTAGGGTTAGGCTACCATTTCGGGTACGGGTTAGGGTTAGGGTACACTTTAGGGTTTGGGTTCGGTACAGGGGTAGGGTTAGGCGTTAGTGTTCTGGTAGGTGTTGGGGTTAGGGTACGGGGTAGGTTGAGGGTACAGTTTAAGGTTAGTGTTAGGGACCTCTACAAATGTTCCGTGCCTGCTATCACAGGAGGCTGGTGCCAAGCTGACAACGCAAGGATGAGCCAGGGGCTGCGCTTGTCATGGAACAGAGCTCAGAGGGGCTTGAATCTGCTCTGGGGTCCTGGCAAAGCCACCCCACACCTGCCTGTGTCCCAGCCCCTGTGGGAAGGTAGTAATGAACTGATTCTGACCTTGACCTCTCCCAACACAGAATTCCAGGGGCTCCCATTACTGTTAGGCTCAGGTCCACGGGCCTCGTCTGTGCCCATGTGCTGGGCCGTCCCCACAGTGGCTCCTGGCACACCTGAGTCCTGGTCACACATCTCTGTGGAAACCCCTGCCCTCCAGGGTGGATGGCCAATGTGACGGCCCTGTCAGGAACAGAATGGCACAAAATGCCGGGATGTCATTTCTAAGCTGATGGAGTCTGTGACTTCTCCTGGTTCCCTCTGTCCTGCGTTCATTCTCTGTCCCCTTCTCTGTCTCTGTGTCTGTGTCTCTCACAGGAGCAGACCCGTGGGTTCCATGGGCGATGTGAGAAACCGCAGAAGCCTCCCTTGTCCCCGTTTCCCTCTCCGGTCCTGGTGCCCCATTCCTTCCTAAGGCCTCCTTAACCTGACCGGAGCAGTGATTCTGGATTCTCTTCCACATGGGGACCCTGAGGCTGAAACAAGTAGGGCCCTGACCTTGGTCTTCAGACTGGTGGCCCTGTGCTCTTCCACCTTCTGCGTAGCCAGGTCCTAAGGCCCCCAAGCCCCGAGTCTGTCCTCTGCTGAGAAGGACCTCGAGGGGTGAGAAAACATTTTCCCAAGACTGGGATCACAGGGGGTCGGGGATGGATATCCAAGGCCGAGAGGCACTTCTATAAGACTGTGGCACCCTTGGGACACTACATCTCTGCAGCCCAAGTGACATCAGAGTAAGCTGAGGCCTTTTGTGCTATAGCCCTCCGGACTTGGGGGAGGGTATCTCTTACTACTCCCAAGTTCGCAGGGTGGTGTTGGACACCGGAACTCAGACCTTGTCTTTTCCCAGTGCCCTGGCAACACCCTGGGTCCCTTGGGGAACCCTGACCATCGGCCCGGACTGTCCCCCCGTCCCTATGGGGCCTGGTTCCGGGTCCTGCAGCGACACAGTGAGGAGAGGTGAGGCCAGGCAGGAGCGGGGAGAGGGCAGAGTGGACTCTCCCTGGGGGCCATGGATCCCTGGTCAGTGCAGACCCTGTTGTGTGCCGGCCCCCCGGGCACCGAGATTCCAGCCTCTGCTCTGGCTCCGGGAGGGAGACCAGAGTGTGGCCCCTGCTAGCTCAGATGTGTCACTCTGTCCTGTAGCTACAGCCTTTCCCACCAGCTGAACTCCACCTCCTAGTCGGCCAGCTCATCTTCACGGTCAAGAACAGGCCATCATGAAGGTCAGGGGCCATTGCGTGCCTGGTCAGGCAGGGGACGGCTCACTTTCACCTCAGGGAGTCTCTGGCTGGTCTAGCAGGGGCTCTGGAGGCCTGGCTTTCCAGGTTCTCTGCTGAACAGCTCTGGGCCTGGAGCCATTTAACCTCTCCTCGCTGGGCCTCGCTTTCCTCTTCTGTGCAATGGGGTGAGGCTGAATGATCCCTCCCATGGCGGAAACATGTGGAGTGCTGGTGATGGACGTAAGCCGGGCACCGAGCCTGGATTGCAGAGTGCAGAGGGGGATGGTGAGCGGTGTGGGCAGTGAGCACTCCTTCCCCCAAAATCAATATAGCTCTTCCATGTAGCCGCCAGACCACTGGCTGGGAGCCCAGGAGCAGTGGCCGACCACACTCCTGACACCAGGCCCCTGCGTGTGGCTCTTCCTCAGCACTGGGACACGGTGGGGACCGCGGGACTTGGGGTCAGCTCCTCTCTCTGAGGGAAGGGGACGAAAGAAGGCTTTCCTTGGGGACCCCCAATGCCACATAAGAGGGGAGGAGGCTTCCCCCAAACAGTACTTTGAAATTCTGCTTCTGTTAGAACCTGAGCCTTGGGCTTTGGTTATTTCACTTGCTGGGCTGACGAGATACACTTGTTCTCCAAGACTCCTCCTCAGATGAAGAGCTCTTGCAGGTCCCGGGCATCCTGGAGCCCGGGGTGGGAGAGGGGCCAGTCCCCTCCCAGGCTCCTGCAGGAGACCTGTCCTCCCAAAGGCAGGATGGTTTCGGGTCGTGGTCCTGGGCTAGGGTTGGAGACAGCCTGTCACTGCTCCTGACTCTGGGGTGAGTGGGCCTTTTTTAGGCAAAGCAACACCCACCGAAGGCAGTGGCTTCAGAAAGAACACACTCCTGGGCCCGGTCCCGCCCCAGGTCGGTGGCTGACTTCCCCAGCCCCAGAGGAAGAAGGATAGCCTCTGCTTCCTTGGGCTTTGGTCCTCTGACCCACGAGCAAGCACTGAAAAGTTTCTAGCCCTCCTCTGGAAGCGCACCATCCCTGAGCGGGCCAGTCACGGTCCACACACGAAGACGGACAACGTGCTAAGTAAGTGCAGGAGGTGATCCTGTTCAAATGGCCTGCGGGTCGGTGGGGTTGCTGCTTCTGTGCCCTCCAGTGGGCCGCTTTTCCCTGGATGGAAATTCTCCTGGAGGCGCCTCTCTGTCCTTTGAGCTCCGTTCCTGCTGGTTTCAGGACCAAGGGACTCCAACTGAGCCTTGTGCCCCATGTCCTCAGGGCGATGGTGGTCATGGTCTGTTATGATGATCTGGGAGGTTCCTTCAGGTTCCTGCTCCCCTAGGCACAGGTGCGGTAGCGACAAGCCCCAGGGCCATCCCCCAATTTCAGCATTGTGCCCCATGTTCCCCAGGGATGGTGCTAATAGTCCGTTGGGATTGTCTGCGAGGGCCCTCCAGGTACCCGCTGCCCCCCCAGGCACAGGTGTGGGTGGCAAGAAACCCCAGAGCCGTCCTCAAGCTTCAGCATTGTGCCCCATGCCCTCAGGGATGTTGCTAAGGTTCCATGAGGATCATCTGGGAGGATCCTCCCGGTTCCCGCTTCCCCAGGCACAGGTGTGGTGGCAAAAAGGCCCAGAGCCCTCCCCCAAATTCAGCGTTGTGCCCCCGGGGGTGCTGGTGCCGGTCATGGGCTGTCAAGATGGTACAGGAGGATCCTCCAGGTGGGGCTTGGAGCCTGGGTAAACCTGGTCACACTCAGGTTGCATGAGGAACAGATGAGTTGAGGTCTTCATTTGGAAGAGTCATTTCGCTTTTCCAAAAAGGTCAAGGTCATGGGTCCACTATAGAATGAAGATAATGACTACTTAAAAACAAGTGTGTGTTTCCCCTTCTCCCAGAAATGGAAGCAGGTGTGCAGGCCATAGGTCGGAGGACCTACTTAGCCCCACCTGACAGCACTTCTCTGCTCTGGATCTAGGAGACCCAAGGTTTGGAACATCAGCCTGTGGGTCAGGGATGTAGCATTTCACAGGATGTCAGTGTTCTGAGAAATCAGCAGGTCCATTTGGCACAGTGTCATCTTCCTGTCAGGACTGGCGGGCAAATGTCTCATGAACCCCACACTTCCGGGGATTTCCTCTTTCCTCCCGTTGACCGAGGTTTAGGGTTAGAGTTAGGGTACTGGTTAGGGCATGGGTTAGGGTACGGGTTAGGGTACGGGTTAGAGATAGGGTAGGGGTTAGGGCACGGTTTACCGTACAGGGTAGGGTTTAGGGTTAGGCTACCATTTAGCGTACGGGTTAGGGTTAGGGTACGCTTTAGGGTTTGGGTTCGGTTCAGGGGTAGGGTTAGGCGTTAGTGTTCTGGTAGGTGTTGGGGTTAGGGTACGGGGTAGGTTTAGGGTACAGTTTAAGGTTAGTGTTAGGGACCTCTACAAATGTTCTGTGCCTGCTATCACAGGAGGCTGGTGCCAAGCTGACAATGCAAGGATGAGCCAGGGGCTGCGCTTGTCATGGAACACAGCTCAGAGGGGCTTGAATCTGCTCTGGGGTCCAGGCGAAGCCACCCCACACCTGCCTGTGTCCCAGCCCCTGTGGGAAGGTAGTAATGAACTGATTCTCACCTTGACCTCTCCCAACACAGAATTCCAGGGGCTCCCATTACTGTTAGGCTCAGGTCCACGGGCCTCGTCTGTGCCCATGTGCTGGGCCGTCCCCACAGTGGCTCCTGGCACACCTGAGTCCTGGTCACACATCTCTGTGGAAACCCCTGCCCTCCAGGGTGGATGGCCAATGTGACGGCCCTGTCAGAAACAGAATGGCACAAAATGCCGGGATGTCATTTCTAAGCTGATGGAGTCTGTGACTTCTCCTGGTTCCCTCAGTCCTGGGTTCATTCTCTGTCCCCTTCTCTGTCTCTGTGTCTGTGTCCCTCACAGGAGCAGACACGTGGGTTCCATGGGCGATGTGAGAAACCGCAGAAGCCTCCCTTGTCCCCGTTTCCCTCTCCGGTCCTGGTGCCCCATTCCTTCCTAAGGCCTCCTCAACCTGACCGGAGCAGTGATTCTGGATTCTCTTCCACATGGGGACCCTGAGGCTGTAACAAGTAGGGCCCTGACCTTGGTCTTCAGACTGGTGGCCCTGTGCTCTTCCACCTTCTGCGTAGCCAGGTCCTAAGGCCCCGAAGCCCCGTGTCTGTCCTCTGCTGAGAAGGACCTCGAGGGGTTAGAAAACATTTTCCCAAGACTGGGATCACAGGGGGTCGGGGATGGATATCCAAGGCCGAGAGGCACTTCTATAAGACTGTGGCACCCTTGGGACACTACATCTCTGCAGCCCAAGTGACATCAGAGTAAGCTGAGGCCTTTTGTGCTATAACCCTCCGGACTTGGGGGAGGGTATCTCTTACTACTCCCAAGTTCGCAGGGTGGTGTTGGACACCGGAACCCAGACCTTGTCTTTTCCCAGTGCCCTGGCAACACCCTGGGTCCCTTGGGGAACCCTGACCATCAGCCCGGACTGTCCCCCCGTCCCTATGGGGCCTGGTTCCGGGTCCTGCAGCGACACAGTGAGGAGAGGTGAGGCCAGGCAGGAGCGGGGAGAGGGCAGAGCGGACTCTCCCTGGGGGCCATGGATCCCTCGTCAGTGCAGACCCTGTTGTGTGCCGGCCCCCCGGGCACCGAGATTCCAGCTCCTGCTCTGGCTCCGGGAGGGAGACCAGAGTGTGGCCCCTGCTAGCTCAGATGTGTCTCTCTGTCCTGTAGCTACAGCCTGTCCCACCAGCTGAACTCCACCTCCTAGTCGGCCAGCTCATCTTCACGGTCAAGAACAGGCCATCATGAAGGTCAGGGGCCATTGCGTGCCTGGTCAGGCAGGGGACGGCTCACTTTCACCTCAGGGAGTCTCTGGCTGGTCTAGCAGGGGCTCTGGAGGCCTGGCTTTCCAGTTTCTCTGCTGAACAGCTCTGGGACTGGAGCCATTTAACCTCTCCTCGCTGGGCCTCGCTTTCCTCTTCTGTGCAATGGGGTGAGGCTGAATGATCCCTCCCATGGCGGAAACATGTGGAGTGCTGGTGATGGACGTAAGCCGGGCACCGAGCCTGCATTGCAGAGTGCAGAGGGGGATGGTGAGCGGTGTGGGCAGTGAGCACTCCTTCCCCCAAAATCAATTTAGCTCTTCCATGTAGCCGCCAGACCACTGGCTGGGAGCCCAGGAGCAGTGGCCGACCACACTCCTGACACCAGGCCCCTGCGTGTGGCTCTTCCTCAGCACTGGGACACGGAGGGGACCGCGGGACTAGGGGTCAGCTCCTCTCTCTGAGGGAAGGAGACGAAAGAAGGCTTTCCTTGGGGACCCCCAATGCCACATAAGAGGGGAGGAGGCTTCCCCCAAACAGTACTTTGAAATTCTGCTTCTGTTAGAACCTGAGCCTTGGGCTTTGGTTATTTCACTTGCTGGGCTGACGAGATACACTTGTTCTCCAAGACTCCTCCTCAGATGAAGAGCTCTTACAGGTCCCGGGCATCCCGGAGCCCGGGGTGGGAGAGGGGCCAGTCCCCTCCCAGGCTCCTGCAGGAGACCTGTCCTCCCAAAGGCAGGATGGTTTCGGGTCGTGGTCCTGGGCTAGGGTTGGAGACAGCCTGTCACTGCTCCTGACTCTGGGGTGAGTGGGCCTTTTTTAGGCAAAGCAACACCCACCGAAGGCAGTGGCTTCAGAAAGAACACACTCTTGGGCCCGGTCCCGCCCCAGGTCGGTGGCTGACTTCCCCAGCCCCAGAGGAAGAAGGATAGCCTCTGCTTCCTTGGGCTTTGGTCCTCTGACCCACGAGCAAGCACTGAAAAGTTTCTAGCCCTCCTCTGGAAGCGCACCATCCCTGAGCGGGCCAGTCACGGTCCACACACGAAGACGGACAACGTGCTAAGTAAGTGCAGGAGGTGATCCTGTTCAAATGGCCTGCGGGTCGGTGGGGTTGCTGCTTCTGTGCCCTCCAGTGGGCCGCTTTTCCCTGGATGGAAATTCTCCTGGAGGCGCCTCTCTGTCCTTTGTGCTCCGTTCCTGCTGGTTTCAGGACCAAGGGACTCCAACTGAGCATTGTGCCCCATGTCCTCAGGGCGATGGTGGTCATGGTCTGTTATGATGATCTGGGAGGTTCCTTCAGGTTCCTGCTCCCCTAGGCACAGGTGCGGTAGCGACAAGCCCCAGGGCCATCCCCCAATTTCAGCATTGTGCCCCATGTTCCCCAGGGATGGTGCTAATAGTCCGTTGGGATTGTCTGCGAGGGCCCTCCAGGTTCCCGCTGCCCCCCCAGGCACAGGTGTGGGTGGCAAGAAACCCCAGAGCCGTCCTCAAGCTTCAGCATTGTGCCCCATGTCCTCAGGGATGTTGCTAAGGTTCCATGAGGATCATCTGGGAGGATCCTCCCGGTTCCCGCTTCCCCAGGCACAGGTGTGGTGGCAAAAAGGCCCAGAGCCCTCCCCCATATTCAGCGTTGTGCCCCCGTGGGTGCTGGTGCCGGTCATGGGCTGTCAAGATGGTACAGGAGGATCCTCCAGGTGGGGCTTGGAGCCTGGGTAAACCTGGTCGCACTCAGGTTGCATGAGGAACAGATGAGTTGAGGTCTTCATTTGGAAGAGTCATTTCGCTTTTCCAAAAAGGTCAAGGTCATGGGTCCACTTTAGAATGAAGATAATGACTACTTAAAAACAAGTGTGTGTTTCCCCTTCTCCCAGAAATGGAAGCAGGTGTGCAGGCCATAGGTCGGAGGACCTACTTATCCCCACCTGACAGCACTTCTCTGCTCTGGATCTAGGAGACCCAAGGTTTGGAACATCAGCCTGTGGGTCAGTGATGTAGCATTTCACAGGATGTCAGTGTTCTGAGAAATCAGCAGGTCCATTTGGCACAGTGTCATCTGCCTGTCAGGACGGGCGGTCAAATGTCTCATGAACCCCACACTTCCGGGGATTTCCTCTTTCCTCCCGTTGACCGAGGGTTAGGGTTAGAGTTAGGGTACTGGTTAGGGCATGGGTTAGGGTACGGGTTAGGGTACGGGTTAGAGATAGGGTAGGGGTTAGGGCACGGTTTACCGTACAGGGTAGGGTTTAGGGTTAGGCTACCATTTCGGGTACGGGTTAGGGTTAGGGTACACTTTAGGGTTTGGGTTCGGTACAGGGGTAGGGTTAGGCGTTAGTGTTCTGGTAGGTGTTGGGGTTAGGGTACGGGGTAGGTTGAGGGTACAGTTTAAGGTTAGTGTTAGGGACCTCTACAAATGTTCCGTGCCTGCTATCACAGGAGGCTGGTGCCAAGCTGACAACGCAAGGATGAGCCAGGGGCTGCGCTTGTCATGGAACAGAGCTCAGAGGGGCTTGAATCTGCTCTGGGGTCCTGGCAAAGCCACCCCACACCTGCCTGTGTCCCAGCCCCTGTGGGAAGGTAGTAATGAACTGATTCTGACCTTGACCTCTCCCAACACAGAATTCCAGGGGCTCCCATTACTGTTAGGCTCAGGTCCACGGGCCTCGTCTGTGCCCATGTGCTGGGCCGTCCCCACAGTGGCTCCTGGCACACCTGAGTCCTGGTCACACATCTCTGTGGAAACCCCTGACCTCCAGGGTGGATGGCCAATGTGACGGCCCTGTCAGGAACAGAATGGCACAAAATGCCGGGATGTCATTTCTAAGCTGATGGAGTCTGTGGCTTCTCCTGGTTCCCTCTGTCCTGGGTTCATTCTCTGTCCCCTTCTCTGTCTCTGTGTCTGTGTCTCTCACAGGAGCAGACCCGTGGGTTCCATGGGCGATGTGAGAAACCGCAGAAGCCTCCCTTGTCTCCGTTTCCCTCTCCGGTCCTGGTGCCCCATTCCTTCCTAAGGCCTCCTCAACCTGACCGGAGCAGTGATTCTGGATTCTCTTCCACATGGGGACCCTGAGGCTGAAACAAGTAGGGCCCTGACCTTGGTCTTCAGACTGGTGGCCCTGTGCTCTTCCACCTTCTGCGTAGCCAGGTCCTAAGGCCCACAAGCCCCGAGTTGTCCTCTGCTGAGAAGGACCTCGAGGGGTTAGAAAACATTTTCCCAAGACTGGGATCACAGGGGGTCGGGGATGGATATCCAAGGCCGAGAGGCACTTCTATAAGACTGTGGCACCCTTGGGACACTACATCTCTGCCGCCCAAGTGACATCAGAATAAGCTGAGGCCTTTTGTGCTATAGCCCTCCGGACTTGGGGGAGGGTATCTCTTACTACTCCCAAGTTCGCAGGGTGGTGTTGGACACCGGAACCCAGACCTTGTCTTTTCCCAGTGCCCTGGCAACACCCTGGGTCCCTTGAGGAACCCTGACCATCGGCCCGGACTGTCCCCCCGTCCCTATGGGGCCTGGTTCCGGGTCCTGCAGTGACACAGTGAGGAGAGGTGAGGCCAGGCAGGAGCGGGGAGAGGGCAGAGTGGACTCTCCCTGGGGGCCATGGATCCCTGGTCAGTGCAGACCCTGTTGTGTGCCGGCCCCCCGGGCACCGAGATTCCAGCTCCTGGTCTGGCTCCGGGAGGGAGACCAGAGTGTGGCCCCTGCTAGCTCAGATGTGTCACTCTGTCCTGTAGCTACAGCCTGTCCCACCAGCTGAACTCCACCTCCTAGTCGGCCAGCTCATCTTCACGGTCAAGAACAGACCATCATGAAGGTCAGGGGCCATTGCGTGCCTGGTCAGGCAGGGGACGGCTCACTTTCAACTCAGGGAGTCTCTGGCTGGTCTAGCAGGGGCTCTGGAGGCCTGGCTTTCCAGGTTCTCTGCTGAACAGCTCTGGGACCGGAGCCATTTAACCTCTCCTCGCTGGGCCTCGCTTTCCTCTTCTGTGCAATGGGGTGAGGCTGAATGATCCCTCCCTTGGCGGAAACATGTGGAGTGCTGGTGATGGACGTAAGCCGGGCACCGAGCCTGGATTGCAGAGTGCAGAGGGGGATGGTGAGCGGTGTGGGCAGTGAGCACTCCTTCCCCCAAAATCAATATAGCTCTTCCATGTAGCCGCCAGACCACTGGCTGGGAGTCCAGGAGCAGTGGCCGACCACACTCCTGACACCAGGCCCCTGCGTGTGGCTCTTCCTCAGCACTGGGACACGTTGGGGACCGCGGGACTTGGGGTCAGCTCCTCTCTCTGAGGGAAGGAGACGAAAGAAGGCTTTCCTTGGGGACCCCCAATGCCACATAAGAGGGGAGGAGGCTTCTCCCAAACAGTACTTTGAAATTCTGCTTCTGTTAGAACCTGAGCCTTGGGCTTTGGTTATTTCACTTGCTGGGCTGACGAGATACACTTGTTCTCCAAGACTCCTCCTCAGATGAAGAGCTCTGCAGGTCCCGGGCATCCTGGAGCCCGGGGTGGGAGAGGGGCCAGTCCCCTCCCAGGCTCCTGCAGGAGACCTGTCCTCCCAAAGGCAGGATGGTTTCGGGTCGTGGTCCTGGGCTAGGGTTGGAGACAGCCTGTCACTGCTCCTGACTCTGGGGTGAGTGGGCCTTTTTTAGGCAAAGCCACACCCACCGAAGGCAGTGGCTTCAGAAAGAACACACTCCTGGGCCCGGTCCCGCCCCAGGTCGGTGGCTGACTTCCCCAGCCCCAGAGGAAGAAGGATAGCCTCTGCTTCCTGGGGCTTTGGTCCTCTGACCCACGAGCAAGCACTGAAAAGTTTCTAGCCCTCCTCTGGAAGCGCACCATCCCTGAGCGGGCCAGTCACGGTCCACACACGAAGACGGACAACGTGCTAAGTAAGTGCAGGAGGTGATCCTGTTCAAATGGCCTGCGGGTCGGTGGGGTTGCTGCTTCTGTGCCCTCCAGTGGGCCGCTTTTCCCTGGATGGAAATTCTCCTGGAGGCGCCTCTCTGTCCTTTGAGCTCCGTTCCTGCTGGTTTCAGGACCAAGGGACTCCAACTGAGCATTGTGCCCCATGTCCTCAGGGCGATGGTGGTCATGGTCTGTTATGATGATCTGGGAGGTTCCTTCAGGTTCCTGCTCCCCTAGGCACAGGTGCGGTAGCGACAAGCCCCAGGGACATCCCCCAATTTCAGCATTGTACCCCATGTTCCCCAGGGATGGTGCTAATAGTCCGTTGGGATTGTCTGCGAGGGCCCTCCAGGTTCCCGCTGCCCCCCCAGGCACAGGTGTGGGTGGCAAGAAACCCCAGAGCCGTCCTCAAGCTTCAGCATTGTGCCCCATGCCCTCAGGGATGTTGCTAAGGTTCCATGAGGATCATCTGGGAGGATCCTCCCGGTTCCCGCTTCCCCAGGCACAGGTGTGGTGGCAAAAAGGCCCAGAGCCCTCCCCCAAATTCAGCGTTGTGCCCCCGGGGGTGCTGGTGCCGGTCATGGGCTGTCAAGATGGTACAGGAGGATCCTCCAGGTGGGGCTTGGAGCCTGGGTAAACCTGGTCGCACTCAGGTTGCATGAGGAACAGATGAGTTGAGGTCTTCATTTGGAAGAGTCATTTCGCTTTTCCAAAAAGGTCAAGGTCATGGGTCCACTTTAGAATGAAGATAATGACTACTTAAAAACAAGTGTGTGTTTCCCCTTGTCCCAGAAATGGAAGCAGGTGTGCAGGCCATAGGTCGGAGGACCTACTTAGCCCCACCTGACAGCACTTCTCTGCTCTGGATCTAGGAGACCCAAGGTTTGGAACATCAGCCTGTGGGTCAGGGATGTAGCATTTCACAGGATGTCAGTGTTCTGAGAAATCAGCAGGTCCATTTGGCACAGTGTCATCTTCCTGTCAGGACTGGCGGGCAAATGTCTCATGAACCCCACACTTCCAGGGATTTCCTCTTTCCTCCCGTTGACCGAGGTTTAGGGTTAGAGTTAGGGTACTGGTTAGGGCATGGGTTAGGGTACGGGTTAGGGTACGGGTTAGAGATAGGGTAGGGGTTAGGGCACGGTTTACCGTACAGGGTAGGGTTTAGGGTTAGGGTACCATTTAGCGTACGGGTTAGGGTTAGGGTACGCTTTA
Source organism: Eumetopias jubatus (assembly GCF_037043125.1). Taxonomy (NCBI): domain Eukaryota; kingdom Metazoa; phylum Chordata; class Mammalia; order Carnivora; family Otariidae; genus Eumetopias; species Eumetopias jubatus. Next base: position 1,123,532 of record NW_028274862.1, on the reverse strand, counting down.
GGGTTTGGGTTCGGTTCAGGGGTAGGGTTAGGCGTTAGTGTTCTGGTAGGTGTTGGGGTTAGGGTACGGGGTAGGTTTAGGGTACAGTTTAAGGTTAGTGTTAGGGACCTCTACAAATGTTCTGTGCCTGCTATCACAGGAGGCTGGTGCCAAGCTGACAATGCAAGGATGAGCCAGGGGCTGCGCTTGTCATGGAACACAGCTCAGAGGGGCTTGAATCTGCTCTGGGGTCCAGGCGAAGCCACCCCACACCTGCCTGTGTCCCAGCCCCTGTGGGAAGGTAGTAATGAACTGATTCTGACCTTGACCTCTCCCAACACAGAATTCCAGGGGCTCCCATTACTGTTAGGCTCAGGTCCACGGGCCTCGTCTGTGCCCATGTGCTGGGCCGTCCCCACAGTGGCTCCTGGCACACCTGAGTCCTGGTCACACATCTCTGTGGAAACCCCTGCCCTCCAGGGTGGATGGCCAATGTGACGGCCCTGTCAGGAACAGAATGGCACAAAATGCCGGGATGTCATTTCTAAGCTGATGGAGTCTGTGACTTCTCCTGGTTTCCTCTGTCCTGGGTTCATTCTCTGTCCCCTTCTCTGTCTCTGTGTCTGTGTCCCTCACAGGAGCAGACCCGTGGGTTCCATGGGCGATGTGAGAAACCGCAGAAGCCTCCCTTGTCCCCGTTTCCCTCTCCGGTCCTGGTGCCCCATTCCTTCCTAAGGCCTCCTCAACCTGACCGGAGCAGTGATTCTGGATTCTCTTCCACATGGGGACCCTGAGGCTGTAACAAGTAGGGCCCTGACCTTGGTCTTCAGACTGGTGGCCCTGTGCTCTTCCACCTTCTGCGTAGCCAGGTCCTAAGGCCCCGAAGCCCCGTGTCTGTCCTCTGCTGAGAAGGACCTCGAGGGGTGAGAAAACATTTTCCCAAGACTGGGATCACACGGGGTCGGGGATGGATATCCAAGGCCGAGAGGCACTTCTATAAGACTGTGGCACCCTTGGCACACTACATCTCTGCAGCCCAAGTGACATCAGAGTAAGCTGAGGCCTTTTGTGCTATAGCCCTCCGGACTTGGGGGAGGGTATCTCTTACTACTCCCAAGTTCGCAGGGTGGTGTTGGACACCGGAACCCAGACCTTGTCTTTTCCCAGTGCCCTGGCAACACCCTGGGTCCCTTGGGGAACCCTGACCTTCAGCCCGGACTGTCCCCCCGTCCCTATGGGGCCTGGTTCCGGGTCCTGCAACGACACAGTGAGGAGAGGTGAGGCCAGGCAGGAGCGGGGAGAGGGCAGAGCGGACTCTCCCTGGGGGCCATGGATCCCTCGTCAGTGCAGACCCTGTTGTGTGCCGGCCCCCCGGGCACCGAGATTCCAGCTCCTGGTCTGGCTCCGGGAGGGAGACCAGAGTGTGGCCCCTGCTAGCTCAGATGTGTCACTCTGTCCTGTAGCTACAGCCTGTCCCACCAGCTGAACTCCACCTCCTAGTCGGCCAGCTCATCTTCACGGTCAAGAACAGGCCATCATGAAGGTCAGGGGCCATTGCGTGCCTGGTCAGGCAGGGGACGGCTCACTTTCACCTCAGGGAGTCTCTGGCTGGTCTAGCAGGGGCTCTGGAGGCCTGGCTTTCCAGGTTCTCTGCTGAACAGCTCTGGGACTGGAGCCATTTAACCTCTCCTCGCTGGGCCTCGCTTTCCTCTTCTGTGCAATGGGGTGAGGCTGAATGATCCCTCCCATGGCGGAAACATGTGGAGTGCTGGTGAAGGACGTAAGCCGGGCACCGAGCCTGCATTGCAGAGTGCAGAGGGGGATGGTGAGCGGTGTGGGCAGTGAGCACTCCTTCCCCCAAAATCAATTTAGCTCTTCCATGTAGCCGCCAGACCACTGGCTGGGAGCCCAGGAGCAGTGGCCGACCACACTCCTGACACCAGGCCCCTGCGTGTGGCTCTTCCTCAGCACTGGGACACGGAGGGGACCGCGGGACTTGGGGTCAGCTCCTCTCTCTGAGGGAAGGAGACGAAAGAAGGCTTTCCTTGCGGACCCCCAATGCCACATAAGAGGGGAGGAGGCTTCCCCCAAACAGTACTTTGAAATTCTGCTTCTGTTAGAACCTGAGCCTTGGGCTTTGGTTATTTCACTTGCTGGGCTGACGAGATACACTTGTTCTCCAAGACTCCTCCTCAGATGAAGAGCTCTTGCAGGTCCCGGGCATCCTGGAGCCCGGGGTGGGAGAGGGGCCAGTCCCCTCCCAGGCTCCTGCAGGAGACCCGTCCTCCCAAAGGCAGGATGGTTTCGGGTCGTGGTCCTGGGCTAGGGTTGGAGACAGCCTGTCACTGCTCCTGACTCTGGGGTGAGTGGGCCTTTTTTAGGCAAAGCAACACCCACCGAAGGCAGTGGCTTCAGAAAGAACACACTCTTGGGCCCGGTCCCGCCCCAGGTCGGTGGCTGACTTCCCCAGCCCCAGAGGAAGAAGGATAGCCTCTGCTTCCTTGGGCTTTGGTCCTCTGACCCACGAGGAAGCACTGAAAAGTTTCTAGCCCTCCTCTGGAAGCGCACCATCCCTGAGCGGGCCAGTCACGGTCCACACACGAAGACGGACAACGTGCTAAGTAAGTGCAGGAGGTGATCCTGTTCAAATGGCCTGCGGGTCGGTGGGGTTGCTGCTTCTGTGCCCTCCAGTGGGCCGCTTTTCCCTGGATGGAAATTCTCCTGGAGGCGCCTCTCTGTCCTTTGAGCTCCGTTCCTGCTGGTTTCAGGACCAAGGGACTCCAATTGAGCATTGTGCCCCATGTCCTCAGGGCGATGGTGGTCATGGTCTGTTATGATGATCTGGGAGGTTCCTTCAGGTTCCTGCTCCCCTAGGCACAGGTGCGGTAGCGACAAGCCCCAGGGCCATCCCCCAATTTCAGCATTGTGCCCCGTGTTCCCCAGGGATGGTGCTAATAGTCCGTTGGGATTGTCTGGGAGGGCCCTCCAGGTTCCCGCTGCCACCCCCCAGGCACAGGTGTGCTGGCAAGAAACCCCAGAGCCGTCCTCAAGCTTCAGCATTGTGCCCCATGTCCTCAGGGATGTTGCTAAGGTTCCATGAGGATCATCTGGGAGGATCCTCCCGGTTCCCGCTTCCCCAGGCACAGGTGTGGTGGCCAAAAGGCCCAGAGCCCTCCCCCAAATTCAGCGTTGTGCCCCCGGGGGTGCTGGTGCCGGTCATGGGCTGTCAAGATGGTACAGGAGAATCCTCCAGTTGGGGTTTGGAGCCTGGGTAAACCTGGTCGCACTCAGGTTGCATGAGGAACAGATGAGTTGAGGTCTTCATTTGGAAGAGTCATTTCGCTTTTCCAAAAAGGTCAAGGTCATGGGTCTACTTCAGAATGAAGATAATGACTACTTAAAAACAAGTGTGTGTTTCCCCTTGTCCCAGAAATGGAAGCAGGTGTGCAGGCCATAGGTCGGAGGACCTACTTATCCCCACCTGACAGCACTTCTCTGCTCTGGATCTAGGAGACCCAAGGTTTGGAACTTCAGCCTGTGGGTCAGGGATGTAGCATTTCACAGGATGTCAGTGTTCTGAGAAATCAGCAGGTCCATTTGGCACAGTGTCATCTTCCTGTCAGGACGGGCGGTCAAATGTCTCATGAACGCCACACTTCCGGGGATTTCCTCTTTCCTCCCGTTGACCGAGGGTTAGGGTTAGAGTTAGGGTACTGGTTAGGGCATGGGTTAGGGTACGGGTTAGGGTACGGGTTAGAGATAGGGTAGGGGTTAGGGCACGGTTTACCGTACAGGGTAGGGTTTAGGGTTAGGCTACCATTTCGGGTACGGGTTAGGGTTAGGGTACACTTTAGGGTTTGGGTTCGGTACAGGGGTAGGGTTAGGCGTTAGTGTTCTGGTAGGTGTTGGGGTTAGGGTACGGGGTAGGTTGAGGGTACAGTTTAAGGTTAGTGTTAGGGACCTCTACAAATGTTCCGTGCCTGCTATCACAGGAGGCTGGTGCCAAGCTGACAACGCAAGGATGAGCCAGGGGCTGCGCTTGTCATGGAACAGAGCTCAGAGGGGCTTGAATCTGCTCTGGGGTCCTGGCAAAGCCACCCCACACCTGCCTGTGTCCCAGCCCCTGTGGGAAGGTAGTAATGAACTGATTCTGACCTTGACCTCTCCCAACACAGAATTCCAGGGGCTCCCATTACTGTTAGGCTCAGGTCCACGGGCCTCGTCTGTGCCCATGTGCTGGGCCGTCCCCACAGTGGCTCCTGGCACACCTGAGTCCTGGTCACACATCTCTGTGGAAACCCCTGCCCTCCAGGGTGGATGGCCAATGTGACGGCCCTGTCAGGAACAGAATGGCACAAAATGCCGGGATGTCATTTCTAAGCTGATGGAGTCTGTGACTTCTCCTGGTTCCCTCTGTCCTGCGTTCATTCTCTGTCCCCTTCTCTGTCTCTGTGTCTGTGTCTCTCACAGGAGCAGACCCGTGGGTTCCATGGGCGATGTGAGAAACCGCAGAAGCCTCCCTTGTCCCCGTTTCCCTCTCCGGTCCTGGTGCCCCATTCCTTCCTAAGGCCTCCTTAACCTGACCGGAGCAGTGATTCTGGATTCTCTTCCACATGGGGACCCTGAGGCTGAAACAAGTAGGGCCCTGACCTTGGTCTTCAGACTGGTGGCCCTGTGCTCTTCCACCTTCTGCGTAGCCAGGTCCTAAGGCCCCCAAGCCCCGAGTCTGTCCTCTGCTGAGAAGGACCTCGAGGGGTGAGAAAACATTTTCCCAAGACTGGGATCACAGGGGGTCGGGGATGGATATCCAAGGCCGAGAGGCACTTCTATAAGACTGTGGCACCCTTGGGACACTACATCTCTGCAGCCCAAGTGACATCAGAGTAAGCTGAGGCCTTTTGTGCTATAGCCCTCCGGACTTGGGGGAGGGTATCTCTTACTACTCCCAAGTTCGCAGGGTGGTGTTGGACACCGGAACTCAGACCTTGTCTTTTCCCAGTGCCCTGGCAACACCCTGGGTCCCTTGGGGAACCCTGACCATCGGCCCGGACTGTCCCCCCGTCCCTATGGGGCCTGGTTCCGGGTCCTGCAGCGACACAGTGAGGAGAGGTGAGGCCAGGCAGGAGCGGGGAGAGGGCAGAGTGGACTCTCCCTGGGGGCCATGGATCCCTGGTCAGTGCAGACCCTGTTGTGTGCCGGCCCCCCGGGCACCGAGATTCCAGCCTCTGCTCTGGCTCCGGGAGGGAGACCAGAGTGTGGCCCCTGCTAGCTCAGATGTGTCACTCTGTCCTGTAGCTACAGCCTTTCCCACCAGCTGAACTCCACCTCCTAGTCGGCCAGCTCATCTTCACGGTCAAGAACAGGCCATCATGAAGGTCAGGGGCCATTGCGTGCCTGGTCAGGCAGGGGACGGCTCACTTTCACCTCAGGGAGTCTCTGGCTGGTCTAGCAGGGGCTCTGGAGGCCTGGCTTTCCAGGTTCTCTGCTGAACAGCTCTGGGCCTGGAGCCATTTAACCTCTCCTCGCTGGGCCTCGCTTTCCTCTTCTGTGCAATGGGGTGAGGCTGAATGATCCCTCCCATGGCGGAAACATGTGGAGTGCTGGTGATGGACGTAAGCCGGGCACCGAGCCTGGATTGCAGAGTGCAGAGGGGGATGGTGAGCGGTGTGGGCAGTGAGCACTCCTTCCCCCAAAATCAATATAGCTCTTCCATGTAGCCGCCAGACCACTGGCTGGGAGCCCAGGAGCAGTGGCCGACCACACTCCTGACACCAGGCCCCTGCGTGTGGCTCTTCCTCAGCACTGGGACACGGTGGGGACCGCGGGACTTGGGGTCAGCTCCTCTCTCTGAGGGAAGGGGACGAAAGAAGGCTTTCCTTGGGGACCCCCAATGCCACATAAGAGGGGAGGAGGCTTCCCCCAAACAGTACTTTGAAATTCTGCTTCTGTTAGAACCTGAGCCTTGGGCTTTGGTTATTTCACTTGCTGGGCTGACGAGATACACTTGTTCTCCAAGACTCCTCCTCAGATGAAGAGCTCTTGCAGGTCCCGGGCATCCTGGAGCCCGGGGTGGGAGAGGGGCCAGTCCCCTCCCAGGCTCCTGCAGGAGACCTGTCCTCCCAAAGGCAGGATGGTTTCGGGTCGTGGTCCTGGGCTAGGGTTGGAGACAGCCTGTCACTGCTCCTGACTCTGGGGTGAGTGGGCCTTTTTTAGGCAAAGCAACACCCACCGAAGGCAGTGGCTTCAGAAAGAACACACTCCTGGGCCCGGTCCCGCCCCAGGTCGGTGGCTGACTTCCCCAGCCCCAGAGGAAGAAGGATAGCCTCTGCTTCCTTGGGCTTTGGTCCTCTGACCCACGAGCAAGCACTGAAAAGTTTCTAGCCCTCCTCTGGAAGCGCACCATCCCTGAGCGGGCCAGTCACGGTCCACACACGAAGACGGACAACGTGCTAAGTAAGTGCAGGAGGTGATCCTGTTCAAATGGCCTGCGGGTCGGTGGGGTTGCTGCTTCTGTGCCCTCCAGTGGGCCGCTTTTCCCTGGATGGAAATTCTCCTGGAGGCGCCTCTCTGTCCTTTGAGCTCCGTTCCTGCTGGTTTCAGGACCAAGGGACTCCAACTGAGCCTTGTGCCCCATGTCCTCAGGGCGATGGTGGTCATGGTCTGTTATGATGATCTGGGAGGTTCCTTCAGGTTCCTGCTCCCCTAGGCACAGGTGCGGTAGCGACAAGCCCCAGGGCCATCCCCCAATTTCAGCATTGTGCCCCATGTTCCCCAGGGATGGTGCTAATAGTCCGTTGGGATTGTCTGCGAGGGCCCTCCAGGTACCCGCTGCCCCCCCAGGCACAGGTGTGGGTGGCAAGAAACCCCAGAGCCGTCCTCAAGCTTCAGCATTGTGCCCCATGCCCTCAGGGATGTTGCTAAGGTTCCATGAGGATCATCTGGGAGGATCCTCCCGGTTCCCGCTTCCCCAGGCACAGGTGTGGTGGCAAAAAGGCCCAGAGCCCTCCCCCAAATTCAGCGTTGTGCCCCCGGGGGTGCTGGTGCCGGTCATGGGCTGTCAAGATGGTACAGGAGGATCCTCCAGGTGGGGCTTGGAGCCTGGGTAAACCTGGTCACACTCAGGTTGCATGAGGAACAGATGAGTTGAGGTCTTCATTTGGAAGAGTCATTTCGCTTTTCCAAAAAGGTCAAGGTCATGGGTCCACTATAGAATGAAGATAATGACTACTTAAAAACAAGTGTGTGTTTCCCCTTCTCCCAGAAATGGAAGCAGGTGTGCAGGCCATAGGTCGGAGGACCTACTTAGCCCCACCTGACAGCACTTCTCTGCTCTGGATCTAGGAGACCCAAGGTTTGGAACATCAGCCTGTGGGTCAGGGATGTAGCATTTCACAGGATGTCAGTGTTCTGAGAAATCAGCAGGTCCATTTGGCACAGTGTCATCTTCCTGTCAGGACTGGCGGGCAAATGTCTCATGAACCCCACACTTCCGGGGATTTCCTCTTTCCTCCCGTTGACCGAGGTTTAGGGTTAGAGTTAGGGTACTGGTTAGGGCATGGGTTAGGGTACGGGTTAGGGTACGGGTTAGAGATAGGGTAGGGGTTAGGGCACGGTTTACCGTACAGGGTAGGGTTTAGGGTTAGGCTACCATTTAGCGTACGGGTTAGGGTTAGGGTACGCTTTAGGGTTTGGGTTCGGTTCAGGGGTAGGGTTAGGCGTTAGTGTTCTGGTAGGTGTTGGGGTTAGGGTACGGGGTAGGTTTAGGGTACAGTTTAAGGTTAGTGTTAGGGACCTCTACAAATGTTCTGTGCCTGCTATCACAGGAGGCTGGTGCCAAGCTGACAATGCAAGGATGAGCCAGGGGCTGCGCTTGTCATGGAACACAGCTCAGAGGGGCTTGAATCTGCTCTGGGGTCCAGGCGAAGCCACCCCACACCTGCCTGTGTCCCAGCCCCTGTGGGAAGGTAGTAATGAACTGATTCTCACCTTGACCTCTCCCAACACAGAATTCCAGGGGCTCCCATTACTGTTAGGCTCAGGTCCACGGGCCTCGTCTGTGCCCATGTGCTGGGCCGTCCCCACAGTGGCTCCTGGCACACCTGAGTCCTGGTCACACATCTCTGTGGAAACCCCTGCCCTCCAGGGTGGATGGCCAATGTGACGGCCCTGTCAGAAACAGAATGGCACAAAATGCCGGGATGTCATTTCTAAGCTGATGGAGTCTGTGACTTCTCCTGGTTCCCTCAGTCCTGGGTTCATTCTCTGTCCCCTTCTCTGTCTCTGTGTCTGTGTCCCTCACAGGAGCAGACACGTGGGTTCCATGGGCGATGTGAGAAACCGCAGAAGCCTCCCTTGTCCCCGTTTCCCTCTCCGGTCCTGGTGCCCCATTCCTTCCTAAGGCCTCCTCAACCTGACCGGAGCAGTGATTCTGGATTCTCTTCCACATGGGGACCCTGAGGCTGTAACAAGTAGGGCCCTGACCTTGGTCTTCAGACTGGTGGCCCTGTGCTCTTCCACCTTCTGCGTAGCCAGGTCCTAAGGCCCCGAAGCCCCGTGTCTGTCCTCTGCTGAGAAGGACCTCGAGGGGTTAGAAAACATTTTCCCAAGACTGGGATCACAGGGGGTCGGGGATGGATATCCAAGGCCGAGAGGCACTTCTATAAGACTGTGGCACCCTTGGGACACTACATCTCTGCAGCCCAAGTGACATCAGAGTAAGCTGAGGCCTTTTGTGCTATAACCCTCCGGACTTGGGGGAGGGTATCTCTTACTACTCCCAAGTTCGCAGGGTGGTGTTGGACACCGGAACCCAGACCTTGTCTTTTCCCAGTGCCCTGGCAACACCCTGGGTCCCTTGGGGAACCCTGACCATCAGCCCGGACTGTCCCCCCGTCCCTATGGGGCCTGGTTCCGGGTCCTGCAGCGACACAGTGAGGAGAGGTGAGGCCAGGCAGGAGCGGGGAGAGGGCAGAGCGGACTCTCCCTGGGGGCCATGGATCCCTCGTCAGTGCAGACCCTGTTGTGTGCCGGCCCCCCGGGCACCGAGATTCCAGCTCCTGCTCTGGCTCCGGGAGGGAGACCAGAGTGTGGCCCCTGCTAGCTCAGATGTGTCTCTCTGTCCTGTAGCTACAGCCTGTCCCACCAGCTGAACTCCACCTCCTAGTCGGCCAGCTCATCTTCACGGTCAAGAACAGGCCATCATGAAGGTCAGGGGCCATTGCGTGCCTGGTCAGGCAGGGGACGGCTCACTTTCACCTCAGGGAGTCTCTGGCTGGTCTAGCAGGGGCTCTGGAGGCCTGGCTTTCCAGTTTCTCTGCTGAACAGCTCTGGGACTGGAGCCATTTAACCTCTCCTCGCTGGGCCTCGCTTTCCTCTTCTGTGCAATGGGGTGAGGCTGAATGATCCCTCCCATGGCGGAAACATGTGGAGTGCTGGTGATGGACGTAAGCCGGGCACCGAGCCTGCATTGCAGAGTGCAGAGGGGGATGGTGAGCGGTGTGGGCAGTGAGCACTCCTTCCCCCAAAATCAATTTAGCTCTTCCATGTAGCCGCCAGACCACTGGCTGGGAGCCCAGGAGCAGTGGCCGACCACACTCCTGACACCAGGCCCCTGCGTGTGGCTCTTCCTCAGCACTGGGACACGGAGGGGACCGCGGGACTAGGGGTCAGCTCCTCTCTCTGAGGGAAGGAGACGAAAGAAGGCTTTCCTTGGGGACCCCCAATGCCACATAAGAGGGGAGGAGGCTTCCCCCAAACAGTACTTTGAAATTCTGCTTCTGTTAGAACCTGAGCCTTGGGCTTTGGTTATTTCACTTGCTGGGCTGACGAGATACACTTGTTCTCCAAGACTCCTCCTCAGATGAAGAGCTCTTACAGGTCCCGGGCATCCCGGAGCCCGGGGTGGGAGAGGGGCCAGTCCCCTCCCAGGCTCCTGCAGGAGACCTGTCCTCCCAAAGGCAGGATGGTTTCGGGTCGTGGTCCTGGGCTAGGGTTGGAGACAGCCTGTCACTGCTCCTGACTCTGGGGTGAGTGGGCCTTTTTTAGGCAAAGCAACACCCACCGAAGGCAGTGGCTTCAGAAAGAACACACTCTTGGGCCCGGTCCCGCCCCAGGTCGGTGGCTGACTTCCCCAGCCCCAGAGGAAGAAGGATAGCCTCTGCTTCCTTGGGCTTTGGTCCTCTGACCCACGAGCAAGCACTGAAAAGTTTCTAGCCCTCCTCTGGAAGCGCACCATCCCTGAGCGGGCCAGTCACGGTCCACACACGAAGACGGACAACGTGCTAAGTAAGTGCAGGAGGTGATCCTGTTCAAATGGCCTGCGGGTCGGTGGGGTTGCTGCTTCTGTGCCCTCCAGTGGGCCGCTTTTCCCTGGATGGAAATTCTCCTGGAGGCGCCTCTCTGTCCTTTGTGCTCCGTTCCTGCTGGTTTCAGGACCAAGGGACTCCAACTGAGCATTGTGCCCCATGTCCTCAGGGCGATGGTGGTCATGGTCTGTTATGATGATCTGGGAGGTTCCTTCAGGTTCCTGCTCCCCTAGGCACAGGTGCGGTAGCGACAAGCCCCAGGGCCATCCCCCAATTTCAGCATTGTGCCCCATGTTCCCCAGGGATGGTGCTAATAGTCCGTTGGGATTGTCTGCGAGGGCCCTCCAGGTTCCCGCTGCCCCCCCAGGCACAGGTGTGGGTGGCAAGAAACCCCAGAGCCGTCCTCAAGCTTCAGCATTGTGCCCCATGTCCTCAGGGATGTTGCTAAGGTTCCATGAGGATCATCTGGGAGGATCCTCCCGGTTCCCGCTTCCCCAGGCACAGGTGTGGTGGCAAAAAGGCCCAGAGCCCTCCCCCATATTCAGCGTTGTGCCCCCGTGGGTGCTGGTGCCGGTCATGGGCTGTCAAGATGGTACAGGAGGATCCTCCAGGTGGGGCTTGGAGCCTGGGTAAACCTGGTCGCACTCAGGTTGCATGAGGAACAGATGAGTTGAGGTCTTCATTTGGAAGAGTCATTTCGCTTTTCCAAAAAGGTCAAGGTCATGGGTCCACTTTAGAATGAAGATAATGACTACTTAAAAACAAGTGTGTGTTTCCCCTTCTCCCAGAAATGGAAGCAGGTGTGCAGGCCATAGGTCGGAGGACCTACTTATCCCCACCTGACAGCACTTCTCTGCTCTGGATCTAGGAGACCCAAGGTTTGGAACATCAGCCTGTGGGTCAGTGATGTAGCATTTCACAGGATGTCAGTGTTCTGAGAAATCAGCAGGTCCATTTGGCACAGTGTCATCTGCCTGTCAGGACGGGCGGTCAAATGTCTCATGAACCCCACACTTCCGGGGATTTCCTCTTTCCTCCCGTTGACCGAGGGTTAGGGTTAGAGTTAGGGTACTGGTTAGGGCATGGGTTAGGGTACGGGTTAGGGTACGGGTTAGAGATAGGGTAGGGGTTAGGGCACGGTTTACCGTACAGGGTAGGGTTTAGGGTTAGGCTACCATTTCGGGTACGGGTTAGGGTTAGGGTACACTTTAGGGTTTGGGTTCGGTACAGGGGTAGGGTTAGGCGTTAGTGTTCTGGTAGGTGTTGGGGTTAGGGTACGGGGTAGGTTGAGGGTACAGTTTAAGGTTAGTGTTAGGGACCTCTACAAATGTTCCGTGCCTGCTATCACAGGAGGCTGGTGCCAAGCTGACAACGCAAGGATGAGCCAGGGGCTGCGCTTGTCATGGAACAGAGCTCAGAGGGGCTTGAATCTGCTCTGGGGTCCTGGCAAAGCCACCCCACACCTGCCTGTGTCCCAGCCCCTGTGGGAAGGTAGTAATGAACTGATTCTGACCTTGACCTCTCCCAACACAGAATTCCAGGGGCTCCCATTACTGTTAGGCTCAGGTCCACGGGCCTCGTCTGTGCCCATGTGCTGGGCCGTCCCCACAGTGGCTCCTGGCACACCTGAGTCCTGGTCACACATCTCTGTGGAAACCCCTGACCTCCAGGGTGGATGGCCAATGTGACGGCCCTGTCAGGAACAGAATGGCACAAAATGCCGGGATGTCATTTCTAAGCTGATGGAGTCTGTGGCTTCTCCTGGTTCCCTCTGTCCTGGGTTCATTCTCTGTCCCCTTCTCTGTCTCTGTGTCTGTGTCTCTCACAGGAGCAGACCCGTGGGTTCCATGGGCGATGTGAGAAACCGCAGAAGCCTCCCTTGTCTCCGTTTCCCTCTCCGGTCCTGGTGCCCCATTCCTTCCTAAGGCCTCCTCAACCTGACCGGAGCAGTGATTCTGGATTCTCTTCCACATGGGGACCCTGAGGCTGAAACAAGTAGGGCCCTGACCTTGGTCTTCAGACTGGTGGCCCTGTGCTCTTCCACCTTCTGCGTAGCCAGGTCCTAAGGCCCACAAGCCCCGAGTTGTCCTCTGCTGAGAAGGACCTCGAGGGGTTAGAAAACATTTTCCCAAGACTGGGATCACAGGGGGTCGGGGATGGATATCCAAGGCCGAGAGGCACTTCTATAAGACTGTGGCACCCTTGGGACACTACATCTCTGCCGCCCAAGTGACATCAGAATAAGCTGAGGCCTTTTGTGCTATAGCCCTCCGGACTTGGGGGAGGGTATCTCTTACTACTCCCAAGTTCGCAGGGTGGTGTTGGACACCGGAACCCAGACCTTGTCTTTTCCCAGTGCCCTGGCAACACCCTGGGTCCCTTGAGGAACCCTGACCATCGGCCCGGACTGTCCCCCCGTCCCTATGGGGCCTGGTTCCGGGTCCTGCAGTGACACAGTGAGGAGAGGTGAGGCCAGGCAGGAGCGGGGAGAGGGCAGAGTGGACTCTCCCTGGGGGCCATGGATCCCTGGTCAGTGCAGACCCTGTTGTGTGCCGGCCCCCCGGGCACCGAGATTCCAGCTCCTGGTCTGGCTCCGGGAGGGAGACCAGAGTGTGGCCCCTGCTAGCTCAGATGTGTCACTCTGTCCTGTAGCTACAGCCTGTCCCACCAGCTGAACTCCACCTCCTAGTCGGCCAGCTCATCTTCACGGTCAAGAACAGACCATCATGAAGGTCAGGGGCCATTGCGTGCCTGGTCAGGCAGGGGACGGCTCACTTTCAACTCAGGGAGTCTCTGGCTGGTCTAGCAGGGGCTCTGGAGGCCTGGCTTTCCAGGTTCTCTGCTGAACAGCTCTGGGACCGGAGCCATTTAACCTCTCCTCGCTGGGCCTCGCTTTCCTCTTCTGTGCAATGGGGTGAGGCTGAATGATCCCTCCCTTGGCGGAAACATGTGGAGTGCTGGTGATGGACGTAAGCCGGGCACCGAGCCTGGATTGCAGAGTGCAGAGGGGGATGGTGAGCGGTGTGGGCAGTGAGCACTCCTTCCCCCAAAATCAATATAGCTCTTCCATGTAGCCGCCAGACCACTGGCTGGGAGTCCAGGAGCAGTGGCCGACCACACTCCTGACACCAGGCCCCTGCGTGTGGCTCTTCCTCAGCACTGGGACACGTTGGGGACCGCGGGACTTGGGGTCAGCTCCTCTCTCTGAGGGAAGGAGACGAAAGAAGGCTTTCCTTGGGGACCCCCAATGCCACATAAGAGGGGAGGAGGCTTCTCCCAAACAGTACTTTGAAATTCTGCTTCTGTTAGAACCTGAGCCTTGGGCTTTGGTTATTTCACTTGCTGGGCTGACGAGATACACTTGTTCTCCAAGACTCCTCCTCAGATGAAGAGCTCTGCAGGTCCCGGGCATCCTGGAGCCCGGGGTGGGAGAGGGGCCAGTCCCCTCCCAGGCTCCTGCAGGAGACCTGTCCTCCCAAAGGCAGGATGGTTTCGGGTCGTGGTCCTGGGCTAGGGTTGGAGACAGCCTGTCACTGCTCCTGACTCTGGGGTGAGTGGGCCTTTTTTAGGCAAAGCCACACCCACCGAAGGCAGTGGCTTCAGAAAGAACACACTCCTGGGCCCGGTCCCGCCCCAGGTCGGTGGCTGACTTCCCCAGCCCCAGAGGAAGAAGGATAGCCTCTGCTTCCTGGGGCTTTGGTCCTCTGACCCACGAGCAAGCACTGAAAAGTTTCTAGCCCTCCTCTGGAAGCGCACCATCCCTGAGCGGGCCAGTCACGGTCCACACACGAAGACGGACAACGTGCTAAGTAAGTGCAGGAGGTGATCCTGTTCAAATGGCCTGCGGGTCGGTGGGGTTGCTGCTTCTGTGCCCTCCAGTGGGCCGCTTTTCCCTGGATGGAAATTCTCCTGGAGGCGCCTCTCTGTCCTTTGAGCTCCGTTCCTGCTGGTTTCAGGACCAAGGGACTCCAACTGAGCATTGTGCCCCATGTCCTCAGGGCGATGGTGGTCATGGTCTGTTATGATGATCTGGGAGGTTCCTTCAGGTTCCTGCTCCCCTAGGCACAGGTGCGGTAGCGACAAGCCCCAGGGCCATCCCCCAATTTCAGCATTGTGCCCCGTGTTCCCCAGGGATGGTGCTAATAGTCCGTTGGGATTGTCTGGGAGGGCCCTCCAGGTTCCTGCTGCCCCCCCCCCAGGCACAGGTGTGCTGGCAAGAAACCCCAGAGCCGTCCTCAAGCTTCAGCATTGTGCCCCATGTCCTCAGGGATGTTGCTAAGGTTCCATGAGGATCATCTGGGAGGATCCTCCCGGTTCCCGCTTCCCCGGGCACAGGTGTGGTGGCCAAAAGGCCCAGAGCCCTCCCCCAAATTCAGCATTGTGCCCCCGGGGGTGCTGGTGCCGGTCATGCGCTGTCAAGATGGTACAGGAGGATCCTCCAGGTGGGGCTTGGAGCCTGGGTAAACCTGGTCGCACTCAGGTTGCATGAGGAACAGATGAGTTGAGGTCTTCATTTGGAAGAGTCATTTCGCTTTTCCAAAAAGGTCAAGGTCATGGGTCTACTTTAGAATGAAGATAATGACTACTTAAAAACAAGTGTGTGTTTCCCCTTCTCCCAGAAATGGAAGCACGTGTGCAGGCCATAGGTCGGAGGACCTACTTATCCCCACCTGACAGCACTTCTCTGCTCTGGATCTAGGAGACCCAAGGTTTGGAACATCAGCCTGTGGGTCAGTGATGTAGCATTTCACAGGATGTCAGTGTTCTGAGAAATCAGCAGGTCCATTTGGCACAGTGTCATCTTCCTGTCAGGACGGGCGGTCAAATGTCTCATGAACCCCACACTTCCGGGGATTTCCTCTTTCCTCCCGTTGACCGAGGGTTAGGGTTAGAGTTAGGGTACTGGTTAGGGCATGGGTTAGGGTACGGGTTAGGGTACGGGTTAGAGATAGGGTAGGGGTTAGGGCACGGTTTACCGTACAGGGTAGGGTTTAGGGTTAGGCTACCATTTAGGGTATGGGTTAGGGTTAGGGTACGCTTTAGGGTTTGGGTTCGGTTCAGGGGTAGGGTTAGGCGTTAGTGTTCTGGTAGGTGTTGGGGTTAGGGTACGGGGTAGGTTTAGGGTACAGTTTAAGGTTAGTGTTAGGGACCTCTACAAATGTTCCGTGCCTGCTATCACAGGCGGCTGGTGCCAAGCTGACAATGCAAGGATGAGCCAGGGCTGCGCTTGTCATGGAACACAGCTCAGAACGGCTTGAATCTGCTCTGGGGTCCAGGCAAAGCCACCCCACACCTGCCTGTGTCCCAGCCCCTGTGGGAAGGTAGTAATGAACTGATTCTGACCTTGACCTCTCCCAACACAGAATTCCAGGGGCTCCCATTACTGTTAGGCTCAGGTCCACGGGCCTCGTCTGTGCCCATGTGCTGGGCCGTCCCCACAGTGGCTCCTGGCACACCTGAGTCCTGGTCACACATCTCTGTGGAAACCCCTGCCCTCCAGGGTGGATGGCCAATGTGACGGCCCTGTCAGGAACAGAATGGCACAAAATGCCGGGATGTCATTTCTAAGCTGATGGAGTCTGTGGCTTCTCCTGGTTCCCTCTGTCCTGGGTTCATTCTCTGTCCCCTTCTCTGTCTCTGTGTCTGTGTCTCTCACAGGAGCAGACCCGTGGGATCCATGGGCGATGTGAGAAACCGCAGAAGCCTCCCTTGTCTCCGTTTCCCTCTCCGGTCCTGGTGCCCCATTCCTTCCTAAGGCCTCCTCAACCTGACCGGAGCAGTGATTCTGGATTCTCTTCCACATGGGGACCCTGAGGCTGAAACAAGTAGGGCCCTGACCTTGGTCTTCAGACTGGTGGCCCTGTGCTCTTCCACCTTCTGCGTAGCCAGGTCCTAAGGCCCCCAAGCCCCGAGTCTGTCCTCTGCTGAGAAGGACCTCGAGGGGTTAGAAAACATTTTCCCAAGACTGGGATCACAGGGGGTCGGGGATGGATATCCAAGGCCGAGAGGCACTTCTATAAGAATGTGGCACCCTTGGGACACTACATCTCTGCCGCCCAAGTGACATCAGAATAAGCTGAGGCCTTTTGTGCTATAGCCCTCCGGACTTGGGGGAGGGTATCTCTTACTACTCCCAAGTTCGCAGGGTGGTGTTGGACACCGGAACCCAGACCTTGTCTTTTCCCATTGCCCTGGCAACACCCTGGGTCCCTTGAGGAACCCTGACCATCGGCCCGGACTGTCCCCCCGTCCCTATGGGGCCTGGTTCCGGGTCCTGCAGCGACACAGTGAGGAGAGTTGAGGCCAGGCAGGAGCGTGGAGAGGGCAGAGTGGACTCTCCCTGGGGGCCATGGATCCCTGGTCAGTGCAGACCCTGTTGTGTGCCGGCCCCCCGGGCACCGAGATTCCAGCTCCTGGTCTGGCTCCGGGAGGGAGACCAGAGTGTGGCCCCTGCTAGCTCAGATGTGTCACTCTGTCCTGTAGCTACAGCCTGTCCCACCAGCTGAACTCCACCTCCTAGTCGGCCAGCTCATCTTCACGTTCAAGAACAGGCCATCATGAAGGTCAGGGGCCATTGCGTGCCTGGTCAGGCAGGGGACGGCTCACTTTCACCTCAGGGAGTCTCTGGCTGGTCTAGCAGGGGCTCTGGAGGCCTGGCTTTCCAGGTTCTCTGCTGAACAGCTCTGGGACTGGAGCCATTTAACCTCTCCTCGCTGGGCCTCGCTTTCCTCTTCTGTGCAATGGGGTGAGGCTGAATGATCCCTCCCTTGGCGGAAACATGTGGAGTGCTGGTGATGGAAGTAAGCCGGGCACCGAGCCTGGATTGCAGAGTGCAGAGGGGGATGGTGAGCGGTGTGGGCAGTGAGCACTCCTTCCCCCAAAATCAATATAGCTCTTCCATGTAGCCGCCAGACCACTGGCTGGGAGCCCAGGAGCAGTGGCCGACCACACTCCTGACACCAGGCCCCTGCGTGTGGCTCTTCCTCAGCACTGGGACACGGTGGGGACCGCGGGACTTGGGGTCAGCTCCTCTCTCTGAGGGAAGGAGACGAAAGAAGGCTTTCCTTGGGGACCCCCAATGCCACATAAGAGGGGAGGAGGCTTCCCCCAAACAGTACTTTGAAATTCTGCTTCTGTTAGAACCTGAGCCTTGGGCTTTGGTTATTTCACTTGCTGGGCTGACGAGATACACTTGTTCTCCAAGACTCCTCCTCAGATGAAGAGCTCTTGCAGGTCCCGGGCATCCTGGAGCCCGGGGTGGGAGAGGGGCCAGTCCCCTCCCAGGCTCCTGCAGGAGACCTGTCCTCCCAAAGGCAGGATGGTTTCGGGTCGTGGTCCTGGGCTAGGGTTGGAGACAGCCTGTCACTGCTCCTGACTCTGGGGTGAGTGGGCCTTTTTTAGGCAAAGCAACACCCACCGAAGGCAGTGGCTTCAGAAAGAACACACTCCTGGGCCCGGTCCCGCCCCAGGTCGGTGGCTGACTTCCCCAGCCCCAGAGGAAGAAGGATAGCCTCTGCTTCCTGGGGCTTTGGTCCTCTGACCCACGAGCAAGCACTGAAAAGTTTCTAGCCCTCCTCTGGAAGCGCACCATCCCTGAGCGGGCCAGTCACGGTCCACACACGAAGACGGACAACGTGCTAAGTAAGTGCAGGAGGTGATCCTGTTCAAATGGCCTGCGGGTCGGTGGGGTTGCTGCTTCTGTGCCCTCCAGTGGGCCGCTTTTCCCTGGATGGAAATTCTCCTGGAGGCGCCTCTCTGTCCTTTGAGCTCCGTTCCTGCTGGTTTCAGGACCAAGGGACTCCAACTGAGCATTGTGCCCCATGTCCTCAGGGCGATGGTGGTCATGGTCTGTTATGATGATCTGGGAGGTTCCTTCAGGTTCCTGCTCCCCTAGGCACAGGTGCGGTAGCGACAAGCCCCAGGGACATCCCCCAATTTCAGCATTGTGCCCCATGTTCCCCAGGGATGGTGCTAATAGTCCGTTGGGATTGTCTGCGAGGGCCCTCCAGGTTCCCGCTGCCCCCCCAGGCACAGGTGTGGGTGGCAAGAAACCCCAGAGCCGTCCTCAAGCTTCAGCATTGTGCCCCATGCCCTCAGGGATGTTGCTAAGGTTCCATGAGGATCATCTGGGAGGATCCTCCCGGTTCCCGCTTCCCCAGGCACAGGTGTGGTGGCAAAAAGGCCCAGAGCCCTCCCCCAAATTCAGCGTTGTGCCCCCGGGGGTGCTGGTGCCGGTCATGGGCTGTCAAGATGGTACAGGAGGATCCTCCAGGTGGGGCTTGGAGCCTGGGTAAACCTGGTCGCACTCAGGTTGCATGAGGAACAGATGAGTTAAGGTCTTCATTTGGAAGAGTCATTTCGCTTTTCCAAAAAGGTCAAGGTCATGGGTCCACTTTAGAATGAAGATAATGACTACTTAAAAACAAGTGTGTGTTTCCCCTTCTCCCAGAAATGGAAGCAGGTGTGCAGGCCATAGGTCGGAGGACCTACTTAGCCCCACCTGACAGCACTTCTCTGCTCTGGATCTAGGAGACCCAAGGTTTGGAACATCAGCCTGTGGGTCAGGGATGTAGCATTTCACAGGATGTCAGTGTTCTGAGAAATCAGCAGGTCCATTTGGCACAGTGTCATCTTCCTGTCAGGACTGGCGGGCAAATGTCTCATGAACCCCACACTTCCGGGGATTTCCTCTTTCCTCCCGTTGACCGAGGTTTAGGGTTAGAGTTAGGGTACTGGTTAGGGCATGGGTTAGGGTACGGGTTAGGGTACGGGTTAGAGATAGGGTAGGGGTTAGGGCACGGTTTACCGTACAGGGTAGGGTTTAGGGTTAGGATACCATTTAGCGTACGGGTTAGGGTTAGGGTACGCTTTAGGGTTTGGGTTCGGTTCAGGGGTAGGGTTAGGCGTTAGTGTTCTGGTAGGTGTTGGGGTTAGGGTACGGGGTAGGTTTAGGGTACAGTTTAAGGTTAGTGTTAGGGACCTCTACAAATGTTCTGTGCCTGCTATCACAGGAGGCTGGTGCCAAGCTGACAATGCAAGGATGAGCCAGGGGCTGCGCTTGTCATGGAACACAGCTCAGAGGGGCTTGAATCTGCTCTGGGGTCCAGGCGAAGCCACCCTACACCTGCCTGTGTCCCAGCCCCTGTGGGAAGGTAGTAATGAACTGATTCTGACCTTGACCTCTCCCAACACAGAATTCCAGGGGCTCCCATTACTGTTAGGCTCAGGTCCACGGGCCTCGTCTGTGCCCATGTGCTGGGCCGTCCCCACAGTGGCTCCTGGCACACCTGAGTCCTGGTCACACATCTCTGTGGAAACCCCTGCCCTCCAGGGTGGATGGCCAATGTGACGGCCCTGTCAGGAACAGAATGGCACAAAATGCCGGGATGTCATTTCTAAGCTGATGGAGTCTGTGACTTCTCCTGGTTCCCTCTGTCCTGGGTTCATTCTCTGTCCCCTTCTCTGTCTCTGTGTCTGTGTCCCTCACAGGAGCAGACCCGTGGGTTCCATGGGCGATGTGAGAAACCGCAGAAGCCTCCCTTGTCCCCGTTTCCCTCTCCGGTCCTGGTGCCCCATTCCTTCCTAAGGCCTCCTCAACCTGACCGGAGCAGTGATTCTGGATTCTCTTCCACATGGGGACCCTGAGGCTGTAACAAGTAGGGCCCTGACCTTGGTCTTCAGACTGGTGGCCCTGTGCTCTTCCACCTTCTGCGTAGCCAGGTCCTAAGGCCCCGAAGCCCCGTGTCTGTCCTCTGCTGAGAAGGACCTCGAGGGGTGAGAAAACATTTTCCCAAGACTGGGATCACACGGGGTCGGGGATGGATATCCAAGGCCGAGAGGCACTTCTATAAGACTGTGGCACCCTTGGCACACTACATCTCTGCAGCCCAAGTGACATCAGAGTAAGCTGAGGCCTTTTGTGCTATAGCCCTCCGGACTTGGGGGAGGGTATCTCTTACTACTCCCAAGTTCGCAGGGTGGTGTTGGACACCGGAACCCAGACCTTGTCTTTTCCCAGTGCCCTGGCAACACCCTGGGTCCCTTGGGGAACCCTGACCTTCAGCCCGGACTGTCCCCCCGTCCCTATGGGGCCTGGTTCCGGGTCCTGCAACGACACAGTGAGGAGAGGTGAGGCCAGGCAGGAGCGGGGAGAGGGCAGAGCGGACTCTCCCTGGGGGCCATGGATCCCTCGTCAGTGCAGACCCTGTTGTGTGCCGGCCCCCCGGGCACCGAGATTCCAGCTCCTGGTCTGGCTCCGGGAGGGAGACCAGAGTGTGGCCCCTGCTAGCTCAGATGTGTCACTCTGTCCTGTAGCTACAGCCTGTCCCACCAGCTGAACTCCACCTCCTAGTCGGCCAGCTCATCTTCACGGTCAAGAACAGGCCATCATGAAGGTCAGGGGCCATTGCGTGCCTGGTCAGGCAGGGGACGGCTCACTTTCACCTCAGGGAGTCTCTGGCTGGTCTAGCAGGGGCTCTGGAGGCCTGGCTTTCCAGGTTCTCTGCTGAACAGCTCTGGGACTGGAGCCATTTAACCTCTCCTCGCTGGGCCTCGCTTTCCTCTTCTGTGCAATGGGGTGAGGCTGAATGATCCCTCCCATGGCGGAAACATGTGGAGTGCTGGTGAAGGACGTAAGCCGGGCACCGAGCCTGCATTGCAGAGTGCAGAGGGGGATGGTGAGCGGTGTGGGCAGTGAGCACTCCTTCCCCCAAAATCAATTTAGCTCTTCCATGTAGCCGCCAGACCACTGGCTGGGAGCCCAGGAGCAGTGGCCGACCACACTCCTGACACCAGGCCCCTGCGTGTGGCTCTTCCTCAGCACTGGGACACGGAGGGGACCGCGGGACTTGGGGTCAGCTCCTCTCTCTGAGGGAAGGAGACGAAAGAAGGCTTTCCTTGGGGACCCCCAATGCCACATAAGAGGGGAGGAGGCTTCCCCCAAACAGTACTTTGAAATTCTGCTTCTGTTAGAACCTGAGCCTTGGGCTTTGGTTATTTCACTTGCTGGGCTGACGAGATACACTTGTTCTCCAAGACTCCTCCTCAGATGAAGAGCTCTTGCAGGTCCCGGGCATCCTGGAGCCCGGGGTGGGAGAGGGGCCAGTCCCCTCCCAGGCTCCTGCAGGAGACCCGTCCTCCCAAAGGCAGGATGGTTTCGGGTCGTGGTCCTGGGCTAGGGTTGGAGACAGCCTGTCACTGCTCCTGACTCTGGGGTGAGTGGGCCTTTTTTAGGCAAAGCAACACCCACCGAAGGCAGTGGCTTCAGAAAGAACACACTCTTGGGCCCGGTCCCGCCCCAGGTCGGTGGCTGACTTCCCCAGCCCCAGAGGAAGAAGGATAGCCTCTGCTTCCTTGGGCTTTGGTCCTCTGACCCACGAGGAAGCACTGAAAAGTTTCTAGCCCTCCTCTGGAAGCGCACCATCCCTGAGCGGGCCAGTCACGATCCACACACGAAGACGGACAACGTGCTAAGTAAGTGCAGGAGGTGATCCTGTTCAAATGGCCTGCGGGTCGGTGGGGTTGCTGCTTCTGTGCCCTCCAGTGGGCCGCTTTTCCCTGGATGGAAATTCTCCTGGAGGCGCCTCTCTGTCCTTTGAGCTCCGTTCCTGCTGGTTTCAGGACCAAGGGACTCCAATTGAGCATTGTGCCCCATGTCCTCAGGGCGATGGTGGTCATGGTCTGTTATGATGATCTGGGAGGTTCCTTCAGGTTCCTGCTCCCCTAGGCACAGGTGCGGTAGCGACAAGCCCCAGGGCCATCCCCCAATTTCAGCATTGTGCCCCGTGTTCCCCAGGGATGGTGCTAATAGTCCGTTGGGATTGTCTGGGAGGGCCCTCCAGGTTCCCGCTGCCACCCCCCAGGCACAGGTGTGCTGGCAAGAAACCCCAGAGCCGTCCTCAAGCTTCAGCATTGTGCCCCATGTCCTCAGGGATGTTGCTAAGGTTCCATGAGGATCATCTGGGAGGATCCTCCCGGTTCCCGCTTCCCCAGGCACAGGTGTGGTGGCCAAAAGGCCCAGAGCCCTCCCCCAAATTCAGCGTTGTGCCCCCGGGGGTGCTGGTGCCGGTCATGGGCTGTCAAGATGGTACAGGAGAATCCTCCAGTTGGGGTTTGGAGCCTGGGTAAACCTGGTCGCACTCAGGTTGCATGAGGAACAGATGAGTTGAGGTCTTCATTTGGAAGAGTCATTTCGCTTTTCCAAAAAGGTCAAGGTCATGGGTCTACTTCAGAATGAAGATAATGACTACTTAAAAACAAGTGTGTGTTTCCCCTTGTCCCAGAAATGGAAGCAGGTGTGCAGGCCATAGGTCGGAGGACCTACTTATCCCCACCTGACAGCACTTCTCTGCTCTGGATCTAGGAGACCCAAGGTTTGGAACTTCAGCCTGTGGGTCAGGGATGTAGCATTTCACAGGATGTCAGTGTTCTGAGAAATCAGCAGGTCCATTTGGCACAGTGTCATCTTCCTGTCAGGACTGGCGGTCAAATGTCTCATGAACGCCACACTTCCGGGGATTTCCTCTTTCCTCCCGTTGACCGAGGGTTAGGGTTAGAGTTAGGGTACTGGTTAGGGCATGGGTTAGGGTACGGGTTAGGGTACGGGTTAGAGATAGGGTAGGGGTTAGGGCACGGTTTACCGTACAGGGTAGGGTTTAGGGTTAGGCTACCATTTCGGGTACGGGTTAGGGTTAGGGTACACTATAGGGTTTGGGTTCGGTACAGGGGTAAGGTTAGGCGTTAGTGTTCTGGTAGGTGTTGGGGTTAGGGTACGGGGTAGGTTGAGGGTACAGTTTAAGGTTAGTGTTAGGGACCTCTACAAATGTTCCGTGCCTGCTATCACAGGAGGCTGGTGCCAAGCTGACAACGCAAGGATGAGCCAGGGGCTGCGCTTGTCATGGAACAGAGCTCAGAGGGGCTTGAATCTGCTCTGGGGTCCTGGCAAAGCCACCCCACACCTGCCTGTGTCCCAGCCCCTGTGGGAAGGTAGTAATGAACTGATTCTGACCTTGACCTCTCCCAACACAGAATTCCAGGGGCTCCCATTACTGTTAGGCTCAGGTCCACGGGCCTCGTCTGTGCCCATGTGCTGGGCCGTCCCCACAGTGGCTCCTGGCACACCTGAGTCCTGGTCACACATCTCTGTGGAAACCCCTGCCCTCCAGGGTGGATGGCCAATGTGACGGCCCTGTCAGGAACAGAATGGCACAAAATGCCGGGATGTCATTTCTAAGCTGATGGAGTCTGTGACTTCTCCTGGTTCCCTCTGTCCTGCGTTCATTCTCTGTCCCCTTCTCTGTCTCTGTGTCTGTGTCTCTCACAGGAGCAGACCCGTGGGTTCCATGGGCGATGTGAGAAACCGCAGAAGCCTCCCTTGTCCCCGTTTCCCTCTCCGGTCCTGGTGCCCCATTCCTTCCTAAGGCCTCCTTAACCTGACCGGAGCAGTGATTCTGGATTCTCTTCCACATGGGGACCCTGAGGCTGAAACAAGTAGGGCCCTGACCTTGGTCTTCAGACTGGTGGCCCTGTGCTCTTCCACCTTCTGCGTAGCCAGGTCCTAAGGCCCCCAAGCCCCGAGTCTGTCCTCTGCTGAGAAGGACCTCGAGGGGTGAGAAAACATTTTCCCAAGACTGGGATCACAGGGGGTCGGGGATGGATATCCAAGGCCGAGAGGCACTTCTATAAGACTGTGGCACCCTTGGGACACTACATCTCTGCAGCCCAAGTGACATCAGAGTAAGCTGAGGCCTTTTGTGCTATAGCCCTCCGGACTTGGGGGAGGGTATCTCTTACTACTCCCAAGTTCGCAGGGTGGTGTTGGACACCGGAACTCAGACCTTGTCTTTTCCCAGTGCCCTGGCAACACCCTGGGTCCCTTGGGGAACCCTGACCATCGGCCCGGACTGTCCCCCCGTCCCTATGGGGCCTGGTTCCGGGTCCTGCAGCGACACAGTGAGGAGAGGTGAGGCCAGGCAGGAGCGGGGAGAGGGCAGAGTGGACTCTCCCTGGGGGCCATGGATCCCTGGTCAGTGCAGACCCTGTTGTGTGCCGGCCCCCCGGGCACCGAGATTCCAGCCTCTGCTCTGGCTCCGGGAGGGAGACCAGAGTGTGGCCCCTGCTAGCTCAGATGTGTCACTCTGTCCTGTAGCTACAGCCTTTCCCACCAGCTGAACTCCACCTCCTAGTCGGCCAGCTCATCTTCACGGTCAAGAACAGGCCATCATGAAGGTCAGGGGCCATTGCGTGCCTGGTCAGGCAGGGGACGGCTCACTTTCACCTCAGGGAGTCTCTGGCTGGTCTAGCAGGGGCTCTGGAGGCCTGGCTTTCCAGGTTCTCTGCTGAACAGCTCTGGGCCTGGAGCCATTTAACCTCTCCTCGCTGGGCCTCGCTTTCCTCTTCTGTGCAATGGGGTGAGGCTGAATGATCCCTCCCATGGCGGAAACATGTGGAGTGCTGGTGATGGACGTAAGCCGGGCACCGAGCCTGGATTGCAGAGTGCAGAGGGGGATGGTGAGCGGTGTGGGCAGTGAGCACTCCTTCCCCCAAAATCAATATAACTCTTCCATGTAGCCGCCAGACCACTGGCTGGGAGCCCAGGAGCAGTGGCCGACCACACTCCTGACACCAGGCCCCTGCGTGTGGCTCTTCCTCAGCACTGGGACACGGTGGGGACCGCGGGACTTGGGGTCAGCTCCTCTCTCTGAGGGAAGGGGACGAAAGAAGGCTTTCCTTGGGGACCCCCAATGCCACATAAGAGGGGAGGAGGCTTCCCCCAAACAGTACTTTGAAATTCTGCTTCTGTTAGAACCTGAGCCTTGGGCTTTGGTTATTTCACTTGCTGGGCTGACGAGATACACTTGTTCTCCAAGACTCCTCCTCAGATGAAGAGCTCTTGCAGGTCCCGGGCATCCTGGAGCCCGGGGTGGGAGAGGGGCCAGTCCCCTCCCAGGCTCCTGCAGGAGACCTGTCCTCCCAAAGGCAGGATGGTTTCGGGTCGTGGTCCTGGGCTAGGGTTGGAGACAGCCTGTCACTGCTCCTGACTCTGGGGTGAGTGGGCCTTTTTTAGGCAAAGCAACACCCACCGAAGGCAGTGGCTTCAGAAAGAACACACTCCTGGGCCCGGTCCCGCCCCAGGTCGGTGGCTGACTTCCCCAGCCCCAGAGGAAGAAGGATAGCCTCTGCTTCCTTGGGCTTTGGTCCTCTGACCCACGAGCAAGCACTGAAAAGTTTCTAGCCCTCCTCTGGAAGCGCACCATCCCTGAGCGGGCCAGTCACGGTCCACACACGAAGACGGACAACGTGCTAAGTAAGTGCAGGAGGTGATCCTGTTCAAATGGCCTGCGGGTCGGTGGGGTTGCTGCTTCTGTGCCCTCCAGTGGGCCGCTTTTCCCTGGATGGAAATTCTCCTGGAGGCGCCTCTCTGTCCTTTGAGCTCCGTTCCTGCTGGTTTCAGGACCAAGGGACTCCAACTGAGCATTGTGCCCCATGTCCTCAGGGCGATGGTGGTCATGGTCTGTTATGATGATCTGGGAGGTTCCTTCAGGTTCCTGCTCCCCTAGGCACAGGTGCGGTAGCGACAAGCCCCAGGGCCATCCCCCAATTTCAGCATTGTGCCCCATGTTCCCCAGGGATGGTGCTAATAGTCCGTTGGGATTGTCTGCGAGGGCCCTCCAGGTACCCGCTGCCCCCCCAGGCACAGGTGTGGGTGGCAAGAAACCCCAGAGCCGTCCTCAAGCTTCAGCATTGTGCCCCATGCCCTCAGGGATGTTGCTAAAGTTCCATGAGGATCATCTGGGAGGATCCTCCCGGTTCCCGCTTCCCCAGGCACAGGTGTGGTGGCAAAAAGGCCCAGAGCCCTCCCCCAAATTCAGCGTTGTGCCCCCGGGGGTGCTGGTGCCGGTCATGGGCTGTCAAGATGGTACAGGAGGATCCTCCAGGTGGGGCTTGGAGCCTGGGTAAACCTGGTCACACTCAGGTTGCATGAGGAACAGATGAGTTGAGGTCTTCATTTGGAAGAGTCATTTCGCTTTTCCAAAAAGGTCAAGGTCATGGGTCCACTATAGAATGAAGATAATGACTACTTAAAAACAAGTGTGTGTTTCCCCTTCTCCCAGAAATGGAAGCAGGTGTGCAGGCCATAGGTCGGAGGACCTACTTAGCCCCACCTGACAGCACTTCTCTGCTCTGGATCTAGGAGACCCAAGGTTTGGAACATCAGCCTGTGGGTCAGGGATGTAGCATTTCACAGGATGTCAGTGTTCTGAGAAATCAGCAGGTCCATTTGGCACAGTGTCATCTTCCTGTCAGGACTGGCGGGCAAATGTCTCATGAACCCCACACTTCCGGGGATTTCCTCTTTCCTCCCGTTGACCGAGGTTTAGGGTTAGAGTTAGGGTACTGGTTAGGGCATGGGTTAGGGTACGGGTTAGGGTACGGGTTAGAGATAGGGTAGGGGTTAGGGCACGGTTTACCGTACAGGGTAGGGTTTAGGGTTAGGCTACCATTTAGCGTACGGGTTAGGGTTAGGGTACGCTTTAGGGTTTGGGTTCGGTTCAGGGGTAGGGTTAGGCGTTAGTGTTCTGGTAGGTGTTGGGGTTAGGGTACGGGGTAGGTTTAGGGTACAGTTTAAGGTTAGTGTTAGGGACCTCTACAAATGTTCTGTGCCTGCTATCACAGGAGGCTGGTGCCAAGCTGACAATGCAAGGATGAGCCAGGGGCTGCGCTTGTCATGGAACACAGCTCAGAGGGGCTTGAATCTGCTCTGGGGTCCAGGCGAAGCCACCCCACACCTGCCTGTGTCCCAGCCCCTGTGGGAAGGTAGTAATGAACTGATTCTGACCTTGACCTCTCCCAACACAGAATTCCAGGGGCTCCCATTACTGTTAGGCTCAGGTCCACGGGCCTCGTCTGTGCCCATGTGCTGGGCCGCCCCCACAGTGGCTCCTGGCACACCTGAGTCCTGGTCACACATCTCTGTGGAAACCCCTGCCCTCCAGGGTGGATGGCCAATGTGACGGCCCTGTCAGGAACAGAATGGCACAAAATGCCGGGATGTCATTTCTAAGCTGATGGAGTCTGTGACTTCTCCTGGTTCCCTCAGTCCTGGGTTCATTCTCTGTCCCCTTCTCTGTCTCTGTGTCTGTGTCCCTCACAGGAGCAGACACGTGGGTTCCATGGGCGATGTGAGAAACCGCAGAAGCCTCCCTTGTCCCCGTTTCCCTCTCCGGTCCTGGTGCCCCATTCCTTCCTAAGGCCTCCTCAACCTGACCGGAGCAGTGATTCTGGATTCTCTTCCACATGGGGACCCTGAGGCTGTAAAAAGTAGGGCCCTGACCTTGGTCTTCAGACTGGTGGCCCTGTGCTCTTCCACCTTCTGCGTAGCCAGGTCCTAAGGCCCCGAAGCCCCGTGTCTGTCCTCTGCTGAGAAGGACCTCGAGGGGTTAGAAAACATTTTCCCAAGACTGGGATCACAGGGGGTCGGGGATGGATATCCAAGGCCGAGAGGCACTTCTATAAGACTGTGGCACCCTTGGGACACTACATCTCTGCAGCCCAAGTGACATCAGAGTAAGCTGAGGCCTTTTGTGCTATAACCCTCCGGACTTGGGGGAGGGTATCTCTTACTACTCCCAAGTTCGCAGGGTGGTGTTGGACACCGGAACCCAGACCTTGTCTTTTCCCAGTGCCCTGGCAACACCCTGGGTCCCTTGGGGAACCCTGACCATCAGCCCGGACTGTCCCCCCGTCCCTATGGGGCCTGGTTCCGGGTCCTGCAACGACACAGTGAGGAGAGGTGAGGCCAGGCAGGAGCGGGGAGAGGGCAGAGCGGACTCTCCCTGGGGGCCATGGATCCCTCGTCAGTGCAGACCCTGTTGTGTGCCGGCCCCCCGGGCACCGAGATTCCAGCTCCTGCTCTGGCTCCGGGAGGGAGACCAGAGTGTGGCCCCTGCTAGCTCAGATGTGTCTCTCTGTCCTGTAGCTACAGCCTGTCCCACCAGCTGAACTCCACCTCCTAGTCGGCCAGCTCATCTTCACGGTCAAGAACAGGCCATCATGAAGGTCAGGGGCCATTGCGTGCCTGGTCAGGCAGGGGACGGCTCACTTTCACCTCAGGGAGTCTCTGGCTGGTCTAGCAGGGGCTCTGGAGGCCTGGCTTTCCAGGTTCTCTGCTGAACAGCTCTGGGACTGGAGCCATTTAACCTCTCCTCGCTGGGCCTCGCTTTCCTCTTCTGTGCAATGGGGTGAGGCTGAATGATCCCTCCCATGGCGGAAACATGTGGAGTGCTGGTGATGGACGTAAGCCGGGCACCGAGCCTGCATTGTAGAGTGCAGAGGGGGATGGTGAGCGGTGTGGGCAGTGAGCACTCCTTCCCCCAAAATCAATTTAGCTCTTCCATGTAGCCGCCAGACCACTGGCTGGGAGCCCAGGAGCAGTGGCCGACCACACTCCTGACACCAGGCCCCTGCGTGTGGCTCTTCCTCAGCACTGGGACACGGAGGGGACCGCGGGACTAGGGGTCAGCTCCTCTCTCTGAGGGAAGGAGACGAAAGAAGGCTTTCCTTGGGGACCCCCAATGCCACATAAGAGGGGAGGAGGCTTCCCCCAAACAGTACTTTGAAATTCTGCTTCTGTTAGAACCTGAGCCTTGGGCTTTGGTTATTTCACTTGCTGGGCTGACGAGATACACTTGTTCTCCAAGACTCCTCCTCAGATGAAGAGCTCTTACAGGTCCCGGGCATCCCGG
Organism: Eumetopias jubatus; assembly: GCF_037043125.1. Lineage (NCBI taxonomy): Eukaryota > Metazoa > Chordata > Mammalia > Carnivora > Otariidae > Eumetopias > Eumetopias jubatus. The sequence goes on along the minus strand of NW_028274862.1, from coordinate 1,094,506 downwards.
AGCCCGGGGTGGGAGAGGGGCCAGTCCCCTCCCAGGCTCCTGCAGGAGACCTGTCCTCCCAAAGGCAGGATGGTTTCGGGTCGTGGTCCTGGGCTAGGGTTGGAGACAGCCTGTCACTGCTCCTGACTCTGGGGTGAGTGGGCCTTTTTTAGGCAAAGCAACACCCACCGAAGGCAGTGGCTTCAGAAAGAACACACTCTTGGGCCCGGTCCCGCCCCAGGTCGGTGGCTGACTTCCCCAGCCCCAGAGGAAGAAGGATAGCCTCTGCTTCCTTGGGCTTTGGTCCTCTGACCCACGAGCAAGCACTGAAAAGTTTCTAGCCCTCCTCTGGAAGCGCACCATCCCTGAGTGGGCCAGTCACGGTCCACACACGAAGACGGACAACGTGCTAAGTAAGTGCAGGAGGTGATCCTGTTCAAATGGCCTGCGGGTCGGTGGGGTTGCTGCTTCTGTGCCCTCCAGTGGGCCGCTTTTCCCTGGATGGAAATTCTCCTGGAGGCGCCTCTCTGTCCTTTGAGCTCCGTTCCTGCTGGTTTCAGGACCAAGGGACTCCAACTGAGCATTGTGCCCCATGTCCTCAGGGCGATGGTGGTCATGGTCTGTTATGATGATCTGGGAGGTTCCTTCAGGTTCCTGCTCCCCTAGGCACAGGTGCGGTAGCGACAAGCCCCAGGGCCATCCCCCAATTTCAGCATTGTGCCCCGTGTTCCCCAGGGATGGTGCTAATAGTCCGTTGGGATTGTCTGGGACGGCCCTCCAGGTTCCCGCTGCCACCCCCCAGGCACAGGTGTGCTGGCAAGAAACCCCAGAGCCGTCCTCAAGCTTCAGCATTGTGCCCCATGTCCTCAGGGATGTTGCTAAGGTTCCATGAGGATCATCTGGGAGGATCCTCCCGGTTCCCGCTTCCCCGGGCACAGGTGTGGTGGCCAAAAGGCCCAGAGCCCTCCCCCAAATTCAGCGTTGTGCCCCCGGGGGTGCTGGTGCCGGTCATGGGCTGTCAAGATGGTACAGGAGGATCCTCCAGGTGGGGTTTGGAGCCTGGGTAAACCTGGTCGCACTCAGGTTGCATGAGGAACAGATGAGTTGAGGTCTTCATTTGGAAGAGTCATTTCGCTTTTCCAAAAAGGTCAAGGTCATGGGTCTACTTCAGAATGAAGATAATGACTACTTAAAAACAAGTGTGTGTTTCCCCTTGTCCCAGAAATGGAAGCAGGTGTGCAGGCCATAGGTCGGAGGACCTACTTATCCCCACCTGACAGCACTTCTCTGCTCTGGATCTAGGAGACCCAAGGTTTGGAACATCAGCCTGTGGGTCAGGGATGTAGCATTTCACAGGATGTCAGTGTTCTGAGAAATCAGCAGGTCCATTTGGCACAGTGTCATCTTCCTGTCAGGACTGGCGGTCAAATGTCTCATGAACGCCACACTTCCGGGGATTTCCTCTTTCCTCCCGTTGACCGAGGGTTAGGGTTAGAGTTAGGGTACTGGTTAGGGCATGGGTTAGGGTACGGGTTAGGGTACGGGTTAGAGATAGGGTAGGGGTTAGGGCACGGTTTACCGTACAGGGTAGGGTTTAGGGTTAGGCTACCATTTCGGGTACGGGTTAGGGTTAGGGTACACTTTAGGGTTTGGGTTCGGTACAGGGGTAGGGTTAGGCGTTAGTGTTCTGGTAGGTGTTGGGGTTAGGGTACGGGGTAGGTTGAGGGTACAGTTTAAGGTTAGTGTTAGGGACCTCTACAAATGTTCCGTGCCTGCTATCACAGGAGGCTGGTGCCAAGCTGACAACGCAAGGATGAGCCAGGGGCTGCGCTTGTCATGGAACAGAGCTCAGAGGGGCTTGAATCTGCTCTGGGGTCCTGGCAAAGCCACCCCACACCTGCCTGTGTCCCAGCCCCTGTGGGAAGGTAGTAATGAACTGATTCTGACCTTGACCTCTCCCAACACAGAATTCCAGGGGCTCCCATTACTGTTAGGCTCAGGTCCACGGGCCTCGTCTGTGCCCATGTGCTGGGCCGTCCCCACAGTGGCTCCTGGCACACCTGAGTCCTGGTCACACATCTCTGTGGAAACCCCTGCCCTCCAGGGTGGATGGCCAATGTGACGGCCCTGTCAGGAACAGAATGGCACAAAATGCCGGGATGTCATTTCTAAGCTGATGGAGTCTGTGACTTCTCCTGGTTCCCTCTGTCCTGCGTTCATTCTCTGTCCCCTTCTCTGTCTCTGTGTCTGTGTCTCTCACAGGAGCAGACCCGTGGGTTCCATGGGCGATGTGAGAAACCGCAGAAGCCTCCCTTGTCCCCGTTTCCCTCTCCGGTCCTGGTGCCCCATTCCTTCCTAAGGCCTCCTTAACCTGACCGGAGCAGTGATTCTGGATTCTCTTCCACATGGGGACCCTGAGGCTGAAACAAGTAGGGCCCTGACCTTGGTCTTCAGACTGGTGGCCCTGTGCTCTTCCACCTTCTGCGTAGCCAGGTCCTAAGGCCCCCAAGCCCCGAGTCTGTCCTCTGCTGAGAAGGACCTCGAGGGGTGAGAAAACATTTTCCCAAGACTGGGATCACAGGGGGTCGGGGATGGATATCCAAGGCCGAGAGGCACTTCTATAAGACTGTGGCACCCTTGGGACACTACATCTCTGCAGCCCAAGTGACATCAGAGTAAGCTGAGGCCTTTTGTGCTATAGCCCTCCGGACTTGGGGGAGGGTATCTCTTACTACTCCCAAGTTCGCAGGGTGGTGTTGGACACCGGAACTCAGACCTTGTCTTTTCCCAGTGCCCTGGCAACACCCTGGGTCCCTTGGGGAACCCTGACCATCGGCCCGGACTGTCCCCCCGTCCCTATGGGGCCTGGTTCCGGGTCCTGCAGCGACACAGTGAGGAGAGGTGAGGCCAGGCAGGAGCGGGGAGAGGGCAGAGTGGACTCTCCCTGGGGGCCATGGATCCCTGGTCAGTGCAGACCCTGTTGTGTGTCGGCCCCCCGGGCACCGAGATTCCAGCTCCTGCTCTGGCTCCGGGAGGGAGACCAGAGTGTGGCCCCTGCTAGCTCAGATGTGTCACTCTGTCCTGTAGCTACAGCCTTTCCCACCAGCTGAACTCCACCTCCTAGTCGGCCAGCTCATCTTCACGGTCAAGAACAGGCCATCATGAAGGTCAGGGGCCATTGCGTGCCTGGTCAGGCAGGGGACGGCTCACTTTCACCTCAGGGAGTCTCTGGCTGGTCTAGCAGGGGCTCTGGAGGCCTGGCTTTCCAGGTTCTCTGCTGAACAGCTCTGGGACTGGAGCCATTTAACCTCTCCTCGCTGGGCCTCGCTTTCCTCTTCTGTGCAATGGGGTGAGGCTGAATGATCCCTCCCATGGCGGAAACATGTGGAGTGCTGGTGATGGACGTAAGCCGGGCACCGAGCCTGGATTGCAGAGTGCAGAGGGGGATGGTGAGCGGTGTGGGCAGTGAGCACTCCTTCCCCCAAAATCAATATAGCTCTTCCATGTAGCCGCCAGACCACTGGCTGGGAGCCCAGGAGCAGTGGCCGACCACACTCCTGACACCAGGCCCCTGCGTGTGGCTCTTCCTCAGCACTGGGACACGGTGGGGACCGCGGGACTTGGGGTCAGCTCCTCTCTCTGAGGGAAGGAGACGAAAGAAGGCTTTCCTTGGGGACCCCCAATGCCACATAAGAGGGGAGGAGGCTTCCCCCAAACAGTACTTTGAAATTCTGCTTCTGTTAGAACCTGAGCCTTGGGCTTTGGTTATTTCACTTGCTGGGCTGACGAGATACACTTGTTGTCCAAGACTCCTCCTCAGATGAAGAGCTCTTGCAGGTCCCGGGCATCCTGGAGCCCGGGGTGGGAGAGGGGCCAGTCCCCTCCCAGGCTCCTGCAGGAGACCTGTCCTCCCAAAGGCAGGATGGTTTCGGGTCGTGGTCCTGGGCTAGGGTTGGAGACAGCCTGTCACTGCTCCTGACTCTGGGGTGAGTGGGCCTTTTTTAGGCAAAGCAACACCCACCGAAGGCAGTGGCTTCAGAAAGAACACACTCCTGGGCCCGGTCCCGCCCCAGGTCGGTGGCTGACTTCCCCAGCCCCAGAGGAAGAAGGATAGCCTCTGCTTCCTTGGGCTTTGGTCCTTGACCCACGAGCAAGCACTGAAAAGTTTCTAGCCCTCCTCTGGAAGCGCACCATCCCTGAGCGGGCCAGTCACGGTCCACACACGAAGACGGACAACGTGCTAAGTAAGTGCAGGAGGTGATCCTGTTCAAATGGCCTGCGGGTCGGTGGGGTTGCTGCTTCTGTGCCCTCCAGTGGGCCGCTTTTCCCTGGATGGAAATTCTCCTGGAGGCGCCTCTCTGTCCTTTGAGCTCCGTTCCTGCTGGTTTCAGGACCAAGGGACTCCAACTGAGCATTGTGCCCCATGTCCTCAGGGCGATGGTGGTCATGGTCTGTTATGATGATCTGGGAGGTTCCTTCAGGTTCCTGCTCCCCTAGGCACAGGTGCGGTAGCGACAAGCCCCAGGGCCATCCCCCAATTTCAGCATTGTGCCCCATGTCCCCAGGGATGGTGCTAGTAGTCCGTTGGGATTGTCTGCGAGGGCCCTCCAGGTTCCCGCTGCCCCCCCAGGCACAGGTGTGGGTGGCAAGAAACCCCAGAGCCGTCCTCATGCTTCAGCATTGTGCCCCATGTCCTCAGGGATGTTGCTAAGGTTCCATGAGGATCATCTGGGAGGATCCTCCCGGTTCCCGCTTCCCCAGGCACAGGTGTGGTGGCAAAAAGGCCCAGAGCCCTCCCCCAAATTCAGCATTGTGCCCCCGGGGGTGCTGGTGCCGGTCATGGGCTGTCAAGATGGTACAGGAGGATCCTCCAGGTGGGGCTTGGAGCCTGGGTAAACCTGGTCGCACTCAGGTTGCATGAGGAACAGATGAGTTGAGGTCTTCATTTGGAAGAGTCATTTCGCTTTTCCAAAAAGGTCAAGGTCATGGGTCCACTTTAGAATGAAGATAATGACTACTTAAAAACAAGTGTGTGTTTCCCCTTCTCCCAGAAATGGAAGCAGGTGTGCAGGCCATTGGTCGGAGGACCTACTTATCCCCACCTGACAGCACTTCTCTGCTCTGGATCTAGGAGACCCAAGGTTTGGAACATCAGCCTGTGGGTCAGTGATGTAGCATTTCACAGGATGTCAGTGTTCTGAGAAATCAGCAGGTCCATTTGGCACAGTGTCATCTTCCTGTCAGGACGGGCGGTCAAATGTCTCATGAACCCCACACTTCCGGGGATTTCCTCTTTCCTCCCGTTGACCGAGGGTTAGGGTTAGAGTTAGGGTACTGGTTAGGGCATGGGTTAGGGTACGGGTTAGGGTAGGGGTTAGAGATAGGGTAGGGGTTAGGGCACGGTTTACCGTACAGGGTAGGGTTTAGGGTTCGGCTACCATTTAGGGTACGGGTTAGGGTTAGGGTACGCTTTAGGGTTTGGGTTCGGTTCAGGGGTAGGGTTAGGCGTTAGTGTTCTGGTAGGTGTTGGGGTTAGGGTACGGGGTAGGTTTAGGGTACAGTTTAAGGTTAGTGTTAGGGACCTCTACAAATGTTCCGTGCCTGCTATCACAGGAGGCTGGTGCCAAGCTGACAATGCAAGGATGAGCCAGGGGCTGCGCTTGTCATGGAACACAGCTCAGAGGGGCTTGAATCTGCTCTGGGGCCCTGGCAAAGCCACCCCACAACTGCCTGTGTCCCAGCCCCTGTGGGAAGGTAGTAATGAACTGATTCTGACCTTGACCTCGCCCAACACAGAAATCCAGGGTCTCCCATTACTGTTAGGCTCAGGTCCACGGGCCTCGTCTGTGCCCATGTGCTGGGCCGTCCCCACAGTGGCTCCTGGCACACCTGAGTCCTGGTCACACATCTCTGTGGAAACCCCTGCCCTCCAGGGTGGATGGCCAATGTGACGGCCCTGTCAGGAACAGAATGGCACAAAATGCCGGGATGTCATTTCTAAGCTGATGGAGTCTGTGGCTTCTCCTGGTTCCCTCTGTCCTGGGTTCATTCTCTGTCCCCTTCTCTGTCTCTGTGTCTGTGTCTCTCACAGGAGCAGACCCGTGGGTTCCATGGGCGATGTGAGAAACCGCAGAAGCCTCCCTTGTCTCCGTTTCCCTCTCCGGTCCTGGTGCCCCATTCCTTCCTAAGGCCTCCTCAACCTGACCGGAGCAGTGATTCTGGATTCTCTTCCACATGGGGACCCTGAGGCTGAAACAAGTAGGGCCCTGACCTTGGTCTTCAGACTGGTGGCCCTGTGCTCTTCCACCTTCTGCGTAGCCAGGTGCTAAGGCCCCCAAGCCCCGAGTTGTCCTCTGCTGAGAAGGACCTCGAGGGGTTAGAAAACATTTTCCCAAGACTGGGATCACAGGGGGTCGGGGATGGATATCCAAGGCCGAGAGGCACTTCTATAAGACTGTGGCACCCTTGGGACACTACATCTCTGCCGCCCAAGTGACATCAGAATAAGCTGAGGCCTTTTGTGCTATAGCCCTCCGGACTTGGGGGAGGGTATCTCTTACTACTCCCAAGTTCGCAGGGTGGTGTTGGACACCGGAACCCAGACCTTGTCTTTTCCCAGTGCCCTGGCAACACCCTGGGTCCCTTGAGGAACCCTGACCATCGGCCCGGACTGTCCCCCCGTCCCTATGGGGCCTGGTTCCGGGTCCTGCAGTGACACAGTGAGGAGAGGTGAGGCCAGGCAGGAGCGGGGAGAGGGCAGAGTGGACTCTCCCTGGGGGCCATGGATCCCTGGTCAGTGCAGACCCTGTTGTGTGCCGGCCCCCCGGGCACCGAGATTCCAGCTCCTGGTCTGGCTCCGGGAGGGAGACCAGAGTGTGGCCCCTGCTAGCTCAGATGTGTCACTCTGTCCTGTAGCTACAGCCTGTCCCACCAGCTGAACTCCACCTCCTAGTCGGCCAGCTCATCTTCACGGTCAAGAACAGACCATCATGAAGGTCAGGGGCCATTGCGTGCCTGGTCAGGCAGGGGACGGCTCACTTTCAACTCAGGGAGTCTCTGGCTGGTCTAGCAGGGGCTCTGGAGGCCTGGCTTTCCAGGTTCTCTGCTGAACAGCTCTGGGACCGGAGCCATTTAACCTCTCCTCGCTGGACCTCGCTTTCCTCTTCTGTGCAATGGGGTGAGGCTGAATGATCCCTCCCTTGGCGGAAACATGTGGAGTGCTGGTGATGGACGTAAGCCGGGCACCGAGCCTGGATTGCAGAGTGCAGAGGGGGATGGTGAGCGGTGTGGGCAGTGAGCACTCCTTCCCCCAAAATCAATATAGCTCTTCCATGTAGCCGCCAGACCACTGGCTGGGAGTCCAGGAGCAGTGGCCGACCACACTCCTGACACCAGGCCCCTGCGTGTGGCTCTTCCTCAGCACTGGGACACGTTGGGGACCGCGGGACTTGGGGTCAGCTCCTCTCTCTGAGGGAAGGAGACGAAAGAAGGCTTTCCTTGGGGACCCCCAATGCCACATAAGAGGGGAGGAGGCTTCTCCCAAACAGTACTTTGAAATTCTGCTTCTGTTAGAACCTGAGCCTTGGGCTTTGGTTATTTCACTTGCTGGGCTGACGAGATACACTTGTTCTCCAAGACTCCTCCTCAGATGAAGAGCTCTGCAGGTCCCGGGCATCCTGGAGCCCGGGGTGGGAGAGGGGCCAGTCCCCTCCCAGGCTCCTGCAGGAGACCTGTCCTCCCAAAGGCAGGATGGTTTCGGGTCGTGGTCCTGGGCTAGGGTTGGAGACAGCCTGTCACTGCTCCTGACTCTGGGGTGAGTGGGCCTTTTTTAGGCAAAGCAACACCCACCGAAGGCAGTGGCTTCAGAAAGAACACACTCCTGGGCCCGGTCCCGCCCCAGGTCGGTGGCTGACTTCCCCAGCCCCAGAGGAAGAAGGATAGCCTCTGCTTCCTGGGGCTTTGGTCCTCTGACCCACGAGCAAGCACTGAAAAGTTTCTAGCCCTCCTCTGGAAGCGCACCATCCCTGAGCGGGCCAGTCACGGTCCACACACGAAGACGGACAACGTGCTAAGTAAGTGCAGGAGGTGATCCTGTTCAAATGGCCTGCGGGTCGGTGGGGTTGCTGCTTCTGTGCCCTCCAGTGGGCCGCTTTTCCCTGGATGGAAATTCTCCTGGAGGCGCCTCTCTGTCCTTTGAGCTCCGTTCCTGCTGGTTTCAGGACCAAGGGACTCCAACTGAGCATTGTGCCCCATGTCCTCAGGGCGATGGTGGTCATGGTCTGTTATGATGATCTGGGAGGTTCCTTCAGGTTCCTGCTCCCCTAGGCACAGGTGCGGTAGCGACAAGCCCCAGGGCCATCCCCCAATTTCAGCATTGTGCCCCATGTTCCCCAGGGATGGTGCTAATAGTCCGTTGGGATTGTCTGCGAGGGCCCTCCAGGTTCCCGCTGCCCCCCCAGGCACAGGTGTGGGTGGCAAGAAACCCCAGAGCCGTCCTCAAGCTTCAGCATTGTGCCCCATGCCCTCAGGGATGTTGCTAAGGTTCCATGAGGATCATCTGGGAGGATCCTCCCGGTTCCCGCTTCCCCAGGCACAGGTGTGGTGGCAAAAAGGCCCAGAGCCCTCCCCCATATTCAGCGTTGTGCCCCCGTGGGTGCTGGTGCCGGTCATGGGCTGTCAAGATGGTACAGGAGGTTCCTCCAGGTGGGGCTTGGAGCCTGGGTAAACCTGGTCGCACTCAGGTTGCATGAGGAACAGATGAGTTGAGGTCTTCATTTGGAAGAGTCATTTCGCTTTTCCAAAAAGGTCAAGGTCATGGGTCCACTTTAGAATGAAGATAATGACTACTTAAAAACAAGTGTGTGTTTCCCCTTCTCCCAGAAATGGAAGCAGGTGTGCAGGCCATAGGTCGGAGGACCTACTTATCCCCACCTGACAGCACTTCTCTGCTCTGGATCTAGGAGACCCAAGGTTTGGAACATCAGCCTGTGGGTCAGTGATGTAGCATTTCACAGGATGTCAGTGTTCTGAGAAATCAGCAGGTCCATTTGGCACAGTGTCATCTTCCTGTCAGGACGGGCGGTCAAATGTCTCATGAACCCCACACTTCCGGGGATTTCCTCTTTCCTCCCGTTGACCGAGGGTTAGGGTTAGAGTTAGGGTACTGGTTAGGGCATGGGTTAGGGTACGGGTTAGGGTACGGGTTAGAGATAGGGTAGGGGTTAGGGCACGGTTTACCGTACAGGGTAGGGTTTAGGGTTCGGCTACCATTTAGGGTACGGGTTAGGGTTAGGGTACGCTTTAGGGTTTGGGTTCGGTTCAGGGGTAGGGTTAGGCGTTAGTGTTCTGGTAGGTGTTGGGGTTAGGGTACGGGGTAGGTTTAGGGTACAGTTTAAGGTTAGTGTTAGGGACCTCTACAAATGTTCCGTGCCTGCTATCACAGGAGGCTGGTGCCAAGCTGACAATGCAAGGATGAGCCAGGGGCTGCGCTTGTCATGGAACACAGCTCAGAGGGGCTTGAATCTGCTCTGGGGTCCTGGCAAAGCCACCCCACACCTGCCTGTGTCCCAGCCCCTGTGGGAAGGTAGTAATGAACTGATTCTGACCTTGACCTCTCCCAACACAGAATTCCAGGGGCTCCCATTACTGTTAGGCTCAGGTCCACGGGCCTCGTCTGTGCCCATGTGCTGGGCCGTCCCCACAGTGGCTCCTGGCACACCTGAGTCCTGGTCACACATCTCTGTGGAAACCCCTGCCCTCCAGGGTGGATGGCCAATGTGACGGCCCTGTCAGGAACAGAATGGCACAAAATGCCGGGATGTCATTTCTAAGCTGATGGAGTCTGTGGCTTCTCCTGGTTCCCTCTGTCCTGGGTTCATTCTCTGTCCCCTTCTCTGTCTCTGTGTCTGTGTCTCTCACAGGAGCAGACCCGTGGGTTCCATGGGCGATGTGAGAAACCGCAGAAGCCTCCCTTGTCCCCGTTTCCCTCTCCGGTCCTGGTGCCCCATTCCTTCCTAAGGCCTCCTCAAACTGACCGGAGCAGTGATTCTGGATTCTCTTCCACATGGCGACCCTGAGGCTGAAACAAGTAGGGCCCTGACCTTGGTCTTCAGACTGGTGGCCCTGTGCTCTTCCACCTTCTGCGTAGCCAGGTCCTAAGGCCCCCAAGCCCCGAGTCTGTCCTCTGCTGAGAAGGACCTCGAGGGGTTAGAAAACATTTTCCCAAGACTGGGATCACAGGGGGTCGGGGATGGATATCCAAGGCCGAGAGGCACTTCTATAAGACTGTGGCACCCTTGGGACACTACATCTCTGCAGCCCAAGTGACATCAGAGTAAGCTGAGGCCTTTTGTGCTATAGCCCTCCGGACTTGGGGGAGGGTATCTCTTACTACTCCCAAGTTTGCAGGGTGGTGTTGGACACCGGAACCCAGACCTTGTCTTTTCCCATTGCCCTGGCAACACACTGGGTCCCTTGGGGAACCCTGACCATCAGCCCGGACTGTCCCCCCGTCCCTATGGGGCCTGGTTCCGGGTCCTGCAGCGACACAGTGAGGAGAGGTGAGGCCAGGCAGGAGCGGGGAGAGGGCAGAGTGGACTCTCCCTGGGGGCCATGGATCCCTGGTCAGTGCAGACCCTGTTGTGTGCCGGCCCCCCGGGCACCGAGATTCCAGCTCCTGGTCTGGCTCCGGGAGGGAGACCAGAGTGTGGCCCCTGCTAGCTCAGATGTGTGACTCTGTCCTGTAGCTACAGCCTGTCCCACCAGGTGAACTCCACCTCCTGGTCGGCCAGCTCATCTTCACGGTCAAGAACAGGCCATCATGAAGGTCAGGGGCCATTGCGTGCCTGGTCAGGCAGGGGACGGCTCACTTTCACCTCAGGGAGTCTCTGGCTGGTCTAGCAGGGGCTCTGGAGGCCTGGCTTTCCAGGTTCTCTGCTGAACAGCTCTGGGACTGGAGCCATTTAACCTCTCCTCGCTGGGCCTCGCTTTCCTCTTCTGTGCAATGGGGTGAGGCTGAATGATCCCTCCCATGGCGGAAACATGTGGAGTGCTGGTGATGGACGTAAGCCGGGCACCGAGGCTGCATTGCAGAGTGCAGAGGGGGATGGTGAGCGGTGTGGGCAGTGAGCACGCCTTCCCCCAAAATCAATTTAGCTCTTCCATGTAGCCGCCAGACCACTGGCTGGGAGCCCAGGAGCAGTGGCCGACCACACTCCTGACACCAGGCCCCTGCGTGTGGCTCTTCCTCAGCACTGGGACACGGTGGGGACCGCGGGACTTGGGGTCAGCTCCTCTCTCTGAGGGAAGGAGACGAAAGAAGGCTTTCCTTGGGGACCCCCAATGCCACATAAGAGGGGAGGAGGCTTCCCCCAAACAGTACTTTGAAATTCTGCTTCTGTTAGAACCTGAGCCTTGGGCATTGGTTATTTCACTTGCTGGGCTGACGAGATACACTTGTTCTCCAAGACTCCTCCTCAGATGAAGAGCTCTTGCAGGTCCCGGGCATCCTGGAGCCCGGGGTGGGAGAGGGGCCAGTCCCCTCCCAGGCTCCTGCAGGAGACCTGTCCTCCCAAAGGCAGGATGGTTTCGGGTCGTGGTCCTGGGCTAGGGTTGGAGACAGCCTGTCACTGCTCCTGACTCTGGGGTGAGTGGGCCTTTTTTAGGCAAAGCAACACCCACCGAAGGCAGTGGCTTCAGAAAGAACACACTCCTGGGCCCGGTCCCGCCCCAGGTCGGTGGCTGACTTCCCCAGCCCCAGAGGAAGAAGGATAGCCTCTGCTTCCTTGGGCTTTGGTCCTCTGACCCACGAGCAAGCACTGAAAAGTTTCTAGCCCTCCTCTGGAAGCGCACCATCCCTGAGCGGGCCAGTCACGGTCCACACACGAAGACGGACAACGTGCTAAGTAAGTGCAGGAGGTGATCCTGTTCAAATGGCCTGCGGGTCGGTGGGGTTGCTGCTTCTGTGCCCTCCAGTGGGCCGCTTTTCCCTGGATGGAAATTCTCCTGGAGGCGCCTCTCTGTCCTTTGAGCTCCGTTCCTGCTGGTTTCAGGACCAAGGGACTCCAACTGAGCATTGTGCCCCATGTCCTCAGGGCGATGGTGGTCATGGTCTGTTATGATGATCTGGGAGGTTCCTTCAGGTTCCTGCTCCCCTAGGCACAGGTGCGGTAGCGACAAGCCCCAGGGCCATCCCCCAATTTCAGCATTGTGCCCCATGTTCCCCAGGGATGGTGCTAATAGTCCGTTGGGATTGTCTGCGAGGGCCCTCCAGGTTCCCGCTGCCCCCCCAGGCACAGGTGTGGGTGGCAAGAAACCCCAGAGCCGTCCTCAAGCTTCAGCATTGTGCCCCATGTCCTCAGGGATGTTGCTAAGGTTCCATGAGGATCATCTGGGAGGATCCTCCCGGTTCCCGCTTCCCCAGGCACAGGTGTGGTGGCAAAAAGGCCCAGAGCCCTCCCCCATATTCAGCGTTGTGCCCCCGTGGGTGCTGGTGCCGGTCATGGGCTGTCAAGATGGTACAGGAGGATCCTCCAGGTGGGGCTTGGAGCCTGGGTAAACCTGGTCGCACTCAGGTTGCATGAGGAACAGATGAGTTGAGGTCTTCATTTGGAAGAGTCATTTCGCTTTTCCAAAAAGGTCAAGGTCATGGGTCCACTTTAGAATGAAGATAATGACTACTTAAAAACAAGTGTGTGTTTCCCCTTCTCCCAGAAATGGAAGCAGGTGTGCAGGCCATAGGTCGGAGGACCTACTTATCCCCACCTGACAGCACTTCTCTGCTCTGGATCTAGGAGACCCAAGGTTTGGAACATCAGCCTGTGGGTCAGTGATGTAGCATTTCACAGGATGTCAGTGTTCTGAGAAATCAGCAGGTCCATTTGGCACAGTGTCATCTGCCTGTCAGGACGGGCGGTCAAATGTCTCATGAACCCCACACTTCCGGGGATTTCCTCTTTCCTCCCGTTGACCGAGGGTTAGGGTTAGAGTTAGGGTACTGGTTAGGGCATGGGTTAGGGTACGGGTTAGGGTACGGGTTAGAGATAGGGTAGGGGTTAGGGCACGGTTTACCGTACAGGGTAGGGTTTAGGGTTAGGCTACCATTTCGGGTACGGGTTAGGGTTAGGGTACACTTTAGGGTTTGGGTTCGGTACAGGGGTAGGGTTAGGCGTTAGTGTTCTGGTAGGTGTTGGGGTTAGGGTACGGGGTAGGTTGAGGGTACAGTTTAAGGTTAGTGTTAGGGACCTCTACAAATGTTCCGTGCCTGCTATCACAGGAGGCTGGTGCCAAGCTGACAACGCAAGGATGAGCCAGGGGCTGCGCTTGTCATGGAACAGAGCTCAGAGGGGCTTGAATCTGCTCTGGGGTCCTGGCAAAGCCACCCCACACCTGCCTGTGTCCCAGCCCCTGTGGGAAGGTAGTAATGAACTGATTCTGACCTTGACCTCTCCCAACACAGAATTCCAGGGGCTCCCATTACTGTTAGGCTCAGGTCCACGGGCCTCGTCTGTGCCCATGTGCTGGGCCGTCCCCACAGTGGCTCCTGGCACACCTGAGTCCTGGTCACACATCTCTGTGGAAACCCCTGCCCTCCAGGGTGGATGGCCAATGTGACGGCCCTGTCAGGAACAGAATGGCACAAAATGCCGGGATGTCATTTCTAAGCTGATGGAGTCTGTGACTTCTCCTGGTTCCCTCTGTCCTGCGTTCATTCTCTGTCCCCTTCTCTGTCTCTGTGTCTGTGTCTCTCACAGGAGCAGACCCGTGGGTTCCATGGGCGATGTGAGAAACCGCAGAAGCCTCCCTTGTCCCCGTTTCCCTCTCCGGTCCTGGTGCCCCATTCCTTCCTAAGGCCTCCTTAACCTGACCGGAGCAGTGATTCTGGATTCTCTTCCACATGGGGACCCTGAGGCTGAAACAAGTAGGGCCCTGACCTTGGTCTTCAGACTGGTGGCCCTGTGCTCTTCCACCTTCTGCGTAGCCAGGTCCTAAGGCCCCCAAGCCCCGAGTCTGTCCTCTGCTGAGAAGGACCTCGAGGGGTGAGAAAACATTTTCCCAAGACTGGGATCACAGGGGGTCGGGGATGGATATCCAAGGCCGAGAGGCACTTCTATAAGACTGTGGCACCCTTGGGACACTACATCTCTGCAGCCCAAGTGACATCAGAGTAAGCTGAGGCCTTTTGTGCTATAGCCCTCCGGACTTGGGGGAGGGTATCTCTTACTACTCCCAAGTTCGCAGGGTGGTGTTGGACACCGGAACTCAGACCTTGTCTTTTCCCAGTGCCCTGGCAACACCCTGGGTCCCTTGGGGAACCCTGACCATCGGCCCGGACTGTCCCCCCGTCCCTATGGGGCCTGGTTCCGGGTCCTGCAGCGACACAGTGAGGAGAGGTGAGGCCAGGCAGGAGCGGGGAGAGGGCAGAGTGGACTCTCCCTGGGGGCCATGGATCCCTGGTCAGTGCAGACCCTGTTGTGTGCCGGCCCCCCGGGCACCGAGATTCCAGCCTCTGCTCTGGCTCCGGGAGGGAGACCAGAGTGTGGCCCCTGCTAGCTCAGATGTGTCACTCTGTCCTGTAGCTACAGCCTTTCCCACCAGCTGAACTCCACCTCCTAGTCGGCCAGCTCATCTTCACGGTCAAGAACAGGCCATCATGAAGGTCAGGGGCCATTGCGTGCCTGGTCAGGCAGGGGACGGCTCACTTTCACCTCAGGGAGTCTCTGGCTGGTCTAGCAGGGGCTCTGGAGGCCTGGCTTTCCAGGTTCTCTGCTGAACAGCTCTGGGCCTGGAGCCATTTAACCTCTCCTCGCTGGGCCTCGCATTCCTCTTCTGTGCAATGGGGTGAGGCTGAATGATCCCTCCCATGGCGGAAACATGTGGAGTGCTGGTGATGGACGTAAGCCGGGCACCGAGCCTGGATTGCAGAGTGCAGAGGGGGATGGTGAGCGGTGTGGGCAGTGAGCACTCCTTCCCCCAAAATCAATATAGCTCTTCCATGTAGCCGCCAGACCACTGGCTGGGAGCCCAGGAGCAGTGGCCGACCACACTCCTGACACCAGGCCCCTGCGTGTGGCTCTTCCTCAGCACTGGGACACGGTGGGGACCGCGGGACTTGGGGTCAGCTCCTCTCTCTGAGGGAAGGGGACGAAAGAAGGCTTTCCTTGGGGACCCCCAATGCCACATAAGAGGGGAGGAGGCTTCCCCCAAACAGTACTTTGAAATTCTGCTTCTGTTAGAACCTGAGCCTTGGGCTTTGGTTATTTCACTTGCTGGGCTGACGAGATACACTTGTTCTCCAAGACTCCTCCTCAGATGAAGAGCTCTTGCAGGTCCCGGGCATCCTGGAGCCCGGGGTGGGAGAGGGGCCAGTCCCCTCCCAGGCTCCTGCAGGAGACCTGTCCTCCCAAAGGCAGGATGGTTTCGGGTCGTGGTCCTGGGCTAGGGTTGGAGACAGCCTGTCACTGCTCCTGACTCTGGGGTGAGTGGGCCTTTTTTAGGCAAAGCAACACCCACCGAAGGCAGTGGCTTCAGAAAGAACACACTCCTGGGCCCGGTCCCGCCCCAGGTCGGTGGCTGACTTCCCCAGCCCCAGAGGAAGAAGGATAGCCTCTGCTTCCTTGGGCTTTGGTCCTCTGACCCACGAGCAAGCACTGAAAAGTTTCTAGCCCTCCTCTGGAAGCGCACCATCCCTGAGCGGGCCAGTCACGGTCCACACACGAAGACGGACAACGTGCTAAGTAAGTGCAGGAGGTGATCCTGTTCAAATGGCCTGCGGGTCGGTGGGGTTGCTGCTTCTGTGCCCTCCAGTGGGCCGCTTTTCCCTGGATGGAAATTCTCCTGGAGGCGCCTCTCTGTCCTTTGAGCTCCGTTCCTGCTGGTTTCAGGACCAAGGGACTCCAACTGAGCATTGTGCCCCATGTCCTCAGGGCGATGGTGGTCATGGTCTGTTATGATGATCTGGGAGGTTCCTTCAGGTTCCTGCTCCCCTAGGCACAGGTGCGGTAGCGACAAGCCCCAGGGCCATCCCCCAATTTCAGCATTGTGCCCCATGTTCCCCAGGGATGGTGCTAATAGTCCGTTGGGATTGTCTGCGAGGGCCCTCCAGGTACCCGCTGCCCCCCCAGGCACAGGTGTGGGTGGCAAGAAACCCCAGAGCCGTCCTCAAGCTTCAGCATTGTGCCCCATGCCCTCACGGATGTTGCTAAGGTTCCATGAGGATCATCTGGGAGGATCCTCCCGGTTCCCGCTTCCCCAGGCACAGGTGTGGTGGCAAAAAGGCCCAGAGCCCTCCCCCAAATTCAGCGTTGTGCCCCCGGGGGTGCTGGTGCCGGTCATGGGCTGTCAAGATGGTACAGGAGGATCCTCCAGGTGGGGCTTGGAGCCTGGGTAAACCTGGTCACACTCAGGTTGCATGAGGAACAGATGAGTTGAGGTCTTCATTTGGAAGAGTCATTTCGCTTTTCCAAAAAGGTCAAGGTCATGGGTCCACTATAGAATGAAGATAATGACTACTTAAAAACAAGTGTGTGTTTCCCCTTCTCCCAGAAATGGAAGCAGGTGTGCAGGCCATAGGTCGGAGGACCTACTTAGCCCCACCTGACAGCACTTCTCTGCTCTGGATCTAGGAGACCCAAGGTTTGGAACATCAGCCTGTGGGTCAGGGATGTAGCATTTCACAGGATGTCAGTGTTCTGAGAAATCAGCAGGTCCATTTGGCACAGTGTCATCTTCCTGTCAGGACTGGCGGGCAAATGTCTCATGAACCCCACACTTCCGGGGATTTCCTCTTTCCTCCCGTTGACCGAGGTTTAGGGTTAGAGTTAGGGTACTGGTTAGGGCATGGGTTAGGGTACGGGTTAGGGTACGGGTTAGAGATAGGGTAGGGGTTAGGGCACGGTTTACCGTACAGGGTAGGGTTTAGGGTTAGGCTACCATTTAGCGTACGGGTTAGGGTTAGGGTACGCTTTAGGGTTTGGGTTCGGTTCAGGGGTAGGGTTAGGCGTTAGTGTTCTGGTAGGTGTTGGGGTTAGGGTACGGGGTAGGTTTAGGGTACAGTTTAAGGTTAGTGTTAGGGACCTCTACAAATGTTCTGTGCCTGCTATCACAGGAGGCTGGTGCCAAGCTGACAATGCAAGGATGAGCCAGGGGCTGCGCTTGTCATGGAACACAGCTCAGAGGGGCTTGAATCTGCTCTGGGGTCCAGGCGAAGCCACCCCACACCTGCCTGTGTCCCAGCCCCTGTGGGAAGGTAGTAATGAACTGATTCTGACCTTGACCTCTCCCAACACAGAATTCCAGGGGCTCCCATTACTGTTAGGCTCAGGTCCACGGGCCTCGTCTGTGCCCATGTGCTGGGCCGTCCCCACAGTGGCTCCTGGCACACCTGAGTCCTGGTCACACATCTCTGTGGAAACCCCTGCCCTCCAGGGTGGATGGCCAATGTGACGGCCCTGTCAGGAACAGAATGGCACAAAATGCCGGGATGTCATTTCTAAGCTGATGGAGTCTGTGACTTCTCCTGGTTCCCTCTGTCCTGGGTTCATTCTCTGTCCCCTTCTCTGTCTCTGTGTCTGTGTCCCTCACAGGAGCAGACACGTGGGTTCCATGGGCGATGTGAGAAACCGCAGAAGCCTCCCTTGTCCCCGTTTCCCTCTCCGGTCCTGGTGCCCCATTCCTTCCTAAGGCCTCCTCAACCTGACCGGAGCAGTGATTCTGGATTCTCTTCCACATGGGGACCCTGAGGCTGTAACAAGTAGGGCCCTGACCTTGGTCTTCAGACTGGTGGCCCTGTGCTCTTCCACCTTCTGCGTAGCCAGGTCCTAAGGCCCCGAAGCCCCGTGTCTGTCCTCTGCTGAGAAGGACCTCGAGGGGTTAGAAAACATTTTCCCAAGACTGGGATCACAGGGGGTCGGGGATGGATATCCAAGGCCGAGAGGCACTTCTATAAGACTGTGGCACCCTTGGGACACTACATCTCTGCAGCCCAAGTGACATCAGAGTAAGCTGAGGCCTTTTGTGCTATAACCCTCCGGACTTGGGGGAGGGTATCTCTTACTACTCCCAAGTTCGCAGGGTGGTGTTGGACACCGGAACCCAGACCTTGTCTTTTCCCAGTGCCCTGGCAACACCCTGGGTCCCTTGGGGAACCCTGACCATCAGCCCGGACTGTCCCCCCGTCCCTATGGGGCCTGGTTCCGGGTCCTGCAACGACACAGTGAGGAGAGGTGAGGCCAGGCAGGAGCGGGGAGAGGGCAGAGCGGACTCTCCCTGGGGGCCATGGATCCCTCGTCAGTGCAGACCCTGTTGTGTGCCGGCCCCCCGGGCACCGAGATTCCAGCTCCTGCTCTGGCTCCGGGAGGGAGACCAGAGTGTGGCCCCTGCTAGCTCAGATGTGTCTCTCTGTCCTGTAGCTACAGCCTGTCCCACCAGCTGAACTCCACCTCCTAGTCGGCCAGCTCATCTTCACGGTCAAGAACAGGCCATCATGAAGGTCAGGGGCCATTGCGTGCCTGGTCAGGCAGGGGACGGCTCACTTTCACCTCAGGGAGTCTCTGGCTGGTCTAGCAGGGGCTCTGGAGGCCTGGCTTTCCAGGTTCTCTGCTGAACAGCTCTGGGACTGGAGCCATTTAACCTCTCCTCGCTGGGCCTCGCTTTCCTCTTCTGTGCAATGGGGTGAGGCTGAATGATCCCTCCCATGGCGGAAACATGTGGAGTGCTGGTGATGGACGTAAGCCGGGCACCGAGCCTGCATTGCAGAGTGCAGAGGGGGATGGTGAGCGGTGTGGGCAGTGAGCACTCCTTCCCCCAAAATCAATTTAGCTCTTCCATGTAGCCGCCAGACCACTGGCTGGGAGCCCAGGAGCAGTGGCCGACCACACTCCTGACACCAGGCCCCTGCGTGTGGCTCTTCCTCAGCACTGGGACACGGAGGGGACCGCGGGACTAGGGGTCAGCTCCTCTCTCTGAGGGAAGGAGACGAAAGAAGGCTTTCCTTGGGGACCCCCAATGCCACATAAGAGGGGAGGAGGCTTCCCCCAAACAGTACTTTGAAATTCTGCTTCTGTTAGAACCTGAGCCTTGGGCTTTGGTTATTTCACTTGCTGGGCTGACGAGATACACTTGTTCTCCAAGACTCCTCCTCAGATGAAGAGCTCTTACAGGTCCCGGGCATCCCGGAGCCCGGGGTGGGAGAGGGGCCAGTCCCCTCCCAGGCTCCTGCAGGAGACCTGTCCTCCCAAAGGCAGGATGGTTTCGGGTCGTGGTCCTGGGCTAGGGTTGGAGACAGCCTGTCACTGCTCCTGACTCTGGGGTGAGTGGGCCTTTTTTAGGCAAAGCAACACCCACCGAAGGCAGTGGCTTCAGAAAGAACACACTCTTGGGCCCGGTCCCGCCCCAGGTCGGTGGCTGACTTCCCCAGCCCCAGAGGAAGAAGGATAGCCTCTGCTTCCTTGGGCTTTGGTCCTCTGACCCACGAGCAAGCACTGAAAAGTTTCTAGCCCTCCTCTGGAAGCGCACCATCCCTGAGTGGGCCAGTCACGGTCCACACACGAAGACGGACAACGTGCTAAGTAAGTGCAGGAGGTGATCCTGTTCAAATGGCCTGCGGGTCGGTGGGGTTGCTGCTTCTGTGCCCTCCAGTGGGCCGCTTTTCCCTGGATGGAAATTCTCCTGGAGGCGCCTCTCTGTCCTTTGAGCTCCGTTCCTGCTGGTTTCAGGACCAAGGGACTCCAACTGAGCATTGTGCCCCATGTCCTCAGGGCGATGATGGTCATGGTCTGTTATGATGATCTGGGAGGTTCCTTCAGGTTCCTGCTCCCCTAGGCACAGGTGCGGTAGCGACAAGCCCCAGGGCCATCCCCCAATTTCAGCATTGTGCCCCGTGTTCCCCAGGGATGGTGCTAATAGTCCGTTGGGATTGTCTGGGACGGCCCTCCAGGTTCCCGCTGCCACCCCCCAGGCACAGGTGTGCTGGCAAGAAACCCCAGAGCCGTCCTCAAGCTTCAGCATTGTGCCCCATGTCCTCAGGGATGTTGCTAAGGTTCCATGAGGATCATCTGGGAGGATCCTCCCGGTTCCCGCTTCCCCGGGCACAGGTGTGGTGGCCAAAAGGCCCAGAGCCCTCCCCCAAATTCAGCGTTGTGCCCCCGGGGGTGCTGGTGCCGGTCATGGGCTGTCAAGATGGTACAGGAGGATCCTCCAGGTGGGGTTTGGAGCCTGGGTAAACCTGGTCGCACTCAGGTTGCATGAGGAACAGATGAGTTGAGGTCTTCATTTGGAAGAGTCATTTCGCTTTTCCAAAAAGGTCAAGGTCATGGGTCTACTTCAGAATGAAGATAATGACTACTTAAAAACAAGTGTGTGTTTCCCCTTGTCCCAGAAATGGAAGCAGGTGTGCAGGCCATAGGTCGGAGGACCTACTTATCCCCACCTGACAGCACTTCTCTGCTCTGGATCTAGGAGACCCAAGGTTTGGAACATCAGCCTGTGGGTCAGGGATGTAGCATTTCACAGGATGTCAGTGTTCTGAGAAATCAGCAGGTCCATTTGGCACAGTGTCATCTTCCTGTCAGGACTGGCGGTCAAATGTCTCATGAACGCCACACTTCCGGGGATTTCCTCTTTCCTCCCGTTGACCGAGGGTTAGGGTTAGAGTTAGGGTACTGGTTAGGGCATGGGTTAGGGTACGGGTTAGGGTACGGGTTAGAGATAGGGTAGGGGTTAGGGCACGGTTTACCGTACAGGGTAGGGTTTAGGGTTAGGCTACCATTTCGGGTACGGGTTAGGGTTAGGGTACACTTTAGGGTTTGGGTTCGGTACAGGGGTAGGGTTAGGCGTTAGTGTTCTGGTAGGTGTTGGGGTTAGGGTACGGGGTAGGTTGAGGGTACAGTTTAAGGTTAGTGTTAGGGACCTCTACAAATGTTCCGTGCCTGCTATCACAGGAGGCTGGTGCCAAGCTGACAACGCAAGGATGAGCCAGGGGCTGCGCTTGTCATGGAACAGAGCTCAGAGGGGCTTGAATCTGCTCTGGGGTCCTGGCAAAGCCACCCCACACCTGCCTGTGTCCCAGCCCCTGTGGGAAGGTAGTAATGAACTGATTCTGACCTTGACCTCTCCCAACACAGAATTCCAGGGGCTCCCATTACTGTTAGGCTCAGGTCCACGGGCCTCGTCTGTGCCCATGTGCTGGGCCGTCCCCACAGTGGCTCCTGGCACACCTGAGTCCTGGTCACACATCTCTGTGGAAACCCCTGCCCTCCAGGGTGGATGGCCAATGTGACGGCCCTGTCAGGAACAGAATGGCACAAAATGCCGGGATGTCATTTCTAAGCTGATGGAGTCTGTGACTTCTCCTGGTTCCCTCTGTCCTGCGTTCATTCTCTGTCCCCTTCTCTGTCTCTGTGTCTGTGTCTCTCACAGGAGCAGACCCGTGGGTTCCATGGGCGATGTGAGAAACCGCAGAAGCCTCCCTTGTCCCCGTTTCCCTCTCCGGTCCTGGTGCCCCATTCCTTCCTAAGGCCTCCTTAACCTGACCGGAGCAGTGATTCTGGATTCTCTTCCACATGGGGACCCTGAGGCTGAAACAAGTAGGGCCCTGACCTTGGTCTTCAGACTGGTGGCCCTGTGCTCTTCCACCTTCTGCGTAGCCAGGTCCTAAGGCCCCCAAGCCCCGAGTCTGTCCTCTGCTGAGAAGGACCTCGAGGGGTGAGAAAACATTTTCCCAAGACTGGGATCACAGGGGGTCGGGGATGGATATCCAAGGCCGAGAGGCACTTCTATAAGACTGTGGCACCCTTGGGACACTACATCTCTGCAGCCCAAGTGACATCAGAGTAAGCTGAGGCCTTTTGTGCTATAGCCCTCCGGACTTGGGGGAGGGTATCTCTTACTACTCCCAAGTTCGCAGGGTGGTGTTGGACACCGGAACTCAGACCTTGTCTTTTCCCAGTGCCCTGGCAACACCCTGGGTCCCTTGGGGAACCCTGACCATCGGCCCGGACTGTCCCCCCGTCCCTATGGGGCCTGGTTCCGGGTCCTGCAGCGACACAGTGAGGAGAGGTGAGGCCAGGCAGGAGCGGGGAGAGGGCAGAGTGGACTCTCCCTGGGGGCCATGGATCCCTGGTCAGTGCAGACCCTGTTGTGTGTCGGCCCCCCGGGCACCGAGATTCCAGCTCCTGCTCTGGCTCCGGGAGGGAGACCAGAGTGTGGCCCCTGCTAGCTCAGATGTGTCACTCTGTCCTGTAGCTACAGCCTTTCCCACCAGCTGAACTCCACCTCCTAGTCGGCCAGCTCATCTTCACGGTCAAGAACAGGCCATCATGAAGGTCAGGGGCCATTGCGTGCCTGGTCAGGCAGGGGACGGCTCACTTTCACCTCAGGGAGTCTCTGGCTGGTCTAGCAGGGGCTCTGGAGGCCTGGCTTTCCAGGTTCTCTGCTGAACAGCTCTGGGACTGGAGCCATTTAACCTCTCCTCGCTGGGCCTCGCTTTCCTCTTCTGTGCAATGGGGTGAGGCTGAATGATCCCTCCCATGGCGGAAACATGTGGAGTGCTGGTGATGGACGTAAGCCGGGCACCGAGCCTGGATTGCAGAGTGCAGAGGGGGATGGTGAGCGGTGTGGGCAGTGAGCACTCCTTCCCCCAAAATCAATATAGCTCTTCCATGTAGCCGCCAGACCACTGGCTGGGAGCCCAGGAGCAGTGGCCGACCACACTCCTGACACCAGGCCCCTGCGTGTGGCTCTTCCTCAGCACTGGGACACGGTGGGGACCGCGGGACTTGGGGTCAGCTCCTCTCTCTGAGGGAAGGAGACGAAAGAAGGCTTTCCTTGGGGACCCCCAATGCCACATAAGAGGGGAGGAGGCTTCCCCCAAACAGTACTTTGAAATTCTGCTTCTGTTAGAACCTGAGCCTTGGGCTTTGGTTATTTCACTTGCTGGGCTGACGAGATACACTTGTTGTCCAAGACTCCTCCTCAGATGAAGAGCTCTTGCAGGTCCCGGGCATCCTGGAGCCCGGGGTGGGAGAGGGGCCAGTCCCCTCCCAGGCTCCTGCAGGAGACCTGTCCTCCCAAAGGCAGGATGGTTTCGGGTCGTGGTCCTGGGCTAGGGTTGGAGACAGCCTGTCACTGCTCCTGACTCTGGGGTGAGTGGGCCTTTTTTAGGCAAAGCAACACCCACCGAAGGCAGTGGCTTCAGAAAGAACACACTCCTGGGCCCGGTCCCGCCCCAGGTCGGTGGCTGACTTCCCCAGCCCCAGAGGAAGAAGGATAGCCTCTGCTTCCTTGGGCTTTGGTCCTTGACCCACGAGCAAGCACTGAAAAGTTTCTAGCCCTCCTCTGGAAGCGCACCATCCCTGAGCGGGCCAGTCACGGTCCACACACGAAGACGGACAACGTGCTAAGTAAGTGCAGGAGGAGATCCTGTTCAAATGGCCTGCGGGTCGGTGGGGTTGCTGCTTCTGTGCCCTCCAGTGGGCCGCTTTTCCCTGGATGGAAATTCTCCTGGAGGCGCCTCTCTGTCCTTTGAGCTCCGTTCCTGCTGGTTTCAGGACCAAGGGACTCCAACTGAGCATTGTGCCCCATGTCCTCAGGGCGATGGTGGTCATGGTCTGTTATGATGATCTGGGAGGTTCCTTCAGGTTCCTGCTCCCCTAGGCACAGGTGCGGTAGCGACAAGCCCCAGGGCCATCCCCCAATTTCAGCATTGTGCCCCATGTTCCCCAGGGATGGTGCTAGTAGTCCGTTGGGATTGTCTGCGAGGGCCCTCCAGGTTCCCGCTGCCCCCCCAGGCACAGGTGTGGGTGGCAAGAAACCCCAGAGCCGTCCTCATGCTTCAGCATTGTGCCCCATGTCCTCAGGGATGTTGCTAAGGTTCCATGAGGATCATCTGGGAGGATCCTCCCGGTTCCCGCTTCCCCAGGCACAGGTGTGGTGGCAAAAAGGCCCAGAGCCCTCCCCCAAATTCAGCATTGTGCCCCCGGGGGTGCTGGTGCCGGTCATGGGCTGTCAAGATGGTACAGGAGGATCCTCCAGGTGGGGCTTGGAGCCTGGGTAAACCTGGTCGCACTCAGGTTGCATGAGGAACAGATGAGTTGAGGTCTTCATTTGGAAGAGTCATTTCGCTTTTCCAAAAAGGTCAAGGTCATGGGTCCACTTTAGAATGAAGATAATGACTACTTAAAAACAAGTGTGTGTTTCCCCTTCTCCCAGAAATGGAAGCAGGTGTGCAGGCCATAGGTCGGAGGACCTACTTATCCCCACCTGACAGCACTTCTCTGCTCTGGATCTAGGAGACCCAAGGTTTGGAACATCAGCCTGTGGGTCAGTGATGTAGCATTTCACAGGATGTCAGTGTTCTGAGAAATCAGCAGGTCCATTTGGCACAGTGTCATCTTCCTGTCAGGACGGGCGGTCAAATGTCTCATGAACCCCACACTTCCGGGGATTTCCTCTTTCCTCCCGTTGACCGAGGGTTAGGGTTAGAGTTAGGGTACTGGTTAGGGCATGGGTTAGGGTACGGGTTAGGGTAGGGGTTAGAGATATGGTAGGGGTTAGGGCACGGTTTACCGTACAGGGTAGGGTTTAGGGTTCGGCTACCATTTAGGGTACGGGTTAGGGTTAGGGTACGCTTTAGGGTTTGGGTTCGGTTCAGGGGTAGGGTTAGGCGTTAGTGTTCTGGTAGGTGTTGGGGTTAGGGTACGGGGTAGGTTTAGGGTACAGTTTAAGGTTAGTGTTAGGGACCTCTACAAATGTTCCGTGCCTGCTATCACAGGAGGCTGGTGCCAAGCTGACAATGCAAGGATGAGCCAGGGGCTGCGCTTGTCATGGAACACAGCTCAGAGGGGCTTGAATCTGCTCTGGGGTCCTGGCAAAGCCACCCCACAACTGCCTGTGTCCCAGCCCCTGTGGGAAGGTAGTAATGAACTGATTCTGACCTTGACCTCGCGCAACACAGAAATCCAGGGTCTCCCATTACTGTTAGGCTCAGGTCCACGGGCCTCGTCTGTGCCCATGTGCTGGGCCGTCCCCACAGTGGCTCCTGGCACACCTGAGTCCTGGTCACACATCTCTGTGGAAACCCCTGCCCTCCAGGGTGGATGGCCAATGTGACGGCCCTGTCAGGAACAGAATGGCACAAAATGCCGGGATGTCATTTCTAAGCTGATGGAGTCTGTGGCTTCTCCTGGTTCCCTCTGTCCTGGGTTCATTCTCTGTCCCCTTCTCTGTCTCTGTGTCTGTGTCTCTCACAGGAGCAGACCCGTGGGTTCCATGGGCGATGTGAGAAACCGCAGAAGCCTCCCTTGTCTCCGTTTCCCTCTCCGGTCCTGGTGCCCCATTCCTTCCTAAGGCCTCCTCAACCTGACCGGAGCAGTGATTCTGGATTCTCTTCCACATGGGGACCCTGAGGCTGAAACAAGTAGGGCCCTGACCTTGGTCTTCAGACTGGTGGCCCTGTGCTCTTCCACCTTCTGCGTAGCCAGGTCCTAAGGCCCCCAAGCCCCGAGTTGTCCTCTGCTGAGAAGGACCTCGAGGGGTTAGAAAACATTTTCCCAAGACTGGGATCACAGGGGGTCGGGGATGGATATCCAAGGCCGAGAGGCACTTCTATAAGACTGTGGCACCCTTGGGACACTACATCTCTGCCGCCCAAGTGACATCAGAATAAGCTGAGGCCTTTTGTGCTATAGCCCTCCGGACTTGGGGGAGGGTATCTCTTACTACTCCCAAGTTCGCAGGGTGGTGTTGGACACCGGAACCCAGACCTTGTCTTTTCCCAGTGCCCTGGCAACACCCTGGGTCCCTTGAGGAACCCTGACCATCGGCCCGGACTGTCCCCCCGTCCCTATGGGGCCTGGTTCCGGGTCCTGCAGTGACACAGTGAGGAGAGGTGAGGCCAGGCAGGAGCGGGGAGAGGGCAGAGTGGACTCTCCCTGGGGGCCATGGATCCCTGGTCAGTGCAGACCCTGTTGTGTGCCGGCCCCCCGGGCACCGAGATTCCAGCTCCTGGTCTGGCTCCGGGAGGGAGACCAGAGTGTGGCCCCTGCTAGCTCAGATGTGTCACTCTGTCCTGTAGCTACAGCCTGTCCCACCAGCTGAACTCCACCTCCTAGTCGGCCAGCTCATCTTCACGGTCAAGAACAGACCATCATGAAGGTCAGGGGCCATTGCGTGCCTGGTCAGGCAGGGGACGGCTCACTTTCAACTCAGGGAGTCTCTGGCTGGTCTAGCAGGGGCTCTGGAGGCCTGGCTTTCCAGGTTCTCTGCTGAACAGCTCTGGGACCGGAGCCATTTAACCTCTCCTCGCTGGACCTCGCTTTCCTCTTCTGTGCAATGGGGTGAGGCTGAATGATCCCTCCCTTGGCGGAAACATGTGGAGTGCTGGTGATGGACGTAAGCCGGGCACCGAGCCTGGATTGCAGAGTGCAGAGGGGGATGGTGAGCGGTGTGGGCAGTGAGCACTCCTTCCCCCAAAATCAATATAGCTCTTCCATGTAGCCGCCAGACCACTGGCTGGGAGTCCAGGAGCAGTGGCCGACCACACTCCTGACACCAGGCCCCTGCGTGTGGCTCTTCCTCAGCACTGGGACACGTTGGGGACCGCGGGACTTGGGGTCAGCTCCTCTCTCTGAGGGAAGGAGACGAAAGAAGGCTTTCCTTGGGGACCCCCAATGCCACATAAGAGGGGAGGAGGCTTCTCCCAAACAGTACTTTGAAATTCTGCTTCTGTTAGAACCTGAGCCTTGGGCTTTGGTTATTTCACTTGCTGGGCTGACGAGATACACTTGTTCTCCAAGACTCCTCCTCAGATGAAGAGCTCTGCAGGTCCCGGGCATCCTGGAGCCCGGGGTGGGAGAGGGGCCAGTCCCCTCCCAGGCTCCTGCAGGAGACCTGTCCTCCCAAAGGCAGGATGGTTTCGGGTCGTGGTCCTGGGCTAGGGTTGGAGACAGCCTGTCACTGCTCCTGACTCTGGGGTGAGTGGGCCTTTTTTAGGCAAAGCAACACCCACCGAAGGCAGTGGCTTCAGAAAGAACACACTCCTGGGCCCGGTCCCGCCCCAGGTCGGTGGCTGACTTCCCCAGCCCCAGAGGAAGAAGGATAGCCTCTGCTTCCTGGGGCTTTGGTCCTCTGACCCACGAGCAAGCACTGAAAAGTTTCTAGCCCTCCTCTGGAAGCGCACCATCCCTGAGCGGGCCAGTCACGGTCCACACACGAAGACGGACAACGTGCTAAGTAAGTGCAGGAGGTGATCCTGTTCAAATGGCCTGCGGGTCGGTGGGGTTGCTGCTTCTGTGCCCTCCAGTGGGCCGCTTTTCCCTGGATGGAAATTCTCCTGGAGGCGCCTCTCTGTCCTTTGAGCTCCGTTCCTGCTGGTTTCAGGACCAAGGGACTCCAACTGAGCATTGTGCCCCATGTCCTCAGGGCGATGGTGGTCATGGTCTGTTATGATGATCTGGGAGGTTCCTTCAGGTTCCTGCTCCCCTAGGCACAGGTGCGGTAGCGACAAGCCCCAGGGCCATCCCCCAATTTCAGCATTGTGCCCCATGTTCCCCAGGGATGGTGCTAATAGTCCGTTGGGATTGTCTGCGAGGGCCCTCCAGGTTCCCGCTGCCCCCCCAGGCACAGGTGTGGGTGGCAAGAAACCCCAGAGCCGTCCTCAAGCTTCAGCATTGTGCCCCATGCCCTCAGGGATGTTGCTAAGGTTCCATGAGGATCATCTGGGAGGATCCTCCCGGTTCCCGCTTCCCCAGGCACAGGTGTGGTGGCAAAAAGGCCCAGAGCCCTCCCCCATATTCAGCGTTGTGCCCCCGTGGGTGCTGGTGCCGGTCATGGGCTGTCAAGATGGTACAGGAGGTTCCTCCAGGTGGGGCTTGGAGCCTGGGTAAACCTGGTCGCACTCAGGTTGCATGAGGAACAGATGAGTTGAGGTCTTCATTTGGAAGAGTCATTTCGCTTTTCCAAAAAGGTCAAGGTCATGGGTCCACTTTAGAATGAAGATAATGACTACTTAAAAACAAGTGTGTGTTTCCCCTTCTCCCAGAAATGGAAGCAGGTGTGCAGGCCATAGGTCGGAGGACCTACTTATCCCCACCTGACAGCACTTCTCTGCTCTGGATCTAGGAGACCCAAGGTTTGGAACATCAGCCTGTGGGTCAGTGATGTAGCATTTCACAGGATGTCAGTGTTCTGAGAAATCAGCAGGTCCATTTGGCACAGTGTCATCTTCCTGTCAGGACGGGCGGTCAAATGTCTCATGAACCCCACACTTCCGGGGATTTCCTCTTTCCTCCCGTTGACCGAGGGTTAGGGTTAGAGTTAGGGTACTGGTTAGGGCATGGGTTAGGGTACGGGTTAGGGTACGGGTTAGAGATAGGGTAGGGGTTAGGGCACGGTTTACCGTACAGGGTAGGGTTTAGGGTTCGGCTACCATTTAGGGTACGGGTTAGGGTTAGGGTACGCTTTAGGGTTTGGGTTCGGTTCAGGGGTAGGGTTAGGCGTTAGTGTTCTGGTAGGTGTTGGGGTTAGGGTACGGGGTAGGTTTAGGGTACAGTTTAAGGTTAGTGTTAGGGACCTCTACAAATGTTCCGTGCCTGCTATCACAGGAGGCTGGTGCCAAGCTGACAATGCAAGGATGAGCCAGGGGCTGCGCTTGTCATGGAACACAGCTCAGAGGGGCTTGAATCTGCTCTGGGGTCCTGGCAAAGCCACCCCACACCTGCCTGTGTCCCAGCCCCTGTGGGAAGGTAGTAATGAACTGATTCTGACCTTGACCTCTCCCAACACAGAATTCCAGGGGCTCCCATTACTGTTAGGCTCAGGTCCACGGGCCTCGTCTGTGCCCATGTGCTGGGCCGTCCCCACAGTGGCTCCTGGCACACCTGAGTCCTGGTCACACATCTCTGTGGAAACCCCTGCCCTCCAGGGTGGATGGCCAATGTGACGGCCCTGTCAGGAACAGAATGGCACAAAATGCCGGGATGTCATTTCTAAGCTGATGGAGTCTGTGGCTTCTCCTGGTTCCCTCTGTCCTGGGTTCATTCTCTGTCCCCTTCTCTGTCTCTGTGTCTGTGTCTCTCACAGGAGCAGACCCGTGGGTTCCATGGGCGATGTGAGAAACCGCAGAAGCCTCCCTTGTCCCCGTTTCCCTCTCCGGTCCTGGTGCCCCATTCCTTCCTAAGGCCTCCTCAAACTGACCGGAGCAGTGATTCTGGATTCTCTTCCACATGGCGACCCTGAGGCTGAAACAAGTAGGGCCCTGACCTTGGTCTTCAGACTGGTGGCCCTGTGCTCTTCCACCTTCTGCGTAGCCAGGTCCTAAGGCCCCCAAGCCCCGAGTCTGTCCTCTGCTGAGAAGGACCTCGAGGGGTTAGAAAACATTTTCCCAAGACTGGGATCACAGGGGGTCGGGGATGGATATCCAAGGCCGAGAGGCACTTCTATAAGACTGTGGCACCCTTGGGACACTACATCTCTGCAGCCCAAGTGACATCAGAGTAAGCTGAGGCCTTTTGTGCTATAGCCCTCCGGACTTGGGGGAGGGTATCTCTTACTACTCCCAAGTTTGCAGGGTGGTGTTGGACACCGGAACCCAGACCTTGTCTTTTCCCATTGCCCTGGCAACACACTGGGTCCCTTGGGGAACCCTGACCATCAGCCCGGACTGTCCCCCCGTCCCTATGGGGCCTGGTTCCGGGTCCTGCAGCGACACAGTGAGGAGAGGTGAGGCCAGGCAGGAGCGGGGAGAGGGCAGAGTGGACTCTCCCTGGGGGCCATGGATCCCTGGTCAGTGCAGACCCTGTTGTGTGCCGGCCCCCCGGGCACCGAGATTCCAGCTCCTGGTCTGGCTCCGGGAGGGAGACCAGAGTGTGGCCCCTGCTAGCTCAGATGTGTGACTCTGTCCTGTAGCTACAGCCTGTCCCACCAGGTGAACTCCACCTCCTGGTCGGCCAGCTCATCTTCACGGTCAAGAACAGGCCATCATGAAGGTCAGGGGCCATTGCGTGCCTGGTCAGGCAGGGGACGGCTCACTTTCACCTCAGGGAGTCTCTGGCTGGTCTAGCAGGGGCTCTGGAGGCCTGGCTTTCCAGGTTCTCTGCTGAACAGCTCTGGGACTGGAGCCATTTAACCTCTCCTCGCTGGGCCTCGCTTTCCTCTTCTGTGCAATGGGGTGAGGCTGAATGATCCCTCCCATGGCGGAAACATGTGGAGTGCTGGTGATGGACGTAAGCCGGGCACCGAGCCTGCATTGCAGAGTGCAGAGGGGGATGGTGAGCGGTGTGGGCAGTGAGCACGCCTTCCCCCAAAATCAATTTAGCTCTTCCATGTAGCCGCCAGACCACTGGCTGGGAGCCCAGGAGCAGTGGCCGACCACACTCCTGACACCAGGCCCCTGCGTGTGGCTCTTCCTCAGCACTGGGACACGGTGGGGACCGCGGGACTTGGGGTCAGCTCCTCTCTCTGAGGGAAGGAGACGAAAGAAGGCTTTCCTTGGGGACCCCCAATGCCACATAAGAGGGGAGGAGGCTTCCCCCAAACAGTACTTTGAAATTCTGCTTCTGTTAGAACCTGAGCCTTGGGCATTGGTTATTTCACTTGCTGGGCTGAGGAGATACACTTGTTCTCCAAGACTCCTCCTCAGATGAAGAGCTCTTGCAGGTCCCGGGCATCCTGGAGCCCGGGGTGGGAGAGGGGCCAGTCCCCTCCCAGGCTCCTGCAGGAGACCTGTCCTCCCAAAGGCAGGATGGTTTCGGGTCGTGGTCCTGGGCTAGGGTTGGAGACAGCCTGTCACTGCTCCTGACTCTGGGGTGAGTGGGCCTTTTTTAGGCAAAGCAACACCCACCGAAGGCAGTGGCTTCAGAAAGAACACACTCCTGGGCCCGGTCCCGCCCCAGGTCGGTGGCTGACTTCCCCAGCCCCAGAGGAAGAAGGATAGCCTCTGCTTCCTTGGGCTTTGGTCCTCTGACCCACGAGCAAGCACTGAAAAGTTTCTAGCCCTCCTCTGGAAGCGCACCATCCCTGAGCGGGCCAGTCACGGTCCACACACGAAGACGGACAACGTGCTAAGTAAGTGCAGGAGGTGATCCTGTTCAAATGGCCTGCGGGTCGGTGGGGTTGCTGCTTCTGTGCCCTCCAGTGGGCCGCTTTTCCCTGGATGGAAATTCTCCTGGAGGCGCCTCTCTGTCCTTTGAGCTCCGTTCCTGCTGGTTTCAGGACCAAGGGACTCCAACTGAGCATTGTGCCCCATGTCCTCAGGGCGATGGTGGTCATGGTCTGTTATGATGATCTGGGAGGTTCCTTCAGGTTCCTGCTCCCCTAGGCACAGGTGCGGTAGCGACAAGCCCCAGGGCCATCCCCCAATTTCAGCATTGTGCCCCATGTTCCCCAGGGATGGTGCTAATAGTCCGTTGGGATTGTCTGCGAGGGCCCTCCAGGTTCCCGCTGCCCCCCCAGGCACAGGTGTGGGTGGCAAGAAACCCCAGAGCCGTCCTCAAGCTTCAGCATTGTGCCCCATGTCCTCAGGGATGTTGCTAAGGTTCCATGAGGATCATCTGGGAGGATCCTCCCGGTTCCCGCTTCCCCAGGCACAGGTGTGGTGGCAAAAAGGCCCAGAGCCCTCCCCCATATTCAGCGTTGTGCCCCCGTGGGTGCTGGTGCCGGTCATGGGCTGTCAAGATGGTACAGGAGGATCCTCCAGGTGGGGCTTGGAGCCTGGGTAAACCTGGTCGCACTCAGGTTGCATGAGGAACAGATGAGTTGAGGTCTTCATTTGGAAGAGTCATTTCGCTTTTCCAAAAAGGTCAAGGTCATGGGTCCACTTTAGAATGAAGATAATGACTACTTAAAAACAAGTGTGTGTTTCCCCTTCTCCCAGAAATGGAAGCAGGTGTGCAGGCCATAGGTCGGAGGACCTACTTATCCCCACCTGACAGCACTTCTCTGCTCTGGATCTAGGAGACCCAAGGTTTGGAACATCAGCCTGTGGGTCAGTGATGTAGCATTTCACAGGATGTCAGTGTTCTGAGAAATCAGCAGGTCCATTTGGCACAGTGTCATCTTCCTGTCAGGACGGGCGGTCAAATGTCTCATGAACCCCACACTTCCGGGGATTTCCTCTTTCCTCCCGTTGACCGAGGGTTAGGGTTAGAGTTAGGGTACTGGTTAGGGCATGGGTTAGGGTACGGGTTAGGGTACGGGTTAGAGATAGGGTAGGGGTTAGGGCACGGTTTACCGTACAGGGTAGGGTTTAGGGTTAGGCTACCATTTCGGGTACGGGTTAGGGTTAGGGTACACTTTAGGGTTTGGGTTCGGTACAGGGGTAGGGTTAGGCGTTAGTGTTCTGGTAGGTGTTGGGGTTAGGGTACGGGGTAGGTTGAGGGTACAGTTTAAGGTTAGTGTTAGGGACCTCTACAAATGTTCCGTGCCTGCTATCACAGGAGGCTGGTGCCAAGCTGACAACGCAAGGATGAGCCAGGGGCTGCGCTTGTCATGGAACAGAGCTCAGAGGGGCTTGAATCTGCTCTGGGGTCCTGGCAAAGCCACCCCACACCTGCCTGTGTCCCAGCCCCTGTGGGAAGGTAGTAATGAACTGATTCTGACCTTGACCTCTCCCAACACAGAATTCCAGGGGCTCCCATTACTGTTAGGCTCAGGTCCACGGGCCTCGTCTGTGCCCATGTGCTGGGCCGTCCCCACAGTGGCTCCTGGCACACCTGAGTCCTGGTCACACATCTCTGTGGAAACCCCTGCCCTCCAGGGTGGATGGCCAATGTGACGGCCCTGTCAGGAACAGAATGGCACAAAATGCCGGGATGTCATTTCTAAGCTGATGGAGTCTGTGACTTCTCCTGGTTCCCTCTGTCCTGCGTTCATTCTCTGTCCCCTTCTCTGTCTCTGTGTCTGTGTCTCTCACAGGAGCAGACCCGTGGGTTCCATGGGCGATGTGAGAAACCGCAGAAGCCTCCCTTGTCCCCGTTTCCCTCTCCGGTCCTGGTGCCCCATTCCTTCCTAAGGCCTCCTTAACCTGACCGGAGCAGTGATTCTGGATTCTCTTCCACATGGGGACCCTGAGGCTGAAACAAGTAGGGCCCTGACCTTGGTCTTCAGACTGGTGGCCCTGTGCTCTTCCACCTTCTGCGTAGCCAGGTCCTAAGGCCCCCAAGCCCCGAGTCTGTCCTCTGCTGAGAAGGACCTCGAGGGGTGAGAAAACATTTTCCCAAGACTGGGATCACAGGGGGTCGGGGATGGATATCCAAGGCCGAGAGGCACTTCTATAAGACTGTGGCACTCTTGGGACACTACATCTCTGCAGCCCAAGTGACATCAGAGTAAGCTGAGGCCTTTTGTGCTATAGCCCTCCGGACTTGGGGGAGGGTATCTCTTACTACTCCCAAGTTCGCAGGGTGGTGTTGGACACCGGAACTCAGACCTTGTCTTTTCCCAGTGCCCTGGCAACACCCTGGGTCCCTTGGGGAACCCTGACCATCGGCCCGGACTGTCCCCCCGTCCCTATGGGGCCTGGTTCCGGGTCCTGCAGCGACACAGTGAGGAGAGGTGAGGCCAGGCAGGAGCGGGGAGAGGGCAGAGTGGACTCTCCCTGGGGGCCATGGATCCCTGGTCAGTGCAGACCCTGTTGTGTGCCGGCCCCCCGGGCACCGAGATTCCAGCCTCTGCTCTGGCTCCGGGAGGGAGACCAGAGTGTGGCCCCTGCTAGCTCAGATGTGTCACTCTGTCCTGTAGCTACAGCCTTTCCCACCAGCTGAACTCCACCTCCTAGTCGGCCAGCTCATCTTCACGGTCAAGAACAGGCATCATGAAGGTCAGGGGCCATTGCGTGCCTGGTCAGGCAGGGGACGGCTCACTTTCACCTCAGGGAGTCTCTGGCTGGTCTAGCAGGGGCTCTGGAGGCCTGGCTTTCCAGGTTCTCTGCTGAACAGCTCTGGGCCTGGAGCCATTTAACCTCTCCTCGCTGGGCCTCGCTTTCCTCTTCTGTGCAATGGGGTGAGGCTGAATGATCCCTCCCATGGCGGAAACATGTGGAGTGCTGGTGATGGACGTAAGCCGGGCACCGAGCCTGGATTGCAGAGTGCAGAGGGGGATGGTGAGCGGTGTGGGCAGTGAGCACTCCTTCCCCCAAAATCAATATAGCTCTTCCATGTAGCCGCCAGACCACTGGCTGGGAGCCCAGGAGCAGTGGCCGACCACACTCCTGACACCAGGCCCCTGCGTGTGGCTCTTCCTCAGCACTGGGACACGGTGGGGACCGCGGGACTTGGGGTCAGCTCCTCTCTCTGAGGGAAGGGGACGAAAGAAGGCTTTCCTTGGGGACCCCCAATGCCACATAAGAGGGGAGGAGGCTTCCCCCAAACAGTACTTTGAAATTCTGCTTCTGTTAGAACCTGAGCCTTGGGCTTTGGTTATTTCACTTGCTGGGCTGACGAGATACACTTGTTCTCCAAGACTCCTCCTCAGATGAAGAGCTCTTGCAGGTCCCGGGCATCCTGGAGCCCGGGGTGGGAGAGGGGCCAGTCCCCTCCCAGGCTCCTGCAGGAGACCTGTCCTCCCAAAGGCAGGATGGTTTCGGGTCGTGGTCCTGGGCTAGGGTTGGAGACAGCCTGTCACTGCTCCTGACTCTGGGGTGAGTGGGCCTTTTTTAGGCAAAGCAACACCCACCGAAGGCAGTGGCTTCAGAAAGAACACACTCCTGGGCCCGGTCCCGCCCCAGGTCGGTGGCTGACTTCCCCAGCCCCAGAGGAAGAAGGATAGCCTCTGCTTCCTTGGGCTTTGGTCCTCTGACCCACGAGCAAGCACTGAAAAGTTTCTAGCCCTCCTCTGGAAGCGCACCATCCCTGAGCGGGCCAGTCACGGTCCACACACGAAGACGGACAACGTGCTAAGTAAGTGCAGGAGGTGATCCTGTTCAAATGGCCTGCGGGTCGGTGGGGTTGCTGCTTCTGTGCCCTCCAGTGGGCCGCTTTTCCCTGGATGGAAATTCTCCTGGAGGCGCCTCTCTGTCCTTTGAGCTCCGTTCCTGCTGGTTTCAGGACCAAGGGACTCCAACTGAGCATTGTGCCCCATGTCCTCAGGGCGATGGTGGTCATGGTCTGTTATGATGATCTGGGAGGTTCCTTCAGGTTCCTGCTCCCCTAGGCACAGGTGCGGTAGCGACAAGCCCCAGGGCCATCCCCCAATTTCAGCATTGTGCCCCATGTTCCCCAGGGATGGTGCTAATAGTCCGTTGGGATTGTCTGCGAGGGCCCTCCAGGTACCCGCTGCCCCCCCAGGCACAGGTGTGGGTGGCAAGAAACCCCAGAGCCGTCCTCAAGCTTCAGCATTGTGCCCCATGCCCTCAGGGATGTTGCTAAGGTTCCATGAGGATCATCTGGGAGGATCCTCCCGGTTCCCGCTTCCCCAGGCACAGGTGTGGTGGCAAAAAGGCCCAGAGCCCTCCCCCAAATTCAGCGTTGTGCCCCCGGGGGTGCTGGTGCCGGTCATGGGCTGTCAAGATGGTACAGGAGGATCCTCCAGGTGGGGCTTGGAGCCTGGGTAAACCTGGTCACACTCAGGTTGCATGAGGAACAGATGAGTTGAGGTCTTCATTTGGAAGAGTCATTTCGCTTTTCCAAAAAGGTCAAGGTCATGGGTCCACTATAGAATGAAGATAATGACTACTTAAAAACAAGTGTGTGTTTCCCCTTCTCCCAGAAATGGAAGCAGGTGTGCAGGCCATAGGTCGGAGGACCTACTTAGCCCCACCTGACAGCACTTCTCTGCTCTGGATCTAGGAGACCCAAGGTTTGGAACATCAGCCTGTGGGTCAGGGATGTAGCATTTCACAGGATGTCAGTGTTCTGAGAAATCAGCAGGTCCATTTGGCACAGTGTCATCTTCCTGTCAGGACTGGCGGGCAAATGTCTCATGAACGCCACACTTCCGGGGATTTCCTCTTTCCTCCCGTTGACCGAGGTTTAGGGTTAGAGTTAGGGTACTGGTTAGGGCATGGGTTAGGGTACGGGTTAGGGTACGGGTTAGAGATAGGGTAGGGGTTAGGGCACGGTTTACCGTACAGGGTAGGGTTTAGGGTTAGGCTACCATTTAGCGTACGGGTTAGGGTTAGGGTACGCTTTAGGGTTTGGGTTCGGTTCAGGGGTAGGGTTAGGCGTTAGTGTTCTGGTAGGTGTTGGGGTTAGGGTACGGGGTAGGTTTAGGGTACAGTTTAAGGTTAGTGTTAGGGACCTCTACAAATGTTCTGTGCCTGCTATCACAGGAGGCTGGTGCCAAGCTGACAATGCAAGGATGAGCCAGGGGCTGCGCTTGTCATGGAACACAGCTCAGAGGGGCTTGAATCTGCTCTGGGGTCCAGGCGAAGCCACCCCACACCTGCCTGTGTCCCAGCCCCTGTGGGAAGGTAGTAATGAACTGATTCTGACCTTGACCTCTCCCAACACAGAATTCCAGGGGCTCCCATTACTGTTAGGCTCAGGTCCACGGGCCTCGTCTGTGCCCATGTGCTGGGCCGTCCCCACAGTGGCTCCTGGCACACCTGAGTCCTGGTCACACATCTCTGTGGAAACCCCTGCCCTCCAGGGTGGATGGCCAATGTGACGGCCCTGTCAGGAACAGAATGGCACAAAATGCCGGGATGTCATTTCTAAGCTGATGGAGTCTGTGACTTCTCCTGGTTCCCTCTGTCCTGGGTTCATTCTCTGTCCCCTTCTCTGTCTCTGTGTCTGTGTCCCTCACAGGAGCAGACACGTGGGTTCCATGGGCGATGTGAGAAACCGCAGAAGCCTCCCTTGTCCCCGTTTCCCTCTCCGGTCCTGGTGCCCCATTCCTTCCTAAGGCCTCCTCAACCTGACCGGAGCAGTAATTCTGGATTCTCTTCCACATGGGGACCCTGAGGCTGTAACAAGTAGGGCCCTGACCTTGGTCTTCAGACTGGTGGCCCTGTGCTCTTCCACCTTCTGCGTAGCCAGGTCCTAAGGCCCCGAAGCCCCGTGTCTGTCCTCTGCTGAGAAGGACCTCGAGGGGTTAGAAAACATTTTCCCAAGACTGGGATCACAGGGGGTCGGGGATGGATATCCAAGGCCGAGAGGCACTTCTATAAGACTGTGGCACCCTTGGGACACTACATCTCTGCAGCCCAAGTGACATCAGAGTAAGCTGAGGCCTTTTGTGCTATAACCCTCCGGACTTGGGGGAGGGTATCTCTTACTACTCCCAAGTTCGCAGGGTGGTGTTGGACACCGGAACCCAGACCTTGTCTTTTCCCAGTGCCCTGGCAACACCCTGGGTCCCTTGGGGAACCCTGACCATCAGCCCGGACTGTCCCCCCGTCCCTATGGGGCCTGGTTCCGGGTCCTGCAACGACACAGTGAGGAGAGGTGAGGCCAGGCAGGAGCGGGGAGAGGGCAGAGCGGACTCTCCCTGGGGGCCATGGATCCCTCGTCAGTGCAGACCCTGTTGTGTGCCGGCCCCCCGGGCACCGAGATTCCAGCTCCTGCTCTGGCTCCGGGAGGGAGACCAGAGTGTGGCCCCTGCTAGCTCAGATGTGTCTCTCTGTCCTGTAGCTACAGCCTGTCCCACCAGCTGAACTCCACCTCCTAGTCGGCCAGCTCATCTTCACGGTCAAGAACAGGCCATCATGAAGGTCAGGGGCCATTGCGTGCCTGGTCAGGCAGGGGACGGCTCACTTTCACCTCAGGGAGTCTCTGGCTGGTCTAGCAGGGGCTCTGGAGGCCTGGCTTTCCAGGTTCTCTGCTGAACAGCTCTGGGACTGGAGCCATTTAACCTCTCCTCGCTGGGCCTCGCTTTCCTCTTCTGTGCAATGGGGTGAGGCTGAATGATCCCTCCCATGGCGGAAACATGTGGAGTGCTGGTGATGGACGTAAGCCGGGCACCGAGCCTGCATTGCAGAGTGCAGAGGGGGATGGTGAGCGGTGTGGGCAGTGAGCACTCCTTCCCCCAAAATCAATTTAGCTCTTCCATGTAGCCGCCAGACCACTGGCTGGGAGCCCAGGAGCAGTGGCCGACCACACTCCTGACACCAGGCCCCTGCGTGTGGCTCTTCCTCAGCACTGGGACACGGAGGGGACCGCGGGACTAGGGGTCAGCTCCTCTCTCTGAGGGAAGGAGACGAAAGAAGGCTTTCCTTGGGGACCCCCAATGCCACATAAGAGGGGAGGAGGCTTCCCCCAAACAGTACTTTGAAATTCTGCTTCTGTTAGAACCTGAGCCTTGGGCTTTGGTTATTTCACTTGCTGGGCTGACGAGATACACTTGTTCTCCAAGACTCCTCCTCAGATGAAGAGCTCTTACAGGTCCCGGGCATCCCGGAGCCCGGGGTGGGAGAGGGGCCAGTCCCCTCCCAGGCTCCTGCAGGAGACCTGTCCTCCCAAAGGCAGGATGGTTTCGGGTCGTGGTCCTGGGCTAGGGTTGGAGACAGCCTGTCACTGCTCCTGACTCTGGGGTGAGTGGGCCTTTTTTAGGCAAAGCAACACCCACCGAAGGCAGTGGCTTCAGAAAGAACACACTCTTGGGCCCGGTCCCGCCCCAGGTCGGTGGCTGACTTCCCCAGCCCCAGAGGAAGAAGGATAGCCTCTGCTTCCTTGGGCTTTGGTCCTCTGACCCACGAGCAAGCACTGAAAAGTTTCTAGCCCTCCTCTGGAAGCGCACCATCCCTGAGTGGGCCAGTCACGGTCCACACACGAAGACGGACAACGTGCTAAGTAAGTGCAGGAGGTGATCCTGTTCAAATGGCCTGCGGGTCGGTGGGGTTGCTGCTTCTGTGCCCTCCAGTGGGCCGCTTTTCCCTGGATGGAAATTCTCCTGGAGGCGCCTCTCTGTCCTTTGAGCTCCGTTCCTGCTGGTTTCAGGACCAAGGGACTCCAACTGAGCATTGTGCCCCATGTCCTCAGGGCGATGGTGGTCATGGTCTGTTATGATGATCTGGGAGGTTCCTTCAGGTTCCTGCTCCCCTAGGCACAGGTGCGGTAGCGACAAGCCCCAGGGCCATCCCCCAATTTCAGCATCGTGCCCCGTGTTCCCCAGGGATGGTGCTAATAGTCCGTTGGGATTGTCTGGGACGGCCCTCCAGGTTCCCGCTGCCACCCCCCAGGCACAGGTGTGCTGGCAAGAAACCCCAGAGCCGTCCTCAAGCTTCAGCATTGTGCCCCATGTCCTCAGGGATGTTGCTAAGGTTCCATGAGGATCATCTGGGAGGATCCTCCCGGTTCCCGCTTCCCCGGGCACAGGTGTGGTGGCCAAAAGGCCCAGAGCCCTCCCCCAAATTCAGCGTTGTGCCCCCGGGGGTGCTGGTGCCGGTCATGGGCTGTCAAGATGGTACAGGAGGATCCTCCAGGTGGGGTTTGGAGCCTGGGTAAACCTGGTCGCACTCAGGTTGCATGAGGAACAGATGAGTTGAGGTCTTCATTTGGAAGAGTCATTTCGCTTTTCCAAAAAGGTCAAGGTCATGGGTCTACTTCAGAATGAAGATAATGACTACTTAAAAACAAGTGTGTGTTTCCCCTTGTCCCAGAAATGGAAGCAGGTGTGCAGGCCATAGGTCGGAGGACCTACTTATCCCCACCTGACAGCACTTCTCTGCTCTGGATCTAGGAGACCCAAGGTTTGGAACATCAGCCTGTGGGTCAGGGATGTAGCATTTCACAGGATGTCAGTGTTCTGAGAAATCAGCAGGTCCATTTGGCACAGTGTCATCTTCCTGTCAGGACTGGCGGTCAAATGTCTCATGAACGCCACACTTCCGGGGATTTCCTCTTTCCTCCCGTTGACCGAGGGTTAGGGTTAGAGTTAGGGTACTGGTTAGGGCATGGGTTAGGGTACGGGTTAGGGTACGGGTTAGAGATAGGGTAGGGGTTAGGGCACGGTTTACCGTACAGGGTAGGGTTTAGGGTTAGGCTACCATTTCGGGTACGGGTTAGGGTTAGGGTACACTTTAGGGTTTGGGTTCGGTACAGGGGTAGGGTTAGGCGTTAGTGTTCTGGTAGGTGTTGGGGTTAGGGTACGGGGTAGGTTGAGGGTACAGTTTAAGGTTAGTGTTAGGGACCTCTACAAATGTTCCGTGCCTGCTATCACAGGAGGCTGGTGCCAAGCTGACAACGCAAGGATGAGCCAGGGGCTGCGCTTGTCATGGAACACAGCTCAGAGGGGCTTGAATCTGCTCTGGGGTCCTGGCAAAGCCACCCCACACCTGCCTGTGTCCCAGCCCCTGTGGGAAGGTAGTAATGAACTGATTCTGACCTTGACCTCTCCCAACACAGAATTCCAGGGGCTCCCATTACTGTTAGGCTCAGGTCCACGGGCCTCGTCTGTGCCCATGTGCTGGGCCGTCCCCACAGTGGCTCCTGGCACACCTGAGTCCTGGTCACACATCTCTGTGGAAACCCCTGCCCTCCAGGGTGGATGGCCAATGTGACGGCCCTGTCAGGAACAGAATGGCACAAAATGCCGGGATGTCATTTCTAAGCTGATGGAGTCTGTGACTTCTCCTGGTTCCCTCTGTCCTGCGTTCATTCTCTGTCCCCTTCTCTGTCTCTGTGTCTGTGTCTCTCACAGGAGCAGACCCGTGGGTTCCATGGGCGATGTGAGAAACCGCAGAAGCCTCCCTTGTCCCCGTTTCCCTCTCCGGTCCTGGTGCCCCATTCCTTCCTAAGGCCTCCTTAACCTGACCGGAGCAGTGATTCTGGATTCTCTTCCACATGGGGACCCTGAGGCTGAAACAAGTAGGGCCCTGACCTTGGTCTTCAGACTGGTGGCCCTGTGCTCTTCCACCTTCTGCGTAGCCAGGTCCTAAGGCCCCCAAGCCCCGAGTCTGTCCTCTGCTGAGAAGGACCTCGAGGGGTGAGAAAACATTTTCCCAAGACTGGGATCACAGGGGGTCGGGGATGGATATCCAAGGCCGAGAGGCACTTCTATAAGACTGTGGCACCCTTGGGACACTACATCTCTGCAGCCCAAGTGACATCAGAGTAAGCTGAGGCCTTTTGTGCTATAGCCCTCCGGACTTGGGGGAGGGTATCTCTTACTACTCCCAAGTTCGCAGGGTGGTGTTGGACACCGGAACTCAGACCTTGTCTTTTCCCAGTGCCCTGGCAACACCCTGGGTCCCTTGGGGAACCCTGACCATCGGCCCGGACTGTCCCCCCGTCCCTATGGGGCCTGGTTCCGGGTCCTGCAGCGACACAGTGAGGAGAGGTGAGGCCAGGCAGGAGCGGGGAGAGGGCAGAGTGGACTCTCCCTGGGGGCCATGGATCCCTGGTCAGTGCAGACCCTGTTGTGTGTCGGCCCCCCGGGCACCGAGATTCCAGCTCCTGCTCTGGCTCCGGGAGGGAGACCAGAGTGTGGCCCCTGCTAGCTCAGATGTGTCACTCTGTCCTGTAGCTACAGCCTTTCCCACCAGCTGAACTCCACCTCCTAGTCGGCCAGCTCATCTTCACGGTCAAGAACAGGCCATCATGAAGGTCAGGGGCCATTGCGTGCCTGGTCAGGCAGGGGACGGCTCACTTTCACCTCAGGGAGTCTCTGGCTGGTCTAGCAGGGGCTCTGGAGGCCTGGCTTTCCAGGTTCTCTGCTGAACAGCTCTGGGACTGGAGCCATTTAACCTCTCCTCGCTGGGCCTCGCTTTCCTCTTCTGTGCAATGGGGTGAGGCTGAATGATCCCTCCCATGGCGGAAACATGTGGAGTGCTGGTGATGGACGTAAGCCGGGCACCGAGCCTGGATTGCAGAGTGCAGAGGGGGATGGTGAGCGGTGTGGGCAGTGAGCACTCCTTCCCCCAAAATCAATATAGCTCTTCCATGTAGCCGCCAGACCACTGGCTGGGAGCCCAGGAGCAGTGGCCGACCACACTCCTGACACCAGGCCCCTGCGTGTGGCTCTTCCTCAGCACTGGGACACGGTGGGGACCGCGGGACTTGGGGTCAGCTCCTCTCTCTGAGGGAAGGAGACGAAAGAAGGCTTTCCTTGGGGACCCCCAATGCCACATAAGAGGGGAGGAGGCTTCCCCCAAACAGTACTTTGAAATTCTGCTTCTGTTAGAACCTGAGCCTTGGGCTTTGGTTATTTCACTTGCTGGGCTGACGAGATACACTTGTTGTCCAAGACTCCTCCTCAGATGAAGAGCTCTTGCAGGTCCCGGGCATCCTGGAGCCCGGGGTGGGAGAGGGGCCAGTCCCCTCCCAGGCTCCTGCAGGAGACCTGTCCTCCCAAAGGCAGGATGGTTTCGGGTCGTGGTCCTGGGCTAGGGTTGGAGACAGCCTGTCACTGCTCCTGACTCTGGGGTGAGTGGGCCTTTTTTAGGCAAAGCAACACCCACCGAAGTCAGTGGCTTCAGAAAGAACACACTCCTGGGCCCGGTCCCGCCCCAGGTCGGTGGCTGACTTCCCCAGCCCCAGAGGAAGAAGGATAGCCTCTGCTTCCTTGGGCTTTGGTCCTTGACCCACGAGCAAGCACTGAAAAGTTTCTAGCCCTCCTCTGGAAGCGCACCATCCCTGAGCGGGCCAGTCACGGTCCACACACGAAGACGGACAACGTGCTAAGTAAGTGCAGGAGGT
The DNA here is from genome assembly GCF_037043125.1 of Eumetopias jubatus. Lineage (NCBI taxonomy): Eukaryota > Metazoa > Chordata > Mammalia > Carnivora > Otariidae > Eumetopias > Eumetopias jubatus. Next base: position 1,051,964 of record NW_028274862.1, on the reverse strand, counting down.
GATCCTGTTCAAATGGCCTGCGGGTCGGTGGGGTTGCTGCTTCTGTGCCCTCCAGTGGGCCGCTTTTCCCTGGATGGAAATTCTCCTGGAGGCGCCTCTCTGTCCTTTGAGCTCCGTTCCTGCTGGTTTCAGGACCAAGGGACTCCAACTGAGCATTGTGCCCCATGTCCTCAGGGCGATGGTGGTCATGGTCTGTTATGATGATCTGGGAGGTTCCTTCAGGTTCCTGCTCCCCTAGGCACAGGTGCGGTAGCGACAAGCCCCAGGGCCATCCCCCAATTTCAGCATTGTGCCCCATGTTCCCCAGGGATGGTGCTAGTAGTCCGTTGGGATTGTCTGCGAGGGCCCTCCAGGTTCCCGCTGCCCCCCCAGGCACAGGTGTGGGTGGCAAGAAACCCCAGAGCCGTCCTCATGCTTCAGCATTGTGCCCCATGTCCTCAGGGATGTTGCTAAGGTTCCATGAGGATCATCTGGGAGGATCCTCCCGGTTCCCGCTTCCCCAGGCACAGGTGTGGTGGCAAAAAGGCCCAGAGCCCTCCCCCAAATTCAGCATTGTGCCCCCGGGGGTGCTGGTGCCGGTCATGGGCTGTCAAGATGGTACAGGAGGATCCTCCAGGTGGGGCTTGGAGCCTGGGTAAACCTGGTCGCACTCAGGTTGCATGAGGAACAGATGAGTTGAGGTCTTCATTTGGAAGAGTCATTTCGCTTTTCCAAAAAGGTCAAGGTCATGGGTCCACTTTAGAATGAAGATAATGACTACTTAAAAACAAGTGTGTGTTTCCCCTTCTCCCAGAAATGGAAGCAGGTGTGCAGGCCATAGGTCGGAGGACCTACTTATCCCCACCTGACAGCACTTCTCTGCTCTGGATCTAGGAGACCCAAGGTTTGGAACATCAGCCTGTGGGTCAGTGATGTAGCATTTCACAGGATGTCAGTGTTCTGAGAAATCAGCAGGTCCATTTGGCACAGTGTCATCTTCCTGTCAGGACGGGCGGTCAAATGTCTCATGAACCCCACACTTCCGGGGATTTCCTCTTTCCTCCCGTTGACCGAGGGTTAGGGTTAGAGTTAGGGTACTGGTTAGGGCATGGGTTAGGGTACGGGTTAGGGTAGGGGTTAGAGATAGGGTAGGGGTTAGGGCACGGTTTACCGTACAGGGTAGGGTTTAGGGTTCGGCTACCATTTAGGGTACGGGTTAGGGTTAGGGTACGCTTTAGGGTTTGGGTTCGGTTCAGGGGTAGGGTTAGGCGTTAGTGTTCTGGTAGGTGTTGGGGTTAGGGTACGGGGTAGGTTTAGGGTACAGTTTAAGGTTAGTGTTAGGGACCTCTACAAATGTTCCGTGCCTGCTATCACAGGAGGCTGGTGCCAAGCTGACAATGCAAGGATGAGCCAGGGGCTGCGCTTGTCATGGAACACAGCTCAGAGGGGCTTGAATCTGCTCTGGGGCCCTGGCAAAGCCACCCCACAACTGCCTGTGTCCCAGCCCCTGTGGGAAGGTAGTAATGAACTGATTCTGACCTTGACCTCGCGCAACACAGAAATCCAGGGTCTCCCATTACTGTTAGGCTCAGGTCCACGGGCCTCGTCTGTGCCCATGTGCTGGGCCGTCCCCACAGTGGCTCCTGGCACACCTGAGTCCTGGTCACACATCTCTGTGGAAACCCCTGCCCTCCAGGGTGGATGGCCAATGTGACGGCCCTGTCAGGAACAGAATGGCACAAAATGCCGGGATGTCATTTCTAAGCTGATGGAGTCTGTGGCTTCTCCTGGTTCCCTCTGTCCTGGGTTCATTCTCTGTCCCCTTCTCTGTCTCTGTGTCTGTGTCTCTCACAGGAGCAGACCCGTGGGTTCCATGGGCGATGTGAGAAACCGCAGAAGCCTCCCTTGTCTCCGTTTCCCTCTCCGGTCCTGGTGCCCCATTCCTTCCTAAGGCCTCCTCAACCTGACCGGAGCAGTGATTCTGGATTCTCTTCCACATGGGGACCCTGAGGCTGAAACAAGTAGGGCCCTGACCTTGGTCTTCAGACTGGTGGCCCTGTGCTCTTCCACCTTCTGCGTAGCCAGGTCCTAAGGCCCCCAAGCCCCGAGTTGTCCTCTGCTGAGAAGGACCTCGAGGGGTTAGAAAACATTTTCCCAAGACTGGGATCACAAGGGGTCGGGGATGGATATCCAAGGCCGAGAGGCACTTCTATAAGACTGTGGCACCCTTGGGACACTACATCTCTGCCGCCCAAGTGACATCAGAATAAGCTGAGGCCTTTTGTGCTATAGCCCTCCGGACTTGGGGGAGGGTATCTCTTACTACTCCCAAGTTCGCAGGGTGGTGTTGGACACCGGAACCCAGACCTTGTCTTTTCCCAGTGCCCTGGCAACACCCTGGGTCCCTTGAGGAACCCTGACCATCGGCCCGGACTGTCCCCCCGTCCCTATGGGGCCTGGTTCCGGGTCCTGCAGTGACACAGTGAGGAGAGGTGAGGCCAGGCAGGAGCGGGGAGAGGGCAGAGTGGACTCTCCCTGGGGGCCATGGATCCCTGGTCAGTGCAGACCCTGTTGTGTGCCGGCCCCCCGGGCACCGAGATTCCAGCTCCTGGTCTGGCTCCGGGAGGGAGACCAGAGTGTGGCCCCTGCTAGCTCAGATGTGTCACTCTGTCCTGTAGCTACAGCCTGTCCCACCAGCTGAACTCCACCTCCTAGTCGGCCAGCTCATCTTCACGGTCAAGAACAGACCATCATGAAGGTCAGGGGCCATTGCGTGCCTGGTCAGGCAGGGGACGGCTCACTTTCAACTCAGGGAGTCTCTGGCTGGTCTAGCAGGGGCTCTGGAGGCCTGGCTTTCCAGGTTCTCTGCTGAACAGCTCTGGGACCGGAGCCATTTAACCTCTCCTCGCTGGACCTCGCTTTCCTCTTCTGTGCAATGGGGTGAGGCTGAATGATCCCTCCCTTGGCGGAAACATGTGGAGTGCTGGTGATGGACGTAAGCCGGGCACCGAGCCTGGATTGCAGAGTGCAGAGGGGGATGGTGAGCGGTGTGGGCAGTGAGCACTCCTTCCCCCAAAATCAATATAGCTCTTCCATGTAGCCGCCAGACCACTGGCTGGGAGTCCAGGAGCAGTGGCCGACCACACTCCTGACACCAGGCCCCTGCGTGTGGCTCTTCCTCAGCACTGGGACACGTTGGGGACCGCGGGACTTGGGGTCAGCTCCTCTCTCTGAGGGAAGGAGACGAAAGAAGGCTTTCCTTGGGGACCCCCAATGCCACATAAGAGGGGAGGAGGCTTCTCCCAAACAGTACTTTGAAATTCTGCTTCTGTTAGAACCTGAGCCTTGGGCTTTGGTTATTTCACTTGCTGGGCTGACGAGATACACTTGTTCTCCAAGACTCCTCCTCAGATGAAGAGCTCTGCAGGTCCCGGGCATCCTGGAGCCCGGGGTGGGAGAGGGGCCAGTCCCCTCCCAGGCTCCTGCAGGAGACCTGTCCTCCCAAAGGCAGGATGGTTTCGGGTCGTGGTCCTGGGCTAGGGTTGGAGACAGCCTGTCACTGCTCCTGACTCTGGGGTGAGTGGGCCTTTTTTAGGCAAAGCAACACCCACCGAAGGCAGTGGCTTCAGAAAGAACACACTCCTGGGCCCGGTCCCGCCCCAGGTCGGTGGCTGACTTCCCCAGCCCCAGAGGAAGAAGGATAGCCTCTGCTTCCTGGGGCTTTGTTCCTCTGACCCACGAGCAAGCACTGAAAAGTTTCTAGCCCTCCTCTGGAAGCGCACCATCCCTGAGCGGGCCAGTCACGGTCCACACACGAAGACGGACAACGTGCTAAGTAAGTGCAGGAGGTGATCCTGTTCAAATGGCCTGCGGGTCGGTGGGGTTGCTGCTTCTGTGCCCTCCAGTGGGCCGCTTTTCCCTGGATGGAAATTCTCCTGGAGGCGCCTCTCTGTCCTTTGAGCTCCGTTCCTGCTGGTTTCAGGACCAAGGGACTCCAACTGAGCATTGTGCCCCATGTCCTCAGGGCGATGGTGGTCATGGTCTGTTATGATGATCTGGGAGGTTCCTTCAGGTTCCTGCTCCCCTAGGCACAGGTGCGGTAGCGACAAGCCCCAGGGCCATCCCCCAATTTCAGCATTGTGCCCCATGTTCCCCAGGGATGGTGCTAATAGTCCGTTGGGATTGTCTGCGAGGGCCCTCCAGGTTCCCGCTGCCCCCCCAGGCACAGGTGTGGGTGGCAAGAAACCCCAGAGCCGTCCTCAAGCTTCAGCATTGTGCCCCATGCCCTCAGGGATGTTGCTAAGGTTCCATGAGGATCATCTGGGAGGATCCTCCCGGTTCCCGCTTCCCCAGGCACAGGTGTGGTGGCAAAAAGGCCCAGAGCCCTCCCCCATATTCAGCGTTGTGCCCCCGTGGGTGCTGGTGCCGGTCATGGGCTGTCAAGATGGTACAGGAGGTTCCTCCAGGTGGGGCTTGGAGCCTGGGTAAACCTGGTCGCACTCAGGTTGCATGAGGAACAGATGAGTTGAGGTCTTCATTTGGAAGAGTCATTTCGCTTTTCCAAAAAGGTCAAGGTCATGGGTCCACTTTAGAATGAAGATAATGACTACTTAAAAACAAGTGTGTGTTTCCCCTTCTCCCAGAAATGGAAGCAGGTGTGCAGGCCATAGGTCGGAGGACCTACTTATCCCCACCTGACAGCACTTCTCTGCTCTGGATCTAGGAGACCCAAGGTTTGGAACATCAGCCTGTGGGTCAGTGATGTAGCATTTCACAGGATGTCAGTGTTCTGAGAAATCAGCAGGTCCATTTGGCACAGTGTCATCTTCCTGTCAGGACGGGCGGTCAAATGTCTCATGAACCCCACACTTCCGGGGATTTCCTCTTTCCTCCCGTTGACCGAGGGTTAGGGTTAGAGTTAGGGTACTGGTTAGGGCATGGGTTAGGGTACGGGTTAGGGTACGGGTTAGAGATAGGGTAGGGGTTAGGGCACGGTTTACCGTACAGGGTAGGGTTTAGGGTTCGGCTACCATTTAGGGTACGGGTTAGGGTTAGGGTACGCTTTAGGCTTTGGGTTCGGTTCAGGGGTAGGTTTAGGCGTTAGTGTTCTGGTAGGTGTTGGGGTTAGGGTACGGGGTAGGTTTAGGGTACAGTTTAAGGTTAGTGTTAGGGACCTCTACAAATGTTCCGTGCCTGCTATCACAGGAGGCTGGTGCCAAGCTGACAATGCAAGGATGAGCCAGGGGCTGCGCTTGTCATGGAACACAGCTCAGAGGGGCTTGAATCTGCTCTGGGGTCCTGGCAAAGCCACCCCACACCTGCCTGTGTCCCAGCCCCTGTGGGAAGGTAGTAATGAACTGATTCTGACCTTGACCTCTCCCAACACAGAATTCCAGGGGCTCCCATTACTGTTAGGCTCAGGTCCACGGGCCTCGTCTGTGCCCATGTGCTGGGCCGTCCCCACAGTGGCTCCTGGCACACCTGAGTCCTGGTCACACATCTCTGTGGAAACCCCTGCCCTCCAGGGTGGATGGCCAATGTGACGGCCCTGTCAGGAACAGAATGGCACAAAATGCCGGGATGTCATTTCTAAGCTGATGGAGTCTGTGGCTTCTCCTGGTTCCCTCTGTCCTGGGTTCATTCTCTGTCCCCTTCTCTGTCTCTGTGTCTGTGTCTCTCACAGGAGCAGACCCGTGGGTTCCATGGGCGATGTGAGAAACCGCAGAAGCCTCCCTTGTCCCCGTTTCCCTCTCCGGTCCTGGTGCCCCATTCCTTCCTAAGGCCTCCTCAAACTGACCGGAGCAGTGATTCTGGATTCTCTTCCACATGGCGACCCTGAGGCTGAAACAAGTAGGGCCCTGACCTTGGTCTTCAGACTGGTGGCCCTGTGCTCTTCCACCTTCTGCGTAGCCAGGTCCTAAGGCCCCCAAGCCCCGAGTCTGTCCTCTGCTGAGAAGGACCTCGAGGGGTTAGAAAACATTTTCCCAAGACTGGGATCACAGGGGGTCGGGGATGGATATCCAAGGCCGAGAGGCACTTCTATAAGACTGTGGCACCCTTGGGACACTACATCTCTGCAGCCCAAGTGACATCAGAGTAAGCTGAGGCCTTTTGTGCTATAGCCCTCCGGACTTGGGGGAGGGTATCTCTTACTACTCCCAAGTTTGCAGGGTGGTGTTGGACACCGGAACCCAGACCTTGTCTTTTCCCATTGCCCTGGCAACACACTGGGTCCCTTGGGGAACCCTGACCATCAGCCCGGACTGTCCCCCCGTCCCTATGGGGCCTGGTTCCGGGTCCTGCAGCGACACAGTGAGGAGAGGTGAGGCCAGGCAGGAGCGGGGAGAGGGCAGAGTGGACTCTCCCTGGGGGCCATGGATCCCTGGTCAGTGCAGACCCTGTTGTGTGCCGGCCCCCCGGGCACCGAGATTCCAGCTCCTGGTCTGGCTCCGGGAGGGAGACCAGAGTGTGGCCCCTGCTAGCTCAGATGTGTGACTCTGTCCTGTAGCTACAGCCTGTCCCACCAGGTGAACTCCACCTCCTGGTCGGCCAGCTCATCTTCACGGTCAAGAACAGGCCATCATGAAGGTCAGGGGCCATTGCGTGCCTGGTCAGGCAGGGGACGGCTCACTTTCACCTCAGGGAGTCTCTGGCTGGTCTAGCAGGGGCTCTGGAGGCCTGGCTTTCCAGGTTCTCTGCTGAACAGCTCTGGGACTGGAGCCATTTAACCTCTCCTCGCTGGGCCTCGCTTTCCTCTTCTGTGCAATGGGGTGAGGCTGAATGATCCCTCCCATGGCGGAAACATGTGGAGTGCTGGTGATGGACGTAAGCCGGGCACCGAGCCTGCATTGCAGAGTGCAGAGGGGGATGGTGAGCGGTGTGGGCAGTGAGCACGCCTTCCCCCAAAATCAATTTAGCTCTTCCATGTAGCCGCCAGACCACTGGCTGGGAGCCCAGGAGCAGTGGCCGACCACACTCCTGACACCAGGCCCCTGCGTGTGGCTCTTCCTCAGCACTGGGACACGGTGGGGACCGCGGGACTTGGGGTCAGCTCCTCTCTCTGAGGGAAGGAGACGAAAGAAGGCTTTCCTTGGGGACCCCCAATGCCACATAAGAGGGGAGGAGGCTTCCCCCAAACAGTACTTTGAAATTCTGCTTCTGTTAGAACCTGAGCCTTGGGCATTGGTTATTTCACTTGCTGGGCTGACGAGATACACTTGTTCTCCAAGACTCCTCCTCAGATGAAGAGCTCTTGCAGGTCCCGGGCATCCTGGAGCCCGGGGTGGGAGAGGGGCCAGTCCCCTCCCAGGCTCCTGCAGGAGACCTGTCCTCCCAAAGGCAGGATGGTTTCGGGTCGTGGTCCTGGGCTAGGGTTGGAGACAGCCTGTCACTGCTCCTGACTCTGGGGTGAGTGGGCCTTTTTTAGGCAAAGCAACACCCACCGAAGGCAGTGGCTTCAGAAAGAACACACTCCTGGGCCCGGTCCCGCCCCAGGTCGGTGGCTGACTTCCCCAGCCCCAGAGGAAGAAGGATAGCCTCTGCTTCCTTGGGCTTTGGTCCTCTGACCCACGAGCAAGCACTGAAAAGTTTCTAGCCCTCCTCTGGAAGCGCACCATCCCTGAGCGGGCCAGTCACGGTCCACACACGAAGACGGACAACGTGCTAAGTAAGTGCAGGAGGTGATCCTGTTCAAATGGCCTGCGGGTCGGTGGGGTTGCTGCTTCTGTGCCCTCCAGTGGGCCGCTTTTCCCTGGATGGAAATTCTCCTGGAGGCGCCTCTCTGTCCTTTGAGCTCCGTTCCTGCTGGTTTCAGGACCAAGGGACTCCAACTGAGCATTGTGCCCCATGTCCTCAGGGCGATGGTGGTCATGGTCTGTTATGATGATCTGGGAGGTTCCTTCAGGTTCCTGCTCCCCTAGGCACAGGTGCGGTAGCGACAAGCCCCAGGGCCATCCCCCAATTTCAGCATTGTGCCCCATGTTCCCCAGGGATGGTGCTAATAGTCCGTTGGGATTGTCTGCGAGGGCCCTCCAGGTTCCCGCTGCCCCCCCAGGCACAGGTGTGGGTGGCAAGAAACCCCAGAGCCGTCCTCAAGCTTCAGCATTGTGCCCCATGTCCTCAGGGATGTTGCTAAGGTTCCATGAGGATCATCTGGGAGGATCCTCCCGGTTCCCGCTTCCCCAGGCACAGGTGTGGTGGCAAAAAGGCCCAGAGCCCTCCCCCATATTCAGCGTTGTGCCCCCGTGGGTGCTGGTGCCGGTCATGGGCTGTCAAGATGGTACAGGAGGATCCTCCAGGTGGGGCTTGGAGCCTGGGTAAACCTGGTCGCACTCAGGTTGCATGAGGAACAGATGAGTTGAGGTCTTCATTTGGAAGAGTCATTTCGCTTTTCCAAAAAGGTCAAGGTCATGGGTCCACTTTAGAATGAAGATAATGACTACTTAAAAACAAGTGTGTGTTTCCCCTTCTCCCAGAAATGGAAGCAGGTGTGCAGGCCATAGGTCGGAGGACCTACTTATCCCCACCTGACAGCACTTCTCTGCTCTGGATCTAGGAGACCCAAGGTTTGGAACATCAGCCTGTGGGTCAGGGATGTAGCATTTCACAGGATGTCAGTGTTCTGAGAAATCAGCAGGTCCATTTGGCAGTGTCACCTTCCTGTCAGGACTGGCGGGCAAATGTCTCATGAACCCCACACTTCCGGGGATTTCCTCTTTCCTCCCGTTGACCGAGGTTTAGGGTTAGAGTTAGGGTACTGGTTAGGGCATGGGTTAGGGTACGAGTTAGGGTACGGGTTAGAGATAGGGTAGGGGTTAGGGCACGGTTTACCGTACAGGGTAGGGTTTAGGGTTAGGCTACCATTTAGCGTACGGGTTAGGGTTAGGGTACGCTTTAGGGTTTGGGTTCGGTTCAGGGGTAGGGTTAGGCGTTAGTGTTCTGGTAGGTGTTGGGGTTAGGGTACGGGGTAGGTTTAGGGTACAGTTTAAGGTTAGTGTTAGGGACCTCTACAAATGTTCTGTGCCTGCTATCACAGGAGGCTGGTGCCAAGCTGACAATGCAAGGATGAGCCAGGGGCTGCGCTTGTCATGGAACACAGCTCAGAGGGGCTTGAATCTGCTCTGGGGTCCAGGCGAAGCCACCCCACACCTGCCTGTGTCCCAGCCCCTGTGGGAAGGTAGTAATGAACTGATTCTGACCTTGACCTCTCCCAACACAGAATTCCAGGGGCTCCCATTACTGTTAGGCTCAGGTCCACGGGCCTCGTCTGTGCCCATGTGCTGGGCCGTCCCCACAGTGGCTCCTGGCACACCTGAGTCCTGGTCACACATCTCTGTGGAAACCCCTGCCCTCCAGGGTGGATGGCCAATGTGACGGCCCTGTCAGGAACAGAATGGCACAAAATGCCGGGATGTCATTTCTAAGCTGATGGCGTCTGTGACTTCTCCTGGTTCCCTCTGTCCTGGGTTCATTCTCTGTCCCCTTCTCTGTCTCTGTGTCTGTGTCCCTCACAGGAGCAGACCCGTGGGTTCCATGGGCGATGTGAGAAACCGCAGAAGCCTCCCTTGTCCCCGTTTCCCTCTCCGGTCCTGGTGGCCCATTCCTTCCTAAGGCCTCCACAAACTGACCGGAGCAGTGATTCTGGATTCTCTTCCACATGGCGACCCTGAGGCTGAAACAAGTAGGGCCCTGACCTTGGTCTTCAGACTGGTGGCCCTGTGCTCTTCCACCTTCTGCGTAGCCAGGTCCTAAGGCCCCCAAGCCCCGAGTCTGTCCTCTGCTGAGAAGGACCTCGAGGGGTTAGAAAACATTTTCCCAAGACTGGGATCACAGGGGGTCGGGGATGGATATCCAAGGCCGAGAGGCACTTCTATAAGACTGTGGCACCCTTGGGACACTACATCTCTGCAGCCCAAGTGACATCAGAGTAAGCTGAGGCCTTTTGTGCTATAGCCCTCCGGACTTGGGGGAGGGTATCTCTTACTACTCCCAAGTTTGCAGGGTGGTGTTGGACACCGGAACCCAGACCTTGTCTTTTCCCATTGCCCTGGCAACACACTGGGTCCCTTGGGGAACCCTGACCATCAGCCCGGACTGTCCCCCCGTCCCTATGGGGCCTGGTTCCGGGTCCTGCAGCGACACAGTGAGGAGAGGTGAGGCCAGGCAGGAGCGGGGAGAGGGCAGAGTGGACTCTCCCTGGGGGCCATGGATCCCTGGTCAGTGCAGACCCTGTTGTGTGCCGGCCCCCCGGGCACCGAGATTCCAGCTCCTGGTCTGGCTCCGGGAGGGAGACCAGAGTGTGGCCCCTGCTAGCTCAGATGTGTGACTCTGTCCTGTAGCTACAGCCTGTCCCACCAGGTGAACTCCACCTCCTGGTCGGCCAGCTCATCTTCACGGTCAAGAACAGGCCATCATGAAGGTCAGGGGCCATTGCGTGCCTGGTCAGGCAGGGGACGGCTCACTTTCACCTCAGGGAGTCTCTGGCTGGTCTAGCAGGGGCTCTGGAGGCCTGGCTTTCCAGGTTCTCTGCTGAACAGCTCTGGGACTGGAGCCATTTAACCTCTCCTCGCTGGGCCTCGCTTTCCTCTTCTGTGCAATGGGGTGAGGCTGAATGATCCCTCCCATGGCGGAAACATGTGGAGTGCTGGTGATGGACGTAAGCCGGGCACCGAGCCTGCATTGCAGAGTGCAGAGGGGGATGGTGAGCGGTGTGGGCAGTGAGCACGCCTTCCCCCAAAATCAATTTAGCTCTTCCATGTAGCCGCCAGACCACTGGCTGGGAGCCCAGGAGCAGTGGCCGACCACACTCCTGACACCAGGCCCCTGCGTGTGGCTCTTCCTCAGCACTGGGACACGGTGGGGACCGCGGGACTTGGGGTCAGCTCCTCTCTCTGAGGGAAGGAGACGAAAGAAGGCTTTCCTTGGGGACCCCCAATGCCACATAAGAGGGGAGGAGGCTTCCCCCAAACAGTACTTTGAAATTCTGCTTCTGTTAGAACCTGAGCCTTGGGCATTGGTTATTTCACTTGCTGGGCTGACGAGATACACTTGTTCTCCAAGACTCCTCCTCAGATGAAGAGCTCTTGCAGGTCCCGGGCATCCTGGAGCCCGGGGTGGGAGAGGGGCCAGTCCCCTCCCAGGCTCCTGCAGGAGACCTGTCCTCCCAAAGGCAGGATGGTTTCGGGTCGTGGTCCTGGGCTAGGGTTGGAGACAGCCTGTCACTGCTCCTGACGCTGGGGTGAGTGGGCCTTTTTTAGGCAAAGCAACACCCACCGAAGGCAGTGGCTTCAGAAAGAACACACTCCTGGGCCCGGTCCCGCCCCAGGTCGGTGGCTGACTTCCCCAGCCCCAGAGGAAGAAGGATAGCCTCTGCTTCCTTGGGCTTTGGTCCTCTGACCCACGAGCAAGCACTGAAAAGTTTCTAGCCCTCCTCTGGAAGCGCACCATCCCTGAGCGGGCCAGTCACGGTCCACACACGAAGACGGACAACGTGCTAAGTAAGTGCAGGAGGTGATCCTGTTCAAATGGCCTGCGGGTCGGTGGGGTTGCTGCTTCTGTGCCCTCCAGTGGGCCGCTTTTCCCTGGATGGAAATTCTCCTGGAGGCGCCTCTCTGTCCTTTGAGCTCCGTTCCTGCTGGTTTCAGGACCAAGGGACTCCAACTGAGCATTGTGCCCCATGTCCTCAGGGCGATGGTGGTCATGGTCTGTTATGATGATCTGGGAGGTTCCTTCAGGTTCCTGCTCCCCTAGGCACAGGTGCGGTAGCGACAAGCCCCAGGGCCATCCCCCAATTTCAGCATTGTGCCCCATGTTCCCCAGGGATGGTGCTAATAGTCCGTTGGGATTGTCTGCGAGGGCCCTCCAGGTTCCCGCTGCCCCCCCAGGCACAGGTGTGGGTGGCAAGAAACCCCAGAGCCGTCCTCAAGCTTCAGCATTGTGCCCCATGTCCTCAGGGATGTTGCTAAGGTTCCATGAGGATCATCTGGGAGGATCCTCCCGGTTCCCGCTTCCCCAGGCACAGGTGTGGTGGCAAAAAGGCCCAGAGCCCTCCCCCATATTCAGCGTTGTGCCCCCGTGGGTGCTGGTGCCGGTCATGGGCTGTCAAGATGGTACAGGAGGATCCTCCAGGTGGGGCTTGGAGCCTGGGTAAACCTGGTCGCACTCAGGTTGCATGAGGAACAGATGAGTTGAGGTCTTCATTTGGAAGAGTCATTTCGCTTTTCCAAAAAGGTCAAGGTCATGGGTCCACTTTAGAATGAAGATAATGACTACTTAAAAACAAGTGTGTGTTTCCCCTTCTCCCAGAAATGGAAGCAGGTGTGCAGGCCATAGGTCGGAGGACCTACTTATCCCCACCTGACAGCACTTCTCTGCTCTGGATCTAGGAGACCCAAGGTTTGGAACATCAGCCTGTGGGTCAGGGATGTAGCATTTCACAGGATGTCAGTGTTCTGAGAAATCAGCAGGTCCATTTGGCACAGTGTCACCTTCCTGTCAGGACTGGCGGGCAAATGTCTCATGAACCCCACACTTCCGGGGATTTCCTCTTTCCTCCCGTTGACCGAGGTTTAGGGTTAGAGTTAGGGTACTGGTTAGGGCATGGGTTAGGGTACGAGTTAGGGTACGGGTTAGAGATAGGGTAGGGGTTAGGGCACGGTTTACCGTACAGGGTAGGGTTTAGGGTTAGGCTACCATTTAGCGTACGGGTTAGGGTTAGGGTACGCTTTAGGGTTTGGGTTCGGTTCAGGGGTAGGGTTAGGCGTTAGTGTTCTGGTAGGTGTTGGGGTTAGGGTACGGGGTAGGTTTAGGGTACAGTTTAAGGTTAGTGTTAGGGACCTCTACAAATGTTCTGTGCCTGCTATCACAGGAGGCTGGTGCCAAGCTGACAATGCAAGGATGAGCCAGGGGCTGCGCTTGTCATGGAACACAGCTCAGAGGGGCTTGAATCTGCTCTGGGGTCCAGGCGAAGCCACCCCACACCTGCCTGTGTCCCAGCCCCTGTGGGAAGGTAGTAATGAACTGATTCTGACCTTGACCTCTCCCAACACAGAATTCCAGGGGCTCCCATTACTGTTAGGCTCAGGTCCACGGGCCTCGTCTGTGCCCATGTGCTGGGCCGTCCCCACAGTGGCTCCTGGCACACCTGAGTCCTGGTCACACATCTCTGTGGAAACCCCTGCCCTCCAGGGTGGATGGCCAATGTGACGGCCCTGTCAGGAACAGAATGGCACAAAATGCCGGGATGTCATTTCTAAGCTGATGGCGTCTGTGACTTCTCCTGGTTCCCTCTGTCCTGGGTTCATTCTCTGTCCCCTTCTCTGTCTCTGTGTCTGTGTCCCTCACAGGAGCAGACCCGTGGGTTCCATGGGCGATGTGAGAAACCACAGAAGCCTCCCTTGTCCCCGTTTCCCTCTCCGGTCCTGGTGCCCCATTCCTTCCTAAGGCCTCCTCAACCTGACCGGAGTAGTGATTCTGGATTCTCTTCCACATGGGGACCCTGAGGCTGTAACAAGTAGGGCCCTGACCTTGGTCTTCAGACTGGTGGCCCTGTGCTCTTCCACCTTCTGCGTAGCCAGGTCCTAAGGCCCCCAAGCCCCGAGTTGTCCTCTGCTGAGAAGGACCTCGAGGGGTTAGAAAACATATTCCCAAGACTGGGATCACAGGGGGTCGGGGATGGATATCCAAGGCCGAGAGGCACTTCTATAAGACTGTGGCACCCTTGGGAAACTACATCTCTGCCGCCCAAGTGACATCAGAATAAGCTGAGGCCTTTTGTGCCATAGCCCTCCGGACTTGGGGGAGGGTATCTCTTACTACTCCCAAGTTCGCAGGGTGGTGTTGGACACCGGAACCCAGACCTTGTCTTTTCCCAGTGCCCTGGCAACACCCTGGGTCCCTTGGGGAACCCTGACCATCGGCCCGGACTGTCCCCCCGTCCCTATGGGGCCTGGTTCCGGGTCCTGCAGCGACACAGTGAGGAGAGGTGAGGCCAGGCAGGAGCGGGGAGAGGGCAGAGTGGACTCTCCCTGGGGGCCATGGATCCCTGGTCAGTGCAGACCCTGTTGTGTGCCGGCCCCCTGGGCACCGAGATTCCAGCTCCTGCTCTGGCTCCGGGAGGGAGACCAGAGTGTGGCCCCTGCTAGCTCAGATGTGTCACTCTGTCCTGTAGCTACAGCCTGTCCCACCAGCTGAAATCCACCTCCTAGTCGGCCAGCTCATCTTCACGGTCAAGAACAGGCCATCATGTAGGTCAGGGGCCATTGCGTGCCTGGTCAGGCAGGGGACGGCTCACTTTCACCTCAGGGAGTCTCTGGCTGGTCTAGCAGGGGCTCTGGAGGCCTGGCTTTCCAGGTTCTCTGCTGAACAGCTCTGGGACTGGAGCCATTTAACCTCTCCTCGCTGGGCCTCGCTTTCCTCTTCTGTGCAATGGGGTGAGGCTGAATGATCCCTCCCATGGCGGAAACATGTGGAGTGCTGGTGATGGACGTAAGCCGGGCACCGAGCCTGGATTGCAGAGTGCAGAGGGGGATGGTGAGCGGTGTGGGCAGTGAGCACTCCTTCCCCCAAAATCAATATAGCTCTTCCATGTAGCCGCCAGACCACTGGCTGGGAGCCCAGGAGCAGTGGCCGACCACACTCCTGACACCAGGCCCCTGCGTGTGGCTCTTCCTCAGCACTGGGACACGGTGGGGACCGCGGGACTTGGGGTCAGCTCCTCTCTCTGAGGGAAGGAGACGAAAGAAGGCTTTCCTTGGGGACCCCCAATGCCACATAAGAGGGGAGGAGGCTTCCCCCAAACAGTACTTTGAAATTCTGCTTCTATTAGAACCTGAGCCTTGGGCTTTGGTTATTTCACTTGCTGGGCTGACGAGATACACTTGTTCTCCAAGACTCCTCCTCAGATGAAGAGCTCTTGCAGGTCCCGGGCATCCTGGAGCCCGGGGTGGGAGAGGGGCCAGTCCCCTCCCAGGCTCCTGCAGGAGACCTGTCCTCCCAAAGGCAGGATGGTTTCGGGTCGTGGTCCTGGGCTAGGGTTGGAGACAGCCTGTCACTGCTCCTGACTCTGGGGTGAGTGGGCCTTTTTTAGGCAAAGCAACACCCACCGAAGGCAGTGGCTTCAGAAAGAACACACTCCTGGGCCCGGTCCCGCCCCAGGTCGGTGGCTGACTTCCCCAGCCCCAGAGGAAGAAGGATAGCCTCTGCTTCCTTGGGCTTTGGTCCTCTGACCCACGAGCAAGCACTGAAAAGTTTCTAGCCCTCCTCTGGAAGCGCACCATCCCTGAGCGGGCCAGTCACGGTCCACACACGAAGACGGACAACGTGCTAAGTAAGTGCAGGAGGTGATCCTGTTCAAATGGCCTGCGGGTCGGTGGGGTTGCTGCTTCTGTGCCCTCCAGTGGGCCGCTTTTCCCTGGATGGAAATTCTCCTGGAGGAGCCTCTCTGTCCTTTGAGTTCCGTTCCTGCTGGTTTCAGGACCAAGGGACTCCAACTGAGCCTTGTGCCCCATGTCCTCAGGGCGATGGTGGTCATGGTCTGTTATGATGATCTGGGAGGTTCCTTCAGGTTCCTGCTCCCCTAGGCACAGGTGCGGTAGCGACAAGCCCCAGGGTCATCCCCCAATTTCAGCATTGTGCCCCATGTTCCCCAGGGATGGTGCTAATAGTCCGTTCGGATTGTCTGGGAGGGCCCTCCAGGTTCCCGCTGCCCCCCCAGGCACAGGTGTGGGTGGCAAGAAACCCCAGAGCCGTCCTCAAGCTTCAGCATTGTGCCCCATGTCCTCAGGGATGTTGCTAAGGTTCCATGAGGATCATCTGGGAGGATCCTCCCGGTTCCCGCTTCCCCAGGCACAGGTGTGGTGGCAAAAAGGCCCAGAGCCCTCCCCCAAATTCAGCATTGTGCCCCCGGGGGTGCTGGTGCCGGTCATGGGCTGTCAAGATGGTACAGGAGGATCCTCCAGGTGGGGCTTGGAGCCTGGGTAAACCTGGTCGCACTCAGGTTGCATGAGGAACAGATGAGTTGAGGTCTTCATTTGGAAGAGTCATTTCGCTTTTCCAAAAAGGTCAAGGTCATGGGTCTACTTTAGAATGAAGATAATGACTACTTAAAAACAAGTGTGTGTTTCCCCTTCTCCCAGAAATGGAAGCAGGTGTGCAGGCCATAGGTCGGAGGACCTACCTATCCCCACCTGACAGCACTTCTCTGCTCTGGATCTAGGAGACCCAAGGTTTGGAACATCAGCCTGTGGGTCAGTGATGTAGCATTTCACAGGATGTCAGTGTTCTGAGAAATCAGCAGGTCCATTTGGCACAGTGTCATCTTCCTGTCAGGACTGGCGGTCAAATGTCTCATGAACCCCACACTTCCGGGGATTTCCTCTTTCCTCTCGTTGACCGAGGGTTAGGGTCAGAGTTAGGGTACTGGTTAGGGCATGGGTTAGGGTACGGGTTAGGGTACGGGTTAGAGATAGGGTAGGGGTTAGGGCACGGTTTACCGTACAGGGTAGGGTTTAGGGTTAGGCTACCATTTAGGGTACGGGTTAGGGTTAGGGTACGCTTTAGGGTTTGGGTTCGGTTCAGGGGTAGGGTTAGGCGTTAGTGTTCTGGTAGATGTTGGGATTAGGGTACGGGGTAGCTTTAGGGTACAGTTTAAGGTTAGTGTTAGGGACGTCTACAAAAGTTCCGTGCCTGCTATCATAGGAGGCTGGTGCCGAGCTGACAATGCAAGGATGAGCCAGGGGCTGCGCTTGTCATGGAACACAGCTCAGAGGGGCTTGAATCTGCTCTGGGGTCCAGGCAAAGCCACCCCACACCTGCCTGTGTCCCAGCCCCTGTGGGAAGGTAGTAATGAACTGATTCTGACCTTGACCTCTCCCAACACAGAATTCCAGGGGCTCCCATTACTGTTAGGCTCAGGTCCACGGGCCTCGTCTGTGCCCATGTGCTGGGCCGTCCCCACAGTGGCTCCTGGCACACCTGAGTCCTGGTCACACATCTCTGTGGAAACCCCTGCCCTCCAGGGTGGATGGCCAATGTGACGGCCCTGTCAGGAACAGAATGGCACAAAATGCCGGGATGTCATTTCTAAGCTGATGGAGTCTGTGACTTCTCCTGCTTCCCTCTGTCCTGGGTTCATTCTCTGTCCCCTTCTCTGTCTCTGTGTCTGTGTCCCTCACAGGAGCAGACCCGTGGGTTCCATGGGCGATGTGAGAAACCGCAGAAGCGTCCCTTGTCCCCGTTTCCCTCTCCGGTCCTGGTGCCCCATTCCTTCCTAAGGCCTCCTCAACCTGACCGGAGCAGTGATTCTGGATTCTCTTCCACATGGGGACCCTGAGGCTGAAACAAGTAGGGCCCTGACCTTGGTCTTCAGACTGGTGGCCCTGTGCTCTTCCACCTTCTGCGTAGCCAGGTCCTAAGGCCCCCAAGCCCCGAGTCTGTCCTCTGCTGAGAAGGACCTCGAGGGGTTAGAAAACATTTTCCCAAGACTGGGATCACAGGGGGTCGGGGATGGATATCCAAGGCCGAGAGGCACTTCTATAAGACTGTGGCACCCTTGGGACACTACATCTCTGTAGCCCAAGTGATATCAGAGTAAGCTGAGGCCTTTTGTGCTATAGCCCTCCGGACTTGGGGGAGGGTATCTCTTACTACTCCCAAGTTCGCAGGGTGGTGTTGGACACCGGAACCCAGACCTTGTCTTTTCCCAGTGCCCTGGCAACACCCTGGGTCCCTTGGGGAACCCTGACCATCGGCCCGGACTGTCCCCCCGTCCCTATGGGGCCTGGTTCCGGGTCCTGCAGCGACACAGTGAGGAGAGGTGAGGCCAGGCAGGAGCGGGGAGAGGGCAGAGTGGACTCTCCCTGGGGGCCATGGATCCCTGGTCAGTGCAGACCCTGTTGTGTGCCGGCCCCCCGGGCACCGAGATTCCAGCTCCTGGTCTGGCTCCGGGAGGGAGACCAGAGTGTGGCCCCTGCTAGCTCAGATGTGTCACTCTGTCCTGTAGCTACAGCCTGTCCCACCAGCTGAACTCCACCTCCTAGTCGGCCAGCTCATCTTCACGGTCAAGAACAGGCCATCATGAAGGTCAGGGGCCATTGCGTGCCTGGTCAGGCAGGGGACGGCTCACTTTCACCTCAGGGAGTCTCTGGCTGGTCTATCAGGGGCTCTGGAGGCCTGGCTTTCCAGGTTCTCTGCTGAACATCTCTGGGACTGGAGCCATTTAACCTCTCCTCGCTGGGCCTCGCTTTCCTCTTCTGTGCAATGGGGTGAGGCTGAATGATCCCTCCCATGGCGGAAACAGGTGGAGCGCTGGTGATGGACGTAAGCCGGGCACCGAGCCTGGATTGCAGAGTGCAGAGGGGGATGGTGAGCGGTGTGGGCAGTGAGCACTCCTTCCCCCAAAATCAATTTAGCTCTTCCATGTAGCCTCCATACCACTGGCTGGGAGCCCCGGAGTAGTGGCCGACCACACTCCTGACACCAGGCCCCTGCGTGTGGCTCTTCCTCAGCACTGGGACACGGTGGGGACCGCGGGACTTGGGGTCAGCTCCTCTCTCTGAGGGAAGGAGACGAAAGAAGGCTTTCCTTGGGGACCCCCAATGCCACATAAGAGGGGAGGAGGCTTCCCCCAAACAGTACTTTGAAATTCTGCTTCTGTTAGAACCTGAGCCTTGGGCTTTGGTTATTTCACTTGCTGGGCTGACGAGATACACTTGTTGTCCAAGACTCCTCCTCAGATGAAGAGCTCTTGCAGGTCCCGGGCATCCTGGAGCCCGGGGTGGGAGAGGGGCCAGTCCCCTCCCAGGCTCCTGCAGGAGACCTGTCCTCCCAAAGGCAGGATGGTTTCGGGTCGTGGTCCTGGGCTAGGGTTGAAGACAGCCTGTCACTGCTCCTGACTCTGGGGTGAGTGGGCCTTTTTTAGGCAAAGCAACACCCACCGAAGGCAGTGGCTTCAGAAAGAACACACTCCTGGGCCCGGTCCCGCCCCAGGTCGGTGGCTGACTTCCCCAGCCCCAGAGGAAGAAGGATAGCCTCTGCTTCCTTGGGCTTTGGTCCTCTGACCCACGAGCAAGCACTGAAAAGTTTCTAGCCCTCCTCTGGAAGCGCACCATCCCTGAGCGGGCCAGTCACGGTCCACACACGAAGACGGACAACGTGCTAAGTAAGTGCAGGAGGTGATCCTGTTCAAATGGCCTGCGGGTCGGTGGGGTTGCTGCTTCTGTGCCCTCCAGTGGGCCGCTTTTCCCTGGATGGAAATTCTCCTGGAGGCGCCTCTCTGTCCTTTGAGTTCCGTTCCTGCTGGTTTCAGGACCAAGGGACTCCAACTGAGCCTTGTGCCCCATGTCCTCAGGGCGATGGTGGTCATGGTCTGTTATGATGATCTGGGAGGTTCCTTCAGGTTCCTGCTCCCCTAGGCACAGGTGCGGTAGCGACAAGCCCCAGGGTCATCCCCCAATTTCAGCATTGTGCCCCATGTTCCCCAGGGATGGTGCTAATAGTCCGTTGGGATTGTCTGGGAGGGCCCTCCAGGTTCCCGCTGCCCCCCCCCAGGCACAGGTGTGGTGGCAAGAAACCCCAGAGCCGTCCTCAAGCTTCAGCATTGTGCCCCATGTCCTCAGGGATGTTGCTAAGGTTCCATGAGGATCATCTGGGAGGATCCTCCCGGTTCCCGCTTCCCCGGGCACAGGTGTGGTGGCAAAAAGGCCCAGAGCCCTCCCCCAAATACAGCATTGTGCCCCCGGGGGTGCTGGTGCCGGTCATGGGCTGTCAAGATGGTACAGGAGGATCCTCCAGGTGGGGTTTGGAGCCTGGGTAAACCTGGTCGCACACAGGTTGCATGAGGAACAGATGAGTTGAGGTCTTCATTTGGAAGAGTCATTTCGCTTTTCCAAAAAGGTCAAGGTCATGGGTCTACTTTAGAATGAAGATAATGACTACTTAAAAACAAGTGTGTGTTTCCCCTTCTCCCAGAAATGGAAGCAGGTGTGCAGGCCATAGGTCGGAGGACCTACTTATCCCCACCTGACAGCACTTCTCTGCTCTGGATCTAGGAGACCCAAGGTTTGGAACATCAGCCTGTGGGTCAGTGATGTAGCATTTCACAGGATGTCAGTGTTCTGAGAAATCAGCAGGTCCATTTGGCACAGTGTCATCTTCCTGTCAGGACTGGCGGTCAAATGTCTCATGAACCCCACACTTCCGGGGATTTCCTCTTTCCTCCCGTTGACCGAGGGTTAGGGTTAGAGTTAGGGTACTGGTTAGGGCATGGGTTAGGGTACGGGTTAGTGTACGGGTTAGAGATAGGGTAGAGGTTAGGGCACGGTTTACCGTACAGGGTAGGGTTTAGGGTTAGGCTACCATTTAGGGTACGGGTTAGGGTTAGGGTACGCTTTAGGGTTTGGGTTCGGTTCAGGGGTAGGGTTAGGCGTTAGTGTTCTGGTAGGTGTTGGGGTTAGGGTACGGGGTAGGTTTAGGGTACAGTTTAAGGTTAGTGTTAGGGACCTCTACAAATGTTCCGTGCCTGCTATCACAGGAGGCTGGTGCCGAGCTGACAACGCAAGGATGAGCCAGGGGCTGCGCTTGTCATGGAACACAGCTCAGAGGGGCTTGAATCTGCTCTGGGGTCCTGGCAAAGCCACCCCACACCTGCCTGTGTCCCAGCCCCTGTGGGAAGGTAGTAATGAACTGATTCTGACCTTGACCTCTCCCAACACAGAATTCCAGGGGCTCCCATTACTGTTAGGCTCAGGTCCACGGGCCTCGTCTGTGCCCATGTGCTGGGCCGTCCCCACAGTGGCTCCTGGCACACCTGAGTCCTGGTCACACATCTCTGTGGAAACCCCTGCCCTCCAGGGTGGATGGCCAATGTGACGGCCCTGTCAGGAACAGAATGGCACAAAATGCCGGGATGTCATTTCTAAGCTGATGGAGTCTGTGGCTTCTCCTGGTTCCCTCTGTCCTGGGTTCATTCTCTGTCCCCTTCTCCGTCTCTGTGTCTGTGTCCCTCACAGGAGCAGACCCGTGGGTTCCATGGGCGATGTGAGAAACCGCAGAAGCCTCCCTTGTCCCCGTTTCCCTCTCCGGTCCTGGTGCCCCATTCCTTCCTAAGGCCTCCTCAACCTGACCGGAGCAGTGATTCTGGATTCTCTTCCACATGGGGACCCTGAGGCTTAAACAAGTAGGGCCCTGACCTTGGTCTTCAGACTGGTGGCCCTGTGCTCTTCCACTTTCTGCGTAGCCAGGTCCTAAGGCCCCCAAGCCCCGAGTCTGTCCTCTGCTGAGAAGGACCTCGAGGGGTTAGAAAACATTTTCCCAAGACTGGGATCACAGGGGGTCGGGGATGGATATCCAAGGCCGAGAGACACTTCTATAAGACTGTGGCACCCTTGGGACACTACATCTCTGCAGCCCAAGTGACATCAGAATAAGCTGAGGCCTTTTGTGCCATAGCCCTCCGGACTTGGGGGAGGGTATCTCTTACTACTCCCAAGTTCGCAGGGTGGTGTTGGACACCGGAACCCAGACCTTGTCTTTTCCCAGTGCCCTGGCAACACCCTGGGTCCCTTGGGGAACCCTGACCATCGGCCCGGACTGTCCCCCCGTCCCTATGGGGCCTGGTTCCGGGTCCTGCAGCGACACAGTGAGGAGAGGTGAGGCCAGGCAGGAGCGGGGAGAGGGCAGAGTGGACTCTCCCTGGGGGCCATGGATCCCTGGTCAGTGCAGACCCTGTTGTGTGCCGGCCCCCCGGGCACCGAGATTCCAGCTCCTGCTCTGGCTCCGGGAGGGAGACCAGAGTGTGGCCCCTGCTAGCTCAGATGTGTCACTCTGTCCTGTAGCTACAGCCTGTCCCACCAGCTGAAATCCACCTCCTAGTCGGCCAGCTCATCTTCACGGTCAAGAACAGGCCATCATGTAGGTCAGGGGCCATTGCGTGCCTGGTCAGGCAGGGGACGGCTCACTTTCACCTCAGGGAGTCTCTGGCTGGTCTAGCAGGGGCTCTGGAGGCCTGGCTTTCCAGGTTCTCTGCTGAACAGCTCTGGGACTGGAGCCATTTAACCTCTCCTCGCTGGGCCTCGCTTTCCTCTTCTGTGCAATGGGGTGAGGCTGAATGATCCCTCCCATGGCGGAAACATGTGGAGTGCTGGTGATGGACGTAAGCCGGGCACCGAGCCTGGATTGCAGAGTGCAGAGGGGGATGGTGAGCGGTGTGGGCAGTGAGCACTCCTTCCCCCAAAATCAATATAGCTCTTCCATGTAGCCGCCAGACCACTGGCTGGGAGCCCAGGAGCAGTGGCCGACCACACTCCTGACACCAGGCCCCTGCGTGTGGCTCTTCCTCAGCACTGGGACACGGTGGGGACCGCGGGACTTGGGGTCAGCTCCTCTCTCTGAGGGAAGGAGACGAAAGAAGGCTTTCCTTGGGGACCCCCAATGCCACATAAGAGGGGAGGAGGCTTCCCCCAAACAGTACTTTGAAATTCTGCTTCTGTTAGAACCTGAGCCTTGGGCTTTGGTTATTTCACTTGCTGGGCTGACGAGATACACTTGTTCTCCAAGACTCCTCCTCAGATGAAGAGCTCTTGCAGGTCCCGGGCATCCTGGAGCCCGGGGTGGGAGAGGGGCCAGTCCCCTCCCAGGCTCCTGCAGGAGACCTGTCCTCCCAAAGGCAGGATGGTTTCGGGTCGTGGTCCTGGGCTAGGGTTGGAGACAGCCTGTCACTGCTCCTGACTCTGGGGTGAGTGGGCCTTTTTTAGGCAAAGCAACACCCACCGAAGGCAGTGGCTTCAGAAAGAACACACTCCTGGGCCCGGTCCCGCCCCAGGTCGGTGGCTGACTTCCCCAGCCCCAGAGGAAGAAGGATAGCCTCTGCTTCCTTGGGCTTTGGTCCTCTGACCCACGAGCAAGCACTGAAAAGTTTCTAGCCCTCCTCTGGAAGCGCACCATCCCTGAGCGGGCCAGTCACGGTCCACACACGAAGACGGACAACGTGCTAAGTAAGTGCAGGAGGTGATCCTGTTCAAATGGCCTGCGGGTCGGTGGGGTTGCTGCTTCTGTGCCCTCCAGTGGGCCGCTTTTCCCTGGATGGAAATTCTCCTGGAGGCGCCTCTCTGTCCTTTGAGTTCCGTTCCTGCTGGTTTCAGGACCAAAGGACTCCAACTGAGCCTTGTGCCCCATGTCCTCAGGGCGATGGTGGTCATGGTCTGTTATGATGATCTGGGAGGTTCCTTCAGGTTCCTGCTCCCCTAGGCACAGGTGCGGTAGCGACAAGCCCCAGGGTCATCCCCCAATTTCAGCATTGTGCCCCATGTTCCCCAGGGATGGTGCTAATAGTCCGTTCGGATTGTCTGGGAGGGCCCTCCAGGTTCCCGCTGCCCCCCCCAGGCACAGGTGTGGTGGCAAGAAACCCCAGAGCCGTCCTCAAGCTTCAGCATTGTGCCCCATGCCCTCAGGGATGTTGCTAAGGTTCCATGAGGATCATCTGGGAGGATCCTCCAGGTTCCCGCTTCCCCAGGCACAGGTGTGGTGGCAAAAAGGCCCAGAGCCCTCCCCCAAATTCAGCGTTGTGCCCCCGGGGGTGCTGGTGCCGGTCATGGGCTGTCAAGATGGTACAGGAGGATCCTCCAGGTGGGGCTTGGAGCCTGGGTAAACCTGGTCACACTCAGGTTGCATGAGGAACAGATGAGTTGAGGTCTTCATTTGGAAGAGTCATTTCGCTTTTCCAAAAAGGTCAAGGTCATGGGTCCACTTTAGAATGAAGATAATGACTACTTAAAAACAAGTGTGTGTTTCCCCTTCTCCCAGAAATGGAAGCAGGTGTGCAGGCCATAGTTCGGAGGACCTACTTATCCCCACCTGACAGCACTTCTCTGCTCTGGATCTAGGAGACCCAAGGTTTGGAACATCAGCCTGTGGGTCAGGGATGTAGCATTTCACAGGATGTCAGTGTTCTGAGAAATCAGCAGGTCCATTTGGCACAGTGTCATCTTCCTGTCAGGACTGGCGGGCAAATGTCTCATGAACCCCACACTTCCGGGGATTTCCTCTTTCCTCCCGTTGACCGAGGTTTAGGGTTAGAGTTAGGGTACTGGTTAGGGCATGGGTTAGGGTACGGGTTAGGGTACGGGTTAGAGATAGGGTAGGGGTTAGGGCACGGTTTACCCTACAGGGTAGGGTTTAGGGTTAGGCTACCATTTAGCGTACGGGTTAGGGTTAGGGTACGCTTTAGGGTTTGGGTTCGGTTCAGGGGTAGGGTTAGGCGTTAGTGTTCTGGTTGGTGTTGGGGTTAGGGTACGGGGTAGGTTTAGGGTACAGTTTAAGGTTAGTGTTAGGGAACTCTACAAATGTTCTGTGCCTGCTATCACAGGAGGCTGGTGCCAAGCTGACAATGCAAGGATGAGCCAGGGGCTGCGCTTGTCATGGAACACAGCTCAGAGGGGCTTGAATCTGCTCTGGGGTCCAGGCGAAGCCACCCCACACCTGCCTGTGTCCCAGCCCCTGTGGGAAGGTAGTAATGAACTGATTCTGACCTTGACCTCTCCCAACACAGAATTCCAGGGGCTCCCATTACTGTTAGGCTCAGGTCCACGGGCCTCGTCTGTGCCCATGTGCTGGGCCGTCCCCACAGTGGCTCCTGGCACACCTGAGTCCTGGTCACACATCTCTGTGGAAACCCCTGCCCTCCAGGGTGGATGGCCAATGTGACGGCCCTGTCAGGAACAGAATGGCACAAAATGCCGGGATGTCATTTCTAAGCTGATGGAGTCTGTGACTTCTCCTGGTTCCCTCTGTCCTGGGTTCATTCTCTGTCCCCTTCTCTGTCTCTGTGTCTGTGTCCCTCACAGGAGCAGACCCGTGGGTTCCATGGGCGATGTGAGAAACCGCAGAAGCCTACCTTGTCCCCGTTTCCCTCTCCGGTCCTGGTGCCCCATTCCTTCCTAAGGCCTCCTCAACCTGACCGGAGCAGTGATTCTGGATTCTCTTCCACATGGGGACCCTGAGGCTGTAACAAGTAGGGCCCTGACCTTGGTCTTCAGACTGGTGGCCCTGTGCTCTTCCACCTTCTGCGTAGCCAGGTCCTAAGGCCCCGAAGCCCCGTGTCTGTCCTCTGCTGAGAAGGACCTCGAGGGGTTAGAAAACATTTTCCCAAGACTGGGATCACAGGGGGTCGGGGATGGATATCCAAGGCCGAGAGGCACTTCTATAAGACTGTGGCACCCTTGGGACACTACATCTCTGCAGCCCAAGTGACATCAGAGTAAGCTGAGGCCTTTTGTGCTATAGCCCTCCGGACTTGGGGGAGGGTATCTCTTACTACTCCCAAGTTCGCAGGGTGGTGTTGGACACCGGAACCCAGACCTTGTCTTTTCCCAGTGCCCTGGCAACACCCTGGGTCCCTTGGGGAACCCTGACCATCAGCCCGGACTGCCCCCCGTCCCTATGGGGCCTGGTTCCGGGTCCTGCAACGACACAGTGAGGAGAGGTGAGGCCAGGCAGGAGCGGGGAGAGGGCAGAACGGACTCTCCCTGGGGGCCATGGATCCCTCGTCAGTGCAGACCCTGTTGTGTGCCGGCCCCCCGGGCACCGAGATTCCAGCTCCTGCTCTGGCTCCGGGAGGGAGACCAGAGTGTGGCCCCTGCTAGCTCAGATGTGTCACTCTGTCCTGTAGCTACAGCCTGTCCCACCAGCTGAACTCCACCTCCTAGTCGGCCAGCTCATCTTCACGGTCAAGAACAGGCCATCATGAAGGTCAGGGGCCATTGCGTGCCTGGTCAGGCAGGGGACGGCTCACTTTCACCTCAGGGAGTCTCTGGCTGGTCTAGCAGGGGCTCTGGAGGCCTGGCTTTCCAGGTTCTCTGCTGAACAGCTCTGGGACTGGAGCCATTTAACCTCTCCTCGCTGGGCCTCGCTTTCCTCTTCTGTGCCATGGGGTGAGGCTGAATGATCCCTCCCATGGCGGAAACATGTGGAGTGCTGGTGATGGACGTAAGCCGGGCACCGAGTCTGCATTGCAGAGTGCAGAGGGGGATGGTGAGCGGTGTGGGCAGTGAGCACTCCTTCCCCCAAAATCAATTTAGCTCTTCCATGTAGCCGCCAGACCACTGGCTGGGAGCCCAGGAGCAGTGGCCGACCACACTCCTGACACCAGGCCCCTGCGTGTGGCTCTTCCTCAGCACTGGGACACGGAGGGGACCGCGGGACTTGGGGTCAGCTCCTCTCTCTGAGGGAAGGAGACGAAAGAAGGCTTTCCTTGGGGACCCCCAATGCCACATAAGAGGGGAGGAGGCTTCTCCCAAACAGTACTTTGAAATTCTGCTTCTGTTAGAACCTGAGCTTTGGGCTTTGGTTATTTCACTTGCTGGGCTGACGAGATACACTTGTTCTCCAAGACTCCTCCTCAGATGAAGAGCTCTGCAGGTCCCGGGCATCCTGGAGCCCGGGGTGGGAGAGGGGCCAGTCCCCTCCCAGGCTCCTGCAGGAGACCTGTCCTCCCAAAGGCAGGATGGTTTCGGGTCGTGGTCCTGGGCTAGGGTTGGAGACAGCCTGTCACTGCTCCTGACTCTGGGGTGAGTGGGCCTTTTTTAGGCAAAGCAACACCCACCGAAGGCAGTGGCTTCAGAAAGAACACACTCCTGGGCCCGGTCCCGCCCCAGGTCGGTGGCTGACTTCCCCAGCCCCAGAGGAAGAAGGATAGCCTCTGCTTCCTGGGGCTTTGGTCCTCTGACCCACGAGCAAGCACTGAAAAGTTTCTAGCCCTCCTCTGGAAGCGCACCATCCCTGAGCGGGCCAGTCACGGTCCACACACGAAGACGGACAACGTGCTAAGTAAGTGCAGGAGGTGATCCTGTTCAAATGGCCTGCGGGTCGGTGGGGTTGCTGCTTCTGTGCCCTCCAGTGGGCCGCTTTTCCCTGGATGGAAATTCTCCTGGAGGCGCCTCTCTGTCCTTTGAGCTCCGTTCCTGCTGGTTTCAGGACCAAGGGACTCCAACTGAGCATTGTGCCCCATGTCCTCAGGGCGATGGTGGTCATGGTCTGTTATGATGATCTGGGAGGTTCCTTCAGGTTCCTGCTCCCCTAGGCACAGGTGCGGTAGCGACAAGCCCCAGGGCCATCCCCCAATTTCAGCATTGTGCCCCATGTTCCCCAGGGATGGTGCTAATAGTCCGTTGGGATTGTCTGCGAGGGCCCTCCAGGTTCCCGCTGCCCCCCCAGGCACAGGTGTGGGTGGCAAGAAACCCCAGAGCCGTCCTCAAGCTTCAGCATTGTGCCCCATGCCCTCAGGGATGTTGCTAAGGTTCCATGAGGATCATCTGGGAGGATCCTCCCGGTTCCCGCTTCCCCAGGCACAGGTGTGGTGGCAAAAAGGCCCAGAGCCCTCCCCCATATTCAGCGTTGTGCCCCCGTGGGTGCTGGTGCCGGTCATGGGCTGTCAAGATGGTACAGGAGGATCCTCCAGGTGGGGCTTGGAGCCTGGGTAAACCTGGTCGCACTCAGGTTGCATGAGGAACAGATGAGTTGAGGTCTTCATTTGGAAGAGTCATTTCGCTTTTCCAAAAAGGTCAAGGTCATGGGTCCACTTTAGAATGAAGATAATGACTACTTAAAAACAAGTGTGTGTTTCCCCTTCTCCCAGAAATGGAAGCAGGTGTGCAGGCCATAGGTCGGAGGACCTACTTATCCCCACCTGACAGCACTTCTCTGCTCTGGATCTAGGAGACCCAAGGTTTGGAACATCAGCCTGTGGGTCAGTGATGTAGCATTTCACAGGATGTCAGTGTTCTGAGAAATCAGCAGGTCCATTTGGCACAGTGTCATCTTCCTGTCAGGACGGGCGGTCAAATGTCTCATGAACCCCACACTTCCGGGGATTTCCTCTTTCCTCCCGTTGACCGAGGGTTAGGGTTAGAGTTAGGGTACTGGTTAGGGCATGGGTTAGGGTACGGGTTAGGGTACGGGTTAGAGATAGGGTAGGGGTTAGGGCACGGTTTACCGTACAGGGTAGGGTTTAGGGTTCGGCTACCATTTAGGGTACGGGTTAGGGTTAGGGTACGCTTTAGGGTTTGGGTTCGGTTCAGGGGTAGGGTTAGGCGTTAGTGTTCTGGTAGGTGTTGGGGTTAGGGTACGGGGTAGGTTTAGGGTACAGTTTAAGGTTAGTGTTAGGGACCTCTACAAATGTTCCGTGCCTGCCATCACAGGAGGCTGGTGCCAAGCTGACAATGCAAGGATGAGCCAGGGGCTGCGCTTGTCATGGAACACAGCTCAGAGGGGCTTGAATCTGCTCTGGGGTCCTGGCAAAGCCACCCCACACCTGCCTGTGTCCCAGCCCCTGTGGGAAGGTAGTAATGAACTGATTCTGACCTTGACCTCTCCCAACACAGAATTCCAGGGGCTCCCATTACTGTTAGGCTCAGGTCCACGGGCCTCGTCTGTGCCCATGTGCTGGGCCGTCCCCACAGTGGCTCCTGGCACACCTGAGTCCTGGTCACACATCTCTGTGGAAACCCCTGCCCTCCAGGGTGGATGGCCAATGTGACGGCCCTGTCAGGAACAGAATGGCACAAAATGCCGGGATGTCATTTCTAAGCTGATGGAGTCTGTGGCTTCTCCTGGTTCCCTCTGTCCTGGGTTCATTCTCTGTCCCCTTCTCTGTCTCTGTGTCTGTGTCTCTCACAGGAGCAGACCCGTGGGTTCCATGGGCGATGTGAGAAACCGCAGAAGCCTCCCTTGTCCCCGTTTCCCTCTCCGGTCCTGGTGCCCCATTCCTTCCTAAGGCCTCCTCAACCTGACCGGAGCAGTGATTCTGGATTCTCTTCCACATGGCGACCCTGAGGCTGAAACAAGTAGGGCCCTGACCTTGGTCTTCAGACTGGTGGCCCTGTGCTCTTCCACCTTCTGCGTAGCCAGGTCCTAAGGCCCCCAAGCCCCGAGTCTGTCCTCTGCTGAGAAGGACCTCGAGGGGTTAGAAAACATTTTCCCAAGACTGGGATCACAGGGGGTCGGGGATGGATATCCAAGGCCGAGAGGCACTTCTATAAGACTGTGGCACCCTTGGGACACTACATCTCTGCAGCCCAAGTGACATCAGAGTAAGCTGAGGCCTTTTGTGCTATAGCCCTCCGGACTTGGGGGAGGGTATCTCTTACTACTCCCAAGTTCGCAGGGTGGTGTTGGACACCGGAACCCAGACCTTGTCTTTTCCCATTGCCCTGGCAACACCCTGGGTCCCTTGGGGAACCCTGACCATCAGCCCGGAATGTCCCCCCGTCCCTATGGGGCCTGGTTCCGGGTCCTGCAGCGACACAGTGAGGAGAGGTGAGGCCAGGCAGGAGCGGGGAGAGGGCAGAGTGGACTCTCCCTGGGGGCCATGGATCCCTGGTCAGTGCAGACCCTGTTGTGTGCCGGCCCCCCGGGCACCGAGATTCCAGCTCCTGGTCTGGCTCCGGGAGGGAGACCAGAGTGTGACCCCTGCTAGCTCAGATGTGTCACTCTGTCCTGTAGCTACAGCCTGTCCCACCAGGTGAACTCCACCTCCTAGTCGGCCAGCTCATCTTCACGGTCAAGAACAGGCCATCATGAAGGTCAGGGGCCATTGCGTGCCTGGTCAGGCAGGGGACGGCTCACTTTCACCTCAGGGAGTCTCTGGCTGGTCTAGCAGGGGCTCTGGAGGCCTGGCTTTCCAGGTTCTCTGCTGAACAGCTCTGGGACTGGAGCCATTTAACTTCTCCTCGCTGGGCCTCGCTTTCCTCTTCTGTGCAATGGGGTGAGGCTGAATGATCCCTCCCATGGCGGAAATATGTGGAGTGCTGGTGATGGACGTAAGCCGGGCACCGAGCCTGGATTGCAGAGTGCAGAGGGGGATGGTGAGCGGTGTGGGCAGTGAGCACGCCTTCCCCCAAAATCAATTTAACTCTTCCATGTAGCCGCCGGACCACTGGCTGGGAGCCCAGGAGCAGTGGCCGACCACACTCCTGACACCAGGCCCCTGCGTGTGGCTCTTCCTCAGCACTGGGACACGGTGGGGACCGCGGGACTTGGGGTCAGCTCCTCTCTCTGAGGGAAGGAGACGAAAGAAGGCTTTCCTTGGGGACCCCCAATGCCACATAAGAGGGGAGGAGGCTTCCCCCAAACAGTACTTTGAAATTCTGCTTCTGTTAGAACCTGAGCCTTGGGCTTTGGTTATTTCACTTGCTGGGCTGACGAGATACACTTGTTCTCCAAGACTCCTCCTCAGATGAAGAGCTCTTGCAGGTCCCGGGCATCCTGGAGCCCGGGGTGGGAGAGGGGCCAGTCCCCTCCCAGGCTCCTGCAGGAGACCTGTCCTCCCAAAGGCAGGATGTTTTCGGGTCGTGGTCCTGGGCTAGCGTTGGAGACAGCCTGTCACTGCTCCTGACTCTGGGGTGAGTGGGCCTTTTTTAGGCAAAGCAACACCCACCGAAGGCAGTGGCTTCAGAAAGAACACACTCCTGGGCCCGGTCCCGCCCCAGGTCGGTGGCTGACTTCCCCAGCCCCAGAGGAAGAAGGATAGCCTCTGCATCCTTGGGCTTTGGTCCTCTGACCCACGAGCAAGCACTGAAAAGTTTCTAGCCCTCCTCTGGAAGCGCACCATCCCTGAGCGGGCCAGTCACGGTCCACACACGAAGACGGACAACGTGCTAAGTAAGTGCAGGAGGTGATCCTGTTCAAATGGCCTGCGGGTCGGTGGGGTTGCTGCTTCTGTGCCCTCCAGTGGGCCGCTTTTCCCTGGATGGAAATTCTCCTGGAGGCGCCTCTCTGTCCTTTGAGCTCCGTTCCTGCTGGTTTCAGGACCAAGGGACTCCAACTGAGCATTGTGCCCCATGTCCTCAGGGCGATGGTGGTCATGGTCTGTTATGATGATCTGGGAGGTTCCTTCAGGTTCCTGCTCCCCTAGGCACAGGTGCGGTAGCGACAAGCCCCAGGGCCATCCCCCAATTTCAGCATTGTGCCCCATGTTCCCCAGGGACGGTGCTAATAGTCCGTTGGGATTGTCTGCGAGGGCCCTCCAGGTTCCCGCTGCCCCCCCAGGCACAGGTGTGGGTCGCAAGAAACCCCAGAGCCGTCCTCAAGCTTCAGCATTGTGCCCCATGTCCTCAGGGATGTTGCTAAGGTTCCATGAGGATCATCTGGGAGGATCCTCCCGGTTCCCGCTTCCCCAGGCACAGGTGTGGTGGCAAAAAGGCCCAGAGCCCTCCCCCATATTCAGCGTTGTGCCCCCGTGGGTGCTGGTGCCGGTCATGGGCTGTCAAGATGGTACAGGAGGATCCTCCAGGTGGGGCTTGGAGCCTGGGTAAACCTGGTCGCACTCAGGTTGCATGAGGAACAGATGAGTTGAGGTCTTCATTTGGAAGAGTCATTTCGCTTTTCCAAAAAGGTCAAGGTCATGGGTCCACTTTAGAATGAAGATAATGACTACTTAAAAACAAGTGTGTGTTTCCCCTTCTCCCAGAAATGGAAGCAGGTGTGCAGGCCATAGGTCGGAGGACCTACTTATCCCCACCTGACAGCACTTCTCTGCTCTGGATCTAGGAGACCCAAGGTTTGGAACATCAGCCTGTGGGTCAGGGATGTAGCATTTCACAGGATGTCAGTGTTCTGAGAAATCAGCAGGTCCATTTGGCACAGTGTCATCTTCCTGTCAAGACTGGCGGGCAAATGTCTCATGAACCCCACACTTCCGGGGATTTCCTCTTTCCTCCCGTTGACCGAGGTTTAGGGTTACAGTTAGGGTACTGGTTAGGGCATGGGTTAGGGTACGGGTTAGGGTACGGGTTAGAGATAGGGTAGGGGTTAGGGCACGGTTTACCGTACAGGGTAGGGTTTAGGGTTAGGCTACCATTTAGCGTACGGGTTAGGGTTAGGGTACGCTTTAGGGTTTGGGTTCGGTTCAGGGGTAGGGTTAGGCGTTAGTGTTCTGGTAGGTGTTGGGGTTAGGGTACGGGGTAGGTTTAGGGTACAGTTTAAGGTTAGTGTTAGGGACCTCTACAAATGTTCTGTGCCTGCTATCACAGGAGGCTGGTGCCAAGCTGAAATGCAAGGATGAGCCAGGGGCTGCGCTTGTCATGGAACACAGCTCAGAGGGGCTTGAATCTGCTCTGGGGTCCAGGCGAAGCCACCCCACACCTGCCTGTGTCCCAGCCCCTGTGGGAAGGTAGTAATGAACTGATTCTGACCTTGACCTCTCCCAACACAGAATTCCAGGGGCTCCCATTACTGTTAGGCTCAGGTCCACGGGCCTCGTCTGTGCCCATGTGCTGGGCCGTCCCCACAGTGGCTCCTGGCACACCTGAGTCCTGGTCACACATCTCTGTGGAAACCCCTGCCCTCCAGGGTGGATGGCCAATGTGACGGCCCTGTCAGGAACAGAATGGCACAAAATGCCGGGATGTCATTTCTAAGCTGATGGAGTCTGTGACTTCTCCTGGTTCCCTCTGTCCTGGGTTCATTCTCTGTCCCCTTCTCTGTCTCTGTGTCTGTGTCCCTCACAGGAGCAGACCCGTGGGTTCCATGGGCGATGTGAGAAACCGCAGAAGCCTCCCTTGTCCCCGTTTCCCTCTCCGGTCCTGGTGCCCCATTCCTTCCTAAGGCCTCCTCAACCTGACCGGAGCAGTGATTCTGGATTCTCTTCCACATGGGGACCCTGAGGCTGTAACAAGTAGGGCCCTGACCTTGGTCTTCAGACTGGTGGCCCTGTGCTCTTCCACCTTCTGCGTAGCCAGGTCCTAAGGCCCCGAAGCCCCGTGTCTGTCCTCTGCTGAGAAGGACCTCGAGGGGTTAGAAAACATTTTCCCAAGAGTGGGATCACAGGGGGTCGGGGATGGATATCCAAGGCCGAGAGGCACTTCTATAAGACTGTGGCACCCTTGGGACACTACATCTCTGCAGCCCAAGTGACATCAGAGTAAGCTGAGGCCTTTTGTGCCATAGCCCTCCGGACTTGGGGGAGGGTATCTCTTACTACTCCCAAGTTCGCAGGGTGGTGTTGGACACCGGAACCCAGACCTTGTCTTTTCCCAGTGCCCTGGCAACACCCTGGGTCCCTTGGGGAACCCTGACCATCGGCCCGGACTGTCCCCCCGTCCCTATGGGGCCTGGTTCCGGGTCCTGCAGCGACACAGTGAGGAGAGGTGAGGCCAGGCAGGAGCGGGGAGAGGGCAGAGTGGACTCTCCGTGGGGGCCATGGATCCCTGGTCAGTGCAGACCCTGTTGTGTGCCGGCCCCCCGGGCACCGAGATTCCAGCTCCTGCTCTGGCTCCGGGAGGGAGACCAGAGTGTGGCCCCTGCTAGCTCAGATGTGTCACTCTGTCCTGTAGCTACAGCCTGTCCCACCAGCTGAAATCCACCTCCTAGTCGGCCAGCTCATCTTCACGGTCAAGAACAGGCCATCATGTAGGTCAGGGGCCATTGCGTGCCTGGTCAGGCAGGGGACGGCTCACTTTCACCTCAGGGAGTCTCTGGCTGGTCTAGCAGGGGCTCTGGAGGCCTGGCTTTCCAGGGTCTCTGCTGAACAGCTCTGGGACTGGAGCCATTTAACCTCTCCTCGCTGGGCCTCGCTTTCCTCTTCTGTGCAATGGGGTGAGGCTGAATGATCCCTCCCATGGCGGAAACATGTGGAGTGCTGGTGATGGACGTAAGCCGGGCACCGAGCCTGGATTGCAGAGTGCAGAGGGGGATGGTGAGCGGTGTGGGCAGTGAGCACTCCTTCCCCCAAAATCAATATAGCTCTTCCATGTAGCCGCCAGACCACTGGCTGGGAGCCCAGGAGCAGTGGCCGACCACACTCCTGACACCAGGCCCCTGCGTGTGGCTCTTCCTCAGCACTGGGACACGGTGGGGACCGCGGGACTTGGGGTCAGCTCCTCTCTCTGAGGGAAGGAGACGAAAGAAGGCTTTCCTTGGGGACCCCCAATGCCACATAAGAGGGGAGGAGGCTTCCCCCAAACAGTACTTTGAAATTCTGCTTCTATTAGAACCTGAGCCTTGGGCTTTGGTTATTTCACTTGCTGGGCTGACGAGATACACTTGTTCTCCAAGACTCCTCCTCAGATGAGGAGCTCTTGCAGGTCCCGGGCATCCTGGAGCCCGGGGTGGGAGAGGGGCCAGTCCCCTCCCAGGCTCCTGCAGGAGACCTGTCCTCCCAAAGGCAGGATGGTTTCGGGTCGTGGTCCTGGGCTAGGGTTGGAGACAGCCTGTCACTGCTCCTGACTCTGGGGTGAGTGGGCCTTTTTTAGGCAAAGCAACACCCACCGAAGGCAGTGGCTTCAGAAAGAACACACTCCTGGGCCCGGTCCCGCCCCAGGTCGGTGGCTGACTTCCCCAGCCCCAGAGGAAGAAGGATAGCCTCTGCTTCCTTGGGCTTTGGTCCTCTGACCCACGAGCAAGCACTGAAAAGTTTCTAGCCCTCCTCTGGAAGCGCACCATCCCTGAGCGGGCCAGTCACGGTCCACACACGAAGACGGACAACGTGCTAAGTAAGTGCAGGAGGTGATCCTGTTCAAATGGCCTGCGGGTCGGTGGGGTTGCTGCTTCTGTGCCCTCCAGTGGGCCGCTTTTCCCTGGATGGAAATTCTCCTGGAGGAGCCTCTCTGTCCTTTGAGTTCCGTTCCTGCTGGTTTCAGGACCAAGGGACTCCAACTGAGCCTTGTGCCCCATGTCCTCAGGGCGATGGTGGTCATGGTCTGTTATGATGATCTGGGAGGTTCCTTCAGGTTCCTGCTCCCCTAGGCACAGGTGCGGTAGCGACAAGCCCCAGGGTCATCCCCCAATTTCAGCATTGTGCCCCATGTTCCCCAGGGATGGTGCTAATAGTCCGTTCGGATTGTCTGGGAGGGCCCTCCAGGTTCCCGCTGCCCCCCCCCAGGCACAGGTGTGGTGGCAAGAAACCCCAGAGCCGTCCTCAAGCTTCAGCATTGTGCCCCATGCCCTCAGGGATGTTGCTAAGGTTCCATGAGGATCATCTGGGAGGATCCTCCAGGTTCCCGCTTCCCCAGGCACAGGTGTGTTGGCAAAAAGGCCCAGAGCCCTCCCCCAAATTCAGCGTTGTGCCCCCGGGGGTGCTGGTGCCGGTCATGGGCTGTCAAGATGGTACAGGAGGATCCTCCAGGTGGGGCTTGGAGCCTGGGTAAACCTGGTCACACTCAGGTTGCATGAGGAACAGATGAGTTGAGGTCTTCATTTGGAAGAGTCATTTCGCTTTTCCAAAAAGGTCAAGGTCATGGGTCCACTTTAGAATGAAGATAATGACTACTTAAAAACAAGTGTGTGTTTCCCCTTCTCCCAGAAATGGAAGCAGGTGTGCAGGCCATAGGTCGGAGGACCTACTTATCCCCACCTGACAGCACTTCTCTGCTCTGGATCTAGGAGACCCAAGGTTTGGAACATCAGCCTGTGGGTCAGTGATGTAGCATTTCACAGGATGTCAGTGTTCTGAGAAATCAGCAGGTCCATTTGGCACAGTGTCATCTTCCTGTCAGGACGGGCGGTCAAATGTCTCATGAACCCCACACTTCCGGGGATTTCCTCTTTCCTCCCGTTGACCGAGGGTTAGGGTTAGAGTTAGGGTACTGGTTAGGGCATGGGTTAGGGTACGGGTTAGGGTACGGGTTAGAGATAGGGTAGGGGTTAGGGCACGGTTTACCGTACAGGGTAGGGTTTAGGGTTCGGCTACCATTTAGGGTACGGGTTAGGGTTAGGGTACGCTTTAGGGTTTGGGTTCGGTTCAGGGGTAGGATTAGGCGTTAGTGTTCTGGGAGGTGTTGGGGTTAGGGTACGGGGTAGGTTTAGGGTACAGTTTAAGGTTAGTGTTAGGGACCTCTACAAATGTTCCGTGCCTGCTATCACAGGAGGCTGGTGCCAAGCTGACAATGCAAGGATGAGCCAGGGGCTGCGCTTGTCATGGAACACAGCTCAGAGGGGCTTGAATCTGCTCTGGGGTCCTGGCAAAGCCACCCCACACCTGCCTGTGTCCCAGCCCCTGTGGGAAGGTAGTAATGAACTGATTCTGACCTTGACCTCTCCCAACACAGAATTCCAGGGGCTCCCATTACTGTTAGGCTCAGGTCCACGGGCCTCGTCTGTGCCCATGTGCTGGGCCGTCCCCACAGTGGCTCCTGGCACACCTGAGTCCTGGTCACACATCTCTGTGGAAACCCCTGCCCTCCAGGGTGGATGGCCAATGTGACGGCCCTGTCAGGAACAGAATGGCACAAAATGCCGGGATGTCATTTCTAAGCTGATGGAGTCTGTGGCTTCTCCTGGTTCCCTCTGTCCTGGGTTCATTCTCTGTCCCCTTCTCTGTCTCTGTGTCTGTGTCTCTCACAGGAGCAGACCCGTGGGTTCCATGGGCGATGTGAGAAACCGCAGAAGCCTCCCTTGTCCCCGTTTCCCTCTCCGGTCCGGGTGCCCCATTCCTTCCTAAGGCCTCCTCAAACTGACCGGAGCAGTGATTCTGGATTCTCTTCCACATGGCGACCCTGAGGCTGAAACAAGTAGGGCCCTGACCTTGGTCTTCAGACTGGTGGCCCTGTGCTCTTCCACCTTCTGCGTAGCCAGGTCCTAAGGCCCCCAAGCCCCGAGTCTGTCCTCTGCTGAGAAGGACCTCGAGGGGTTAGAAAACATTTTCCCAAGACTGGGATCACAGGGGGTCGGGGATGGATATCCAAGGCCGAGAGGCACTTCTATAAGACTGTGGCACCCTTGGGACACTACATCTCTGC
The DNA here is from genome assembly GCF_037043125.1 of Eumetopias jubatus. Classification (NCBI taxonomy): domain Eukaryota; kingdom Metazoa; phylum Chordata; class Mammalia; order Carnivora; family Otariidae; genus Eumetopias; species Eumetopias jubatus. Next base: position 1,015,263 of record NW_028274862.1, on the reverse strand, counting down.
AGCCCAAGTGACATCAGAGTAAGCTGAGGCCTTTTGTGCTATAGCCCTCCGGACTTGGGGGAGGGTATCTCTTACTACTCCCAAGTTTGCAGGGTGGTGTTGGACACCGGAACCCAGACCTTGTATTTTCCCATTGCCCTGGCAACACCCTGGGTCCCTTGGGGAACCCTGACCATCAGCCCGGACTGTCCCCCCGTCCCTATGGGGCCTGGTTCCGGGTCCTGCAGTGACACAGTGAGGAGAGGTGAGGCCAGGCAGGAGCGGGGAGAGGGCAGAGTGGACTCTCCCTGGGGGCCATGGATCCCTGGTCAGTGCAGACCCTGTTGTGTGCCGGCCCCCCGGGCACCGAGATTCCAGCTCCTGGTCTGGCTCCGGGAGGGAGACCAGAGTGTGGCCCCTGCTAGCTCAGATGTGTGAATCTGTCCTGTAGCTACAGCCTGTCCCACCAGGTGAACTCCACCTCCTGGTCGGCCAGCTCATCTTCACGGTCAAGAACAGGCCATCATGAAGGTCAGGGGCCATTGCGTGCCTGGTCAGGCAGGGGACGGCTCACTTTCACCTCAGGGAGTCTCTGGCTGGTCTAGCAGGGGCTCTGGAGGCCTGGCTTTCCAGGTTCTCTGCTGAACAGCTCTGGGACTGGAGCCATTTAACCTCTCCTCGCTGGGCCTCGCTTTCCTCTTCTGTGCAATGGGGTGAGGCTGAATGATCCCTCCCATGGCGGAAACATGTGGAGTGCTGGTGATGGACGTAAGCCGGGCACCGAGCCTGGATTGCAGAGTGCAGAGGGGGATGGTGAGCGGTGTGGGCAGTGAGCACTCCTTCCCCCAAAATCAATTTAGCTCTTCCATGTAGCCGCCAGACCACTGGCTGGGAGCCCAGGAGAAGTGGCCGACCACACTCCTGACACCAGGCCCCTGCGTGTGGCTCTTCCTCAGCACTGGGACACGGTGGGGACCGCGGGACTTGGGGTCAGCTCCTCTCTCTGAGGGAAGGAGACGAAAGAAGGCTTTCCTTGGGGACCCCCAATGCCACATAAGAGGGGAGGAGGCTTCCCCCAAACAGTACTTTGAAATTCTGCTTCTGTTAGAACCTGAGCCTTGGGCATTGGTTATTTCACTTGCTGGGCTGACGAGATACACTTGTTCTCCAAGACTCCTCCTCAGATGAAGAGCTCTTGCAGGTCCCGGGCATCCTGGAGCCCGGGGTGGGAGAGGGGCCAGTCCCCTCCCAGGCTCCTGCAGGAGACCTGTCCTCCCAAAGGCAGGATGGTTTCGGGTCGTGGTCCTGGGCTAGGGTTGGAGACAGCCTGTCACTGCTCCTGACTCTGGGGTGAGTGGGCCTTTTTTAGGCAAAGCAACACCCACCGAAGGCAGTGGCTTCAGAAAGAACACACTCCTGGGCCCGGTCCCGCCCCAGGTCGGTGGCTGACTTCCCCAGCCCCAGAGGAAGAAGGATAGCCTCTGCTTCCTTGGGCTTTGGTCCTCTGACCCACGAGCAAGCACTGAAAAGTTTCTAGCCCTCCTCTGGAAGCGCACCATCCCTGAGCGGGCCAGTCACGGTCCACACACGAAGACGGACAACGTGCTAAGTAAGTGCAGGAGGTGATCCTGTTCAAATGGCCTGCGGGTCGGTGGGGTTGCTGCTTCTGTGCCCTCCAGTGGGCCGCTTTTCCCTGGATGGAAATTCTCCTGGAGGCGCCTCTCTGTCCTTTGAGCTCCGTTCCTGCTGGTTTCAGGACCAAGGGACTCCAACTGAGCATTGTGCCCCATGTCCTCAGGGCGATGGTGGTCATGGTCTGTTATGATGATCTGGGAGGTTCCTTCAGGTTCCTGCTCCCCTAGGCACAGGTGCGGTAGCGACAAGCCCCAGGGCCATCCCCCAATTTCAGCATTGTGCCCCATGTTCCCCAGGGATGGTGCTAATAGTCCGTTGGGATTGTCTGCGAGGGCCCTCCAGGTTCCCGCTGCCCCCCCAGGCACAGGTGTGGGTGGCAAGAAACCCCAGAGCCGTCCTCAAGCTTCAGCATTGTGCCCCATGTCCTCAGGGATGTTGCTAAGGTTCCATGAGGATCATCTGGGAGGATCCTCCCGGTTCCCGCTTCCCCAGGCACAGGTGTGGTGGCAAAAAGGCCCAGAGCCCTCCCCCATATTCAGCGTTGTGCCCCCGTGGGTGCTGGTGCCGGTCATGGGCTGTCAAGATGGTACAGGAGGATCCTCCAGGTGGGGCTTGGAGCCTGGGTAAACCTGGTCGCACTCAGGTTGCATGAGGAACAGATGAGTTGAGGTCTTCATTTGGAAGAGTCATTTCGCTTTTCCAAAAAGGTCAAGGTCATGGGTCCACTTTAGAATGAAGATAATGACTACTTAAAAACAAGTGTGTGTTTCCCCTTCTCCCAGAAATGGAAGCAGGTGTGCAGGCCATAGGTCGGAGGACCTACTTATCCCCACCTGACAGCACTTCTCTGCTCTGGATCTAGGAGACCCAAGGTTTGGAACATCAGCCTGTGGGTCAGGGATGTAGCATTTCACAGGATGTCAGTGTTCTGAGAAATCAGCAGGTCCATTTGGCACAGTGTCACCTTCCTGTCAGGACTGGCGGGCAAATGTCTCATGAACCCCACACTTCCGGGGATTTCCTCTTTCCTCCCGTTGACCGAGGTTTAGGGTTAGAGTTAGGGTACTGGTTAGGGCATGGGTTAGGGTACGGGTTAGGGTACGGGTTAGAGATAGGGTAGGGGTTAGGGCACGGTTTACCGTACAGGGTAGGGTTTATGGTTAGGCTACCATTTAGCGTACGGGTTAGGGTTAGGGTACGCTTTAGGGTTTGGGTTCGGTTCAGGGGTAGGGTTAGGCGTTAGTGTTCTGGTAGGTGTTGGGGTTAGGGTACGGGGTAGGTTTAGGGTACAGTTTAAGGTTAGTGTTAGGGACCTCTACAAATGTTCTGTGCCTGCTATCACAGGAGGCTGGTGCCAAGCTGACAATGCAAGGATGAGCCAGGGGCTGCGCTTGTCATGGAACACAGCTCAGAGGGGCTTGAATCTGCTCTGGGGTCCAGGCGAAGCCACCCCACACCTGCCTGTGTCCCAGCCCCTGTGGGAAGGTAGTAATGAACTGATTCTGACCTTGACCTCTCCCAACACAGAATTCCAGGGGCTCCCATTACTGTTAGGCTCAGGTCCACGGGCCTCGTCTGTGCCCATGTGCTGGGCCGTCCCCACAGTGGCTCCTGGCACACCTGAGTCCTGGTCACACATCTCTGTGGAAACCCCTGCCCTCCAGGGTGGATGGCCAATGTGACGGCCCTGTCAGGAACAGAATGGCACAAAATGCCGGGATGTCATTTCTAAGCTGATGGCGTCTGTGACTTCTCCTGGTTCCCTCTGTCCTGGGTTCATTCTCTGTCCCCTTCTCTGTCTCTGTGTCTGTGTCCCTCACAGGAGCAGACCCGTGGGTTCCATGGGCGATGTGAGAAACCACAGAAGCCTCCCTTGTCCCCGTTTCCCTCTCCGGTCCTGGTGCCCCATTCCTTCCTAAGGCCTCCTCAACCTGACCGGAGTAGTGATTCTGGATTCTCTTCCACATGGGGACCCTGAGGCTGTAACAAGTAGGGCCCTGACCTTGGTCTTCAGACTGGTGGCCCTGTGCTCTTCCACCTTCTGCGTAGCCAGGTCCTAAGGCCCCGAAGCCCCGTGTCTGTCCTCTGCTGAGAAGGACCTCGAGGGGTTAGAAAACATTTTCCCAAGACTGGGATCACAGGGGGTCGGGGATGGATATCCAAGGCCGAGAGGCACTTCTATAAGACTGTGGCACCCTTGGGACACTACATCTCTGCAGCCCAAGTGACATCAGAGTAAGCTGAGGCCTTTTGTGCTATAGCCCTCCGGACTTGGGGGAGGGTATCTCTTACTACTCCCAAGTTCGCAGGGTGGTGTTGGACACCGGAACCCAGACCTTGTCTTTTCCCAGTGCCCTGGCAACACCCTGGGTCCCTTGGGGAACCCTGACCATCAGCCCGGACTGTCCCCCCGTCCCTATGGGGCCTGGTTCCGGGTCCTGCAACGACACAGTGAGGAGAGGTGAGGCCAGGCAGGAGCGGGGAGAGGGCAGAGCGGACTCTCCCTGGGGGCCATGGATCCCTCGTCAGTGCAGACCCTGTTGTGTGCCGGCCCCCCGGGCACCGAGATTCCAGCTCCCGCTCTGGCTCCGGGAGGGAGACCAGAGTGTGGCCCCTGCTAGCTCAGATGTGTCACTCTGTCCTGTAGCTACAGCCTGTCCCACCAGCTGAACTCCACCTCCTGGTCGGCCAGCTCATCTTCACGGTCAAGAACAGGCCATCATGAAGGTCAGGGGCCATTGCGTGCCTGGTCAGGCAGGGGACGGCTCACTTTCACCTCAGGGAGTCTCTGGCTGGTCTAGCAGGGGCTCTGGAGGCCTGGCTTTCCAGGTTCTCTGCTGAACAGCTCTGGGACTGGAGCCATTTAACCTCTCCTCGCTGGGCCTCGCTTTCCTCTTCTGTGCAATGGGGTGAGGCTGAATGATCCCTCCCATGGCGGAAACATGTGGAGTGCTGGTGATGGACGTAAGCCGGGCACCGAGCCTGCATTGCAGAGTGCAGAGGGGGATGGTGAGCGGTGTGGGCAGTGAGCACTCCTTCCCCCAAAATCAATTTAGCTCTTCCATGTAGCCGCCAGACCACTGGCTGGGAGCCCAGGAGCAGTGGCCGACCACACTCCTGACACCAGGCCCCTGCGTGTGGCTCTTCCTCAGCACTGGGACACGGAGGGGACCGCGGGACTTGGGGTCAGCTCCTCTCTCTGAGGGAAGGAGACGAAAGAAGGCTTTCCTTGGGGACCCCCAATGCCACATAAGAGGGGAGGAGGCTTCCCCCAAACAGTACTTTGAAATTCTGCTTCTGTTAGAACCTGAGCCTTGGGCTTTGGTTATTTCACTTGCTGGGCTGACGAGATACACTTGTTGTCCAAGACTCCTCCTCAGATGAAGAGCTCTTGCAGGTCCCGGGCATCCTGGAGCCCGGGGTGGGAGAGGGGCCAGTCCCCTCCCAGGCTCCTGCAGGAGACCTGTCCTCCCAAAGGCAGGATGGTTTCGGGTCGTGGTCCTGGGCTAGGGTTGGAGACAGCCTGTCACTGCTCCTGACTCTGGGGTGAGTGGGCCTTTTTTAGGCAAAGCAACACCCACCGAAGGCAGTGGCTTCAGAAAGAACACACTCTTGGGCCCGGTCCCGCCCCAGGTCGGTGGCTGACTTCCCCAGCCCCAGAGGAAGAAGGATAGCCTCTGCTTCCTTGGGCTTTGGTCCTCTGACCCACGAGCAAGCACTGAAAAGTTTCTAGCCCTCCTCTGGAAGCGCACCATCCCTGAGCGGGCCAGTCACGGTCCACACACGAAGACGGACAACGTGCTAAGTAAGTGCAGGAGGTGATCCTGTTCAAATGGCCTGCGGGTCGGTGGGGTTGCTGCTTCTGTGCCCTCCAGTGGGCCGCTTTTCCCTGGATGGAAATTCTCCTGGAGGCGCCTCTCTGTCCTTTGAGCTCCGTTCCTGCTGGTTTCAGGACCAAGGGACTCCAACTGAGCATTGTGCCCCATGTCCTCAGGGCGATGGTGGTCATGGTCTGTTATGATGATCTGGGAGTTTCCTTCAGGTTCCTGCTCCCCTAGGCACAGGTGCGGTAGCGACAAGCCCCAGGGCCATTCCCCAATTTCAGCATTGTGCCCCGTGTTCCCCAGGGATGGTGCTAATAGTCCGTTGGGATTGTCTGGGAGGGCCCTCCAGGTTCCCGCTGCCACCCCCCAGGAACAGGTGTGCTGGCAAGAAACCCCAGAGCCGTCCTCAAGCTTCAGCATTGTGCCCCATGTCCTCAGGGATGTTGCTAAGGTTCCATGAGGATCATCTGGGAGGATCCTCCCGGTTCCCTCTTCCCCAGGCACAGGTGTGGTGGCCAAAAGGCCCAGAGCCCTCCCCCAAATTCAGCGTTGTGCCCCCGGGGGTGCTGGTGCCGGTCATGGGCTGTCAAGATGGTACAGGAGGATCCTCCAGTTGGGGTTTGGAGCCTGGGTAAACCTGGTCTCACTCAGGTTGCATGAGGAACAGATGAGTTGAGGTCTTCATTTGGAAGAGTCATTTCGCTTTTCCAAAAAGGTCAAGGTCATGGGTCTACTTCAGAATGAAGATAATGACTACTTAAAAACAAGTGTGTGTTTCCCCTTGTCCCAGAAATGGAAGCAGGTGTGCAGGCCATAGGTCGGAGGACCTACTTATCCCCACCTGACAGCACTTCTCTGCTCTGGATCTAGGAGACCCAAGGTTTGGAACATCAGCCTGTGGGTCAGTGATGTAGCATTTCACAGGATGTCAGTGTTCTGAGAAATCAGCAGGTCCATTTGGCACAGTGTCATCTTCCTGTCAGGACTGGCGGTCAAATGTCTCATGAACGCCACACTTCCGTGGATTTCCTCTTTCCTCCCGTTGACCGAGGGTTAGGGTTAGAGTTAGGGTACTGGTTAGGGCATGGGTTAGGGTACGGGTTAGGGTACGGGTTAGAGATAGGGTAGGGGTTAGGGCACGGTTTACCGTACAGGGTAGGGTTTAGGGTTAGGCTACCATTTCGGGTACGGGTTAGGGTTAGGGTACACTTTAGGGTTTGGGTTCGGTACAGGGGTAGGGTTAGGCGTTAGTGTTCTGGTAGGTGTTGGGGTTAGGGTACGGGGTAGGTTGAGGGTACAGTTTAAGGTTAGTGTTAGGGACCTCTACAAATGTTCCGTGCCTGCTATCACAGGAGGCTGGTGCCAAGCTGACAACGCAAGGATGAGCCAGGGGCTGCGCTTGTCATGGAACAGAGCTCAGAGGGGCTTGAATCTGCTCTGGGGTCCTGGCAAAGCCACCCCACACCTGCCTGTGTCCCAGCCCCTGTGGGAAGGTAGTAATGAACTGATTCTGACCTTGACCTCTCCCAACACAGAATTCCAGGGGCTCCCATTACTGTTAGGCTCAGGTCCACGGGCCTCGTCTGTGCCCATGTGCTGGGCCGTCCCCACAGTGGCTCCTGGCACACCTGAGTCCTGGTCACACATCTCTGTGGAAACCCCTGCCCTCCAGGGTGGATGGCCAATGTGACGGCCCTGTCAGGAACAGAATGGCACAAAATGCCGGGATGTCATTTCTAAGCTGATGGAGTCTGTGACTTCTCCTGCTTCCCTCTGTCCTGGGTTCATTCTCTGTCCCCTTCTCTGTCTCTGTGTCTGTGTCCCTCACAGGAGCAGACCCGTGGGTTCCATGGGCGATGTGAGAAACCGCAGAAGCGTCCCTTGTCCCCGTTTCCCTCTCCGGTCCTGGTGCCCCATTCCTTCCTAAGGCCTCCTCAACCTGACCGGAGCAGTGATTCTGGATTCTCTTCCACATGGGGACCCTGAGGCTGAAACAAGTAGGGCCCTGACCTTGGTCTTCAGACTGGTGGCCCTGTGCTCTTCCACCTTCTGCGTAGCCAGGTCCTAAGGCCCCCAAGCCCCGAGTCTGTCCTCTGCTGAGAAGGACCTCGAGGGGTTAGAAAACATTTTCCCAAGACTGGGATCACAGGGGGTCGGGGATGGATATCCAAGGCCGAGAGGCACTTCTATAAGACTGTGGCACCCTTGGGACACTACATCTCTGTAGCCCAAGTGACATCAGAGTAAGCTGAGGCCTTTTGTGCTATAGCCCTCCGGACTTGGGGGAGGGTATCTCTTACTACTCCCAAGTTCGCAGGGTGGTGTTGGACACCGGAACCCAGACCTTGTCTTTTCCCAGTGCCCTGGCAACACCCTGGGTCCCTTGGGCAACACTGACCATCAGCCCGGACTGTCCCCCCGTCCCTATGGGGCCTGGTTCCGGGTCCTGCAGCGACACAGTGAGGAGAGGTGAGGCCAGGCAGGAGCGGGGAGAGGGCAGAGTGGACTCTCCCTGGGGGCCATGGATCCCTGGTCAGTGCAGACCCTGTTGTGTGCCGGCCCCCCGGGCACCGAGATTCCAGCTCCTGGTCTGGCTCCGGGAGGGAGACCAGAGTGTGGCCCCTGCTAGCTCAGATGTGTCACTCTGTCCTGTAGCTACAGCCTGTCCCACCAGCTGAACTCCACCTCCTAGTCGGCCAGCTCATCTTCACGGTCAAGAACAGGCCATCATGAAGGTCAGGGGCCATTGCGTGCCTGGTCAGGCAGGGGACGGCTCACTTTCACCTCAGGGAGTCTCTGGCTGGTCTATCAGGGGCTCTGGAGGCCTGGCTTTCCAGGTTCTCTGCTGAACATCTCTGGGACTGGAGCCATTTAACCTCTCCTCGCTGGGCCTCGCTTTCCTCTTCTGTGCAATGGGGTGAGGCTGAATGATCCCTCCCATGGCGGAAACATGTGGAGCGCTGGTGATGGACGTAAGCCGGGCACCGAGCCTGGATTGCAGAGTGCAGAGGGGGATGGTGAGCGGTGTGGGCAGTGAGCACTCCTTCCCCCAAAATCAATTTAGCTCTTCCATGTAGCCGCCAGACCACTGGCTGGGAGCCCCGGAGTAGTGGCCGACCACACTCCTGACACCAGGCCCCTGCGTGTGGCTCTTCCTCAGCACTGGGACACGGTGGGGACCGCGGGACTTGGGGTCAGCTCCTCTCTCTGAGGGAAGGAGACGAAAGAAGGCTTTCCTTGGGGACCCCCAATGCCACATAAGAGGGGAGGAGGCTTCCCCCAAACAGTACTTTGAAATTCTGCTTCTGTTAGAACCTGAGCCTTGGGCTTTGGTTATTTCACTTGCTGGGCTGACGAGATACACTTGTTGTCCAAGACTCCTCCTCAGATGAAGAGCTCTTGCAGGTCCCGGGCATCCTGGAGCCCGGGGTGGGAGAGGGGCCAGTCCCCTCCCAGGCTCCTGCAGGAGACCTGTCCTCCCAAAGGCAGGATGGTTTCGGGTCGTGGTCCTGGGCTAGGGTTGGAGACAGCCTGTCACTGCTCCTGACTCTGGGGTGAGTGGGCCTTTTTTAGGCAAAGCAACACCCACCGAAGGCAGTGGCTTCAGAAAGAACACACTCCTGGGCCCGGTCCCGCCCCAGGTCGGTGGCTGACTTCCCCAGCCCCAGAGGAAGAAGGATAGCCTCTGCTTCCTTGGGCTTTGGTCCTCTGACCCACGAGCAAGCACTGAAAAGTTTCTAGCCCTCCTCTGGAAGCGCACCATCCCTGAGCGGGCCAGTCACGGTCCACACACGAAGACGGACAACGTGCTAAGTAAGTGCAGGAGGTGATCCTGTTCAAATGGCCTGCGGGTCGGTGGGGTTGCTGCTTCTGTGCCCTCCAGTGGGCCGCTTTTCCCTGGATGGAAATTCTCCTGGAGGCGCCTCTCTGTCCTTTGAGTTCCGTTCCTGCTGGTTTCAGGACCAAGGGACTCCAACTGAGCCTTGTGTCCCATGTCCTCAGGGCGATGGTGGTCATGGTCTGTTATGATGATCTGGGAGGTTCCTTCAGGTTCCTGCTCCCCTAGGCACAGGTGCGGTAGCGACAAGCCCCAGGGTCATCCCCCAATTTCAGCATTGTGCCCCATGTTCCCCAGGGATGGTGCTAATAGTCCGTTGGGATTGTCTGGGAGGGCCCTCCAGGTTCCCGCTGCCCCCCCCCCAGGCACAGGTGTGGTGGCAAGAAACCCCAGAGCCGTCCTCAAGCTTCAGCATTGTGCCCCATGTCCTCAGGGATGTTGCTAAGGTTCCATGAGGATCATCTGGGAGGATCCTCCCGGTTCCCGCTTCCCCGGGCACAGGTGTGGTGGCAAAAAGGCCCAGAGCCCTCCCCCAAATTCAGCATTGTGCCCCCGGGGGTGCTGGTGCCGGTCATGGGCTGTCAAGATGGTACAGGAGGATCCTCCAGGTGGGGTTTGGAGCCTGGGTAAACCTGGTCGCACACAGGTTGCATGAGGAACAGATGAGTTGAGGTCTTCATTTGGAAGAGTCATTTCGCTTTTCCAAAAAGGTCAAGGTCATGGGTCTACTTTAGAATGAAGATAATGACTACTTAAAAACAAGTGTGTGTTTCCCCTTCTCCCAGAAATGGAAGCAGGTGTGCAGGCCATAGGTCGGAGGACCTACTTATCCCCACCTGACAGCACTTCTCTGCTCTGGATCTAGGAGACCCAAGGTTTGGAACATCAGCCTGTGGGTCAGTGATGTAGCATTTCACAGGATGTCAGTGTTCTGAGAAATCAGCAGGTCCATTTGGCACAGTGTCATCTTCCTGTCAGGACTGGCGGTCAAATGTCTCATGAACCCCACACTTCCGGGGATTTCCTCTTTCCTCCCGTTGACCGAGGGTTAGGGTTAGAGTTAGGGTACTGGTTAGGGCATGGGTTAGGGTACGGGTTAGTGTACGGGTTAGAGATAGGGTAGAGGTTAGGGCACGGTTTACCGTACAGGGTAGGGTTTAGGGTTAGGCTACCATTTAGGGTACGGGTTAGGGTTAGGGTACGCTTTAGGGTTTGGGTTCGGTTCAGGGGTAGGGTTAGGCGTTAGTGTTCTGGTAGGTGTTGGGGTTAGGGTACGGGGTAGGTTTAGGGTACAGTTTAAGGTTAGTGTTAGGGACCTCTACAAATGTTCCGTGCCTGCTATCACAGGAGGCTGGTGCCGAGCTGACAACGCAAGGATGAGCCAGGGGCTGCGCTTGTCATGGAACACAGCTCAGAGGGGCTTGAATCTGCTCTGGGGTCCTGGCAAAGCCACCCCACACCTGCCTGTGTCCCAGCCCCTGTGGGAAGGTAGTAATGAACTGATTCTGACCTTGACCTCTCCCAACACAGAATTCCAGGGGCTCCCATTACTGTTAGGCTCAGGTCCACGGGCCTCGTCTGTGCCCATGTGCTGGGCCGTCCCCACAGTGGCTCCTGGCACACCTGAGTCCTGGTCACACATCTCTGTGGAAACCCCTGCCCTCCAGGGTGGATGGCCAATGTGACGGCCCTGTCAGGAACAGAATGGCACAAAATGCCGGGATGTCATTTCTAAGCTGATGGAGTCTGTGGCTTCTCCTGGTTCCCTCTGTCCTGGGTTCATTCTCTGTCCCCTTCTCCGTCTCTGTGTCTGTGTCCCTCACAGGAGCAGACCCGTGGGTTCCATGGGCGATGTGAGAAACCGCAGAAGCCTCCCTTGTCCCCGTTTCCCTCTCCGGTCCTGGTGCCCCATTCCTTCCTAAGGCCTCCTCAACCTGACCGGAGCAGTGATTCTGGATTCTCTTCCACATGGGGACCCTGAGGCTGAAACAAGTAGGGCCCTGACCTTGGTCTTCAGACTGGTGGCCCTGTGCTCTTCCACCTTCTGCGTAGCCAGGTCCTAAGGCCCCCAAGCCCCGAGTTGTCCTCTGCTGAGAAGGACCTCGAGGGGTTAGAAAACATATTCCCAAGACTGGGATCACAGGGGGTCGGGGATGGATATCCAAGGCCGAGAGGCACTTCTATAAGACTGTGGCACCCTTGGGACACTACATCTCTGCAGCCCAAGTGACATCAGAATAAGCTGAGGCCTTTTGTGCCATAGCCCTCCGGACTTGGGGGAGGGTATCTCTTACTACTCCCAAGTTCGCAGGGTGGTGTTGGACACCGGAACCCAGACCTTGTCTTTTCCCAGTGCCCTGGCAACACCCTGGGTCCCTTGGGGAACCCTGACCATCGGCCCGGACTGTCCCCCCGTCCCTATGGGGCCTGGTTCCGGGTCCTGCAGCGACACAGTGAGGAGAGGTGAGGCCAGGCAGGAGCGGGGAGAGGGCAGAGTGGACTCTCCCTGGGGGCCATGGATCCCTGGTCAGTGCAGACCCTGTTGTGTGCCGGCCCCCCGGGCACCGAGATTCCAGCTCCTGCTCTGGCTCCGGGAGGGAGACCAGAGTGTGGCCCCTGCTAGCTCAGATGTGTCACTCTGTCCTGTAGCTACAGCCTGTCCCACCAGCTGAACTCCACCTCCTAGTCGGCCAGCTCATCTTCACGGTCAAGAACAGGCCATCATGAAGGTCAGGGGCCATTGCGTGCCTGGTCAGGCAGGGGACGGCTCACTTTCACCTCAGGGAGTCTCTGGCTGGTCTAGCAGGGGCTCTGGAGGCCTGGCTTTCCAGGTTCTCTGCTGAACAGCTCTGGGACTGGAGCCATTTAACCTCTCCTCGCTGGGCCTCGCTTTCCTCTTCTGTGCAATGGGGTGAGGCTGAATGATCCCTCCCATGGCGGAAACATGTGGAGTGCTGGTGATGGACGTAAGCCGGGCACCGAGCCTGCATTGCAGAGTGCAGAGGGGGATGGTGAGCGGTGTGGGCAGTGAGCACTCCTTCCCCCAAAATCAATTTAGCTCTTCCATGTAGCCGCCAGACCACTGGCTGGGAGCCCAGGAGCAGTGGCCGACCACACTCCTGACACCAGGCCCCTGCGTGTGGCTCTTCCTCAGCACTGGGACACGGAGGGGACCGCGGGACTTGGGGTCAGCTCCTCTCTCTGAGGGAAGGAGACGAAAGAAGGCTTTCCTTGGGGACCCCCAATGCCACATAAGAGGGGAGGAGGCTTCCCCCAAACAGTACTTTGAAATTCTGCTTCTGTTAGAACCTGAGCCTTGGGCTTTGGTTATTTCACTTGCTGGGCTGACGAGATACACTTGTTCTCCAAGACTCCTCCTCAGATGAAGAGGTCTTGCAGGTCCCGGGCATCCTGGAGCCCGGGGTGGGAGAGGGGCCAGTCCCCTCCCAGGCTCCTGCAGGAGACCTGTCCTCCCAAAGGCAGGATGGTTTCGGGCCGTGGTCCTGGGCTAGGGTTGGAGACAGCCTGTCACTGCTCCTGACTCTGGGGTGAGTGGGCCTTTTTTAGGCAAAGCAACACCCACCGAAGGCAGTGGCTTCAGAAAGAACACACTCTTGGGCCCGGTCCCGCCCCAGGTCGGTGGCTGACTTCCCCAGCCCCAGAGGAAGAAGGATAGCCTCTGCTTCCTTGGGCTTTGGTCCTCTGACCCACGAGCAAGCACTGAAAAGTTTCTAGCCCTCCTCTGGAAGCGCACCATCCCTGAGCGGGCCAGTCACGGTCCACACACGAAGACGGACAACGTGCTAAGTAAGTGCAGGAGGTGATCCTGTTCAAATGGCCTGCGGGTCGGTGGGGTTGCTGCTTCTGTGCCCTCCAGTGGGCCGCTTTTCCCTGGATGGAAATTCTCCTGGAGGCGCCTCTCTGTCCTTTGAGCTCCGTTCCTGCTGGTTTCAGGACCAAGGGACTCCAACTGAGCATTGTGCCCCATGTCCTCAGGGCGATGGTGGTCATGGTCTGTTATGATGATCTGGGAGGTTCCTTCAGGTTCCTGCTCCCCTAGGCACAGGTGCGGTAGCGACAAGCCCCAGGGCCATCCCCCAATTTCAGCATTGTGCCCCATGTTCCCCAGGGATGGTGCTAGTAGTCCGTTGGGATTGTCTGCGAGGGCCCTCCAGGTTCCCGCTGCCCCCCCAGGCACAGGTGTGGGTGGCAAGAAACCCCAGAGCCGTCCTCATGCTTCAGCATTGTGCCCCATGTCCTCAGGGATGTTGCTAAGGTTCCATGAGGATCATCTGGGAGGATCCTCCCGGTTCCCGCTTCCCCAGGCACAGGTGTGGTGGCAAAAAGGCCCAGAGCCCTCCCCCAAATTCAGCATTGTGCCCCCGGGGGTGCTGGTGCCGGTCATGGGCTGTCAAGATGGTACAGGAGGATCCTCCAGGTGGGGCTTGGAGCCTGGGTAAACCTGGTCGCACTCAGGTTGCATGAGGAACAGATGAGTTGAGGTCTTCATTTGGAAGAGTCATTTCGCTTTTCCAAAAAGGTCAAGGTCATGGGTCCACTTTAGAATGAAGATAATGACTACTTAAAAACAAGTGTGTGTTTCCCCTTCTCCCAGAAATGGAAGCAGGTGTGCAGGCCATAGGTCGGAGGACCTACTTATCCCCACCTGACAGCACTTCTCTGCTCTGGATCTAGGAGACCCAAGGTTTGGAACATCAGCCTGTGGGTCAGTGATGTAGCATTTCACAGGATGTCAGTGTTCTGAGAATTCAGCAGGTCCATTTGGCACAGTGTCATCTTCCTGTCAGGACTGGCGGTCAAATGTCTCATGAACCCCCCACTTCCGGGGATTTCCTCTTTCCTCTCGTTGACCGAGGGTTAGGGTTAGAGTTAGGGTACTGGTTAGGGCATGGGTTAGGGTACGGGTTAGGGTACGGGTTAGAGATAGGGTAGGGGTTAGGGCACGGTTTACCGTACAGGGTAGGGTTTAGGGTTCGGCTACCATTTAGGGTACGGGTTAGGGTTAGGGTACGCTTTAGGGTTTGGGTTCGGTTCAGGGGTAGGGTTAGGCGTTAGTGTTCTGGTAGGTGTTGGGGTTAGGGTACGGGGTAGGTTTAGGGTACAGTTTAAGGTTAGTGTTAGGGACCTCTACAAATGTTCCGTGCCTGCTATCACAGGAGGCTGGTGCCAAGCTGACAATGCAAGGATGAGCCAGGGGCTGCGCTTGTCATGGAACACAGCTCAGAGGGGCTTGAATCTGCTCTGGGGCCCTGGCAAAGCCACCCCACACCTGCCTGTGTCCCAGCCCCTGTGGGAAGGTAGTAATGAACTGATTCTGACCTTGACCTCTCCCAACACAAAATTCCAGGGGCTCCCATTACTGTTAGGCTCAGGTCCACGGGCCTCGTCTGTGCCCATGTGCTGGGCCGTCCCCACAGTGGCTCCTGGCACACCTTAGTCCTGGTCACACATCTCTGTGGAAACCCCTGCCCTCCAGGGTGGATGGCCAATGTGACGGCCCTGTCAGGAACAGAATGGCACAAAATGCCGGGATGTCATTTCTAAGCTGATGGAGTCTGTGGCTTCTCCTGGTTCCCTCTGTCCTGGGTTCATTCTCTGTCCCCTTCTCTGTCTCTGTGTCTGTGTCTCTCACAGGAGCAGACCCATGGGTTCCATGGGCGATGTGAGAAACCGCAGAAGCCTCCCTTGTCTCCGTTTCCCTCTCCGGTCCTGGTGCCCCATTCCTTCCTAAGGCCTCCTCAACCTGACCGGAGCAGTGATTCTGGATTCTCTTCCACATGGGGACCCTGAGGCCGAAACAAGTAGGGCCCTGACCTTGGTCTTCAGACTGGTGGCCCTGTGATCTTCCACCTTCTGCGTAGCCAGGTCCTAAGGCCCCCAAGCCCCGAGTCTGTCCTCTGCTGAGAAGGACCTCGAGGGGTTAGAAAACATTTTCCCAAGACTGGGATCACAGGGGGTCGGGGATGGATATCCAAGGCCGAGAGGCACTTCTATAAGACTGTGGCACCCTTGGGAAACTACATCTCTGCCGCCCAAGTGACATCAGAGTAAGCTGAGGCCTTTTGTGCTATAGCCCTCCGGACTTGGGGGAGGGTATCTCTTACTACTCCCAAGTTCGCAGGGTGGTGTTGGACACCGGAACCCAGACCTTGTCTTTTCCCAGTGCCCTGGCAACACCCTGGGTCCCTTGAGGAACCCTGACCATCGGCCCGGACTGTCCCCCCGTCCCTATGGGGCCTGGTTCCGGGTCCTGCAGCGACACAGTGAGGAGAGGTGAGGCCAGGCAGGAGCGGGGAGAGGGCAGAGTGGACTCTCCCTGGGGGCCATGGATCCCTGGTCAGTGCAGACCCTGTTGTGTGCCGGGCCCCGGGCACCGAGATTCCAGCTCCTGGTCTGGCTCCGGGAGGGAGACCAGAGTGTGGCCCCTGCTAGCTCAGATGTGTCACTCTGTCCTGTAGCTACAGCCTGTCCCACCAGCTGAACTCCACCTCCTAGTCGGCCAGCTCATCTTCACGGTCAAGAACAGGCCATCATGAAGGTCAGGGGCCATTGCGTGCCTGGTCAGGCAGGGGAAGGCTCACTTTCAACTCAGGGAGTCTCTGGCTGGTCTAGCAGGGGCTCTGGAGGCCTGGCTTTCCAGGTTCTCTGCTGAACAGCTCTGGGACTGGAGCCATTTAACCTCTCCTCGCTGGGCCTCGCTTTCCTCTTCTGTGCCATGGGGTGAGGCTGAATGATCCCTCCCATGGCGGAAACATGTGGAGTGCTGGTGATGGACGTAAGCCGGGCACCGAGCCTGCATTGCAGAGTGCAGAGGGGGATGGTGAGCGGTGTGGGCAGTGAGCACTCCTTCCCCCAAAATCAATTTAGCTCTTCCATGTAGCCGCCAGACCACTGGCTGGGAGCCCAGGAGCAGTGGCCGACCACACTCCTGACACCAGGCCCCTGCGTGTGGCTCTTCCTCAGCACTGGGACACGGAGGGGACCGCGGGACTTGGGGTCAGCTCCTCTCTCTGAGGGAAGGAGACGAAAGAAGGCTTTCCTTGGGGACCCCCAATGCCACATAAGAGGGGAGGAGGCTTCTCCCAAACAGTACTTTGAAATTCTGCTTCTGTTAGAACCTGAGCCTTGGGCTTTGGTTATTTCACTTGCTGGGCTGACGAGATACACTTGTTCTCCAAGACTCCTCCTCAGATGAAGAGCTCTGCAGGTCCCGGGCATCCTGGAGCCCGGGGTGGGAGAGGGGCCAGTCCCCTCCCAGGCTCCTGCAGGAGACCTGTCCTCCCAAAGGCAGGATGGTTTCGGGTCGTGGTCCTGGGCTAGGGTTGGAGACAGCCTGTCACTGCTCCTGACTCTGGGGTGAGTGGGCCTTTTTTAGGCAAAGCAACACCCACCGAAGGCAGTGGCTTCAGAAAGAACACACTCCTGGGCCCGGTCCCGCCCCAGGTCGGTGGCTGACTTCCCCAGCCCCAGAGGAAGAAGGATAGCCTCTGCTTCCTGGGGCTTTGGTCCTCTGACCCACGAGCAAGCACTGAAAAGTTTCTAGCCCTCCTCTGGAAGCGCACCATCCCTGAGCGGGCCAGTCACGGTCCACACACGAAGACGGACAACGTGCTAAGTAAGTGCAGGAGGTGATCCTGTTCAAATGGCCTGCGGGTCGGTGGGGTTGCTGCTTCTGTGCCCTCCAGTGGGCCGCTTTTCCCTGGATGGAAATTCTCCTGGAGGCGCCTCTCTGTCCTTTGAGCTCCGTTCCTGCTGGTTTCAGGACCAAGGGACTCCAACTGAGCATTGTGCCCCATGTCCTCAGGGCGATGGTGGTCATGGTCTGTTATGATGATCTGGGAGGTTCCTTCAGGTTCCTGCTCCCCTAGGCACAGGTGCGGTAGCGACAAGCCCCAGGGCCATCCCCCAATTTCAGCATTGTGCCCCATGTTCCCCAGGGATGGTGCTAATAGTCCGTTGGGATTGTCTGCGAGGGCCCTCCAGGTTCCCGCTGCCCCCCCAGGCACAGGTGTGGGTGGCAAGAAACCCCAGAGCCGTCCTCAAGCTTCAGCATTGTGCCCCATGCCCTCAGGGATGTTGCTAAGGTTCCATGAGGATCTTCTGGGAGGATCCTCCCGGTTCCCGCTTCCCCAGGCACAGGTGTGGTGGCAAAAAGGCCCAGAGCCCTCCCCCATATTCAGCGTTGTGCCCCCGTGGGTGCTGGTGCCGGTCATGGGCTGTCAAGATGGTACAGGAGGATCCTCCAGGTGGGGCTTGGAGCCTGGGTAAACCTGGTCGCACTCAGGTTGCATGAGGATCAGATGAGTTGAGGTCTTCATTTGGAAGAGTCATTTCGCTTTTCCAAAAAGGTCAAGGTCATGGGTCCACTTTAGAATGAAGATAATGACTACTTAAAAACAAGTGTGTGTTTCCCCTTCTCCCAGAAATGGAAGCAGGTGTGCAGGCCATAGGTCGGAGGACCTACTTATCCCCACCTGACAGCACTTCTCTGCTCTGGATCTAGGAGACCCAAGGTTTGGAACATCAGCCTGTGGGTCAGTGATGTAGCATTTCACAGGATGTCAGTGTTCTGAGAAATCAGCAGGTCCATTTGGCACAGTGTCATCTTCCTGTCAGGACGGGCGGTCAAATGTCTCATGAACCCCACACTTCCGGGGATTTCCTCTTTCCTCCCGTTGACCGAGGGTTAGGGTTAGAGTTAGGGTACTGGTTAGGGCATGGGTTAGGGTACGGGTTAGGGTACGGGTTAGAGATAGGGTAGGGGTTAGGGCACGGTTTACCGTACAGGGTAGGGTTTAGGGTTCGGCTACCATTTAGGGTACGGGTTAGGGTTAGGGTACGCTTTAGGGTTTGGGTTCGGTTCAGGGGTAGGGTTAGGCGTTAGTGTTCTGGTAGGTGTTGGGGTTAGGGTACGGGGTAGGTTTAGGGTACAGTTTAAGGTTAGTGTTAGGGACCTCTACAAATGTTCCGTGCCTGCTATCACAGGAGGCTGGTGCCAAGCTGACAATGCAAGGATGAGCCAGGGGCTGCGCTTGTCATGGAACACAGCTCAGAGGGGCTTGAATCTGCTCTGGGGTCCAGGCAAAGCCACCCCACACCTGCCTGTGTCCCAGCCCCTGTGGGAAGGTAGTAATGAACTGATTCTGACCTTGACCTCTCCCAACACAGAATTCCAGGGGCTCCCATTACTGTTAGGCTCAGGTCCACGGGCCTCGTCTGTGCCCATGTGCTGGGCCGTCCCCACAGTGGCTCCTGGCACACCTGAGTCCTGGTCACACATCTCTGTGGAAACCCCTGCCCTCCAGGGTGGATGGCCAATGTGACGGCCCTGTCAGGAACAGAATGGCACAAAATGCCGGGATGTCATTTCTAAGCTGATGGAGTCTGTGGCTTCTCCTGGTTCCCTCTATCCTGGGTTCATTCTCTGTCCCCTTCTCTGTCTCTGTGTCTGTGTCTCTCACAGGAGCAGACCCGTGGGTTCCATGGGCGATGTGAGAAACCGCAGAAGCCTCCCTTGTCCCCGTTTCCCTCTCCGGTCCTGGTGCCCCATTCCTTCCTAAGGCCTCCTCAAACTGACCGGAGCAGTGATTCTGGATTCTCTTCCACATGGCGACCCTGAGGCTGAAACAAGTAGGGCCCTGACCTTGGTCTTCAGACTGGTGGCCCTGTGCTCTTCCACCTTCTGCGTAGCCAGGTCCTAAGGCCCCCAAGCCCCGAGTCTGTCCTCTGCTGAGAAGGACCTCGAGGGGTTAGAAAACATTTTCCCAAGACTGGGATCACAGGGGGTCGGGGATGGATATCCAAGGCCGAGAGGCACTTCTATAAGACTGTGGCACCCTTGGGACACTACATCTCTGCAGCCCAAGTGACATCAGAGTAAGCTGAGGCCTTTTGTGCTATAGCCCTCCGGACTTGGGGGAGGGTATCTCTTACTACTCCCAAGTTCGCAGGGTGGTGTTGGACACCGGAACCCAGACCTTGTCTTTTCCCATTGCCCTGGCAACACCCTGGGTCCCTTGGGGAACCCTGACCATCAGCCCGGAATGTCCCCCCGTCCCTATGGGGCCTGGTTCCGGGTCCTGCAGCGACACAGTGAGGAGAGGTGAGGCCAGGCAGGGGCGGGGAGAGGGCAGAGTGGACTCTCCCTGGGGGCCATGGATCCCTGGTCAGTGCAGACCCTGTTGTGTGCCGGCCCCCCGGGCACCGAGAACCCAGCTCCTGGTCTGGCTCCGGGAGGGAGACCAGAGTGTGGCCCCTGCTAGCTCAGATGTGTCACTCTGTCCTGTAGCTACAGCCTGTCCCACCAGGTGAACTCCACCTCCTGGTCGGCCAGCTCATCTTCACGGTCAAGAACAGGCCATCATGAAGGTCAGGGGCCATTGCGTGCCTGGTAGGGCAGGGGACGGCTCACTTTCACCTCAGGGAGTCTCTGGCTGGTCTAGCAGGGGCTCTGGAGGCCTGGCTTTCCAGGTTCTCTGCAGAACAGCTCTGGGACTGGAGCCATTTAACTTCTCCTCGCTGGGCCTCGCTTTCCTCTTCTGTGCAATTGGGTGAGGCTGAATGATCCCTCCCATGGCGGAAACATGTGGAGTGCTGGTGATGGACGTAAGCCGGGCACCGAGCCTGGATTGCAGAGTGCAGAGGGGGATGGTGAGCGGTGTGGGCAGTGAGCACGCCTTCCCCCAAAATCAATTTAGCTCTTCCATGTAGCCGCCAGACCACTGGCTGGGAGCCCAGGAGCAGTGGCCGACCACACTCCTGACACCAGGCCCCTGCGTGTGGCTCTTCCTCAGCACTGGGACACGGTGGGGACCGCGGGACTTGGGGTCAGCTCCTCTCTCTGAGGGAAGGAGACGAAAGAAGGCTTTCCTTGGGGACCCCCAATGCCACATAAGAGGGGAGGAGGCTTCCCCTAAACAGTACTTTGAAATTCTGCTTCTGTTAGAACCTGAGCCTTGGGCTTTGGTTATTTCACTTGCTGGGCTGACGAGATACACTTGTTGTCCAAGACTCCTCCTCAGATGAAGAGCTCTTGCAGGTCCCGGGCATCCTGGAGCCCGGGGTGGGAGAGGGGCCAGACCCCTCCCAGGCTCCTGCAGGAGACCTGTCCTCCCAAAGGCAGGATGGTTTCGGGTCGTGGTCCTGGGCTAGGGTTGGAGACAGCCTGTCACTGCTCCTGACTCTGGGGTGAGTGGGCCTTTTTTAGGCAAAGCAACACCCACCGAAGGCAGTGGCTTCAGAAAGAACACACTCCTGGGCCCGGTCCCGCCCCAGGTCGGTGGCTGACTTCCCCAGCCCCAGAGGAAGAAGGATAGCCTCTGCTTCCTTGGGCTTTGGTCCTCTGACCCACGAGCAAGCACTGAAAAGTTTCTAGCCCTCCTCTGGAAGCGCACCATCCCTGAGCGGGCCAGTCACGGTCCACACACGAAGACGGACAACGTGCTAAGTAAGTGCAGGAGGTGATCCTGTTCAAATGGCCTGCGGGTCGGTGGGGTTGCTGCTTCTGTGCCCTCCAGTGGGCCGCTTTTCCCTGGATGGAAATTCTCCTGGAGGCGCCTCTCTGTCCTTTGAGCTCCGTTCCTGCTGCTTTCAGGACCAAGGGACTCCAACTGAGCCTTGTGCCCCATGTCCTCAGGGCGATGGTGGTCATGGTCTGTTATGATGATCTGGGAGGTTCCTTCAGGTTCCTGCTCCCCTAGGCACAGGTGCGGTAGCGACAAGCCCCAGGGCCATCTCCCAATTTCAGCATTGTGCCCCATGTTCCCCAGGGACGGTGCTAATAGTCCGTTGGGATTGTCTGCGAGGGCCCTCCAGGTTCCCGCTGCCCCCCCAGGCACAGGTGTGGGTCGCAAGAAACCCCAGAGCCGTCCTCAAGCTTCAGCATTGTGCCCCATGTCCTCAGGGATGTTGCTAAGGTTCCATGAGGATCATCTGGGAGGATCCTCCCGGTTCCCGCTTCCCCTGGCACAGGTGTGGTGGCAAAAAGGCCCAGAGCCCTCCCCCATATTCAGCGTTGTGCCCCCGTGGGTGCTGGTGCCGGTCATGGGCTGTCAAGATGGTACAGGAGGATCCTCCAGGTGGGGCTTGGAGCCTGGGTAAACCTGGTCGCACTCAGGTTGCATGAGGAACAGATGAGTTGAGGTCTTCATTTGGAAGAGTCATTTCGCTTTTCCAAAAAGGTCAAGGTCATGGGTCCACTTTAGAATGAAGATAATGACTACTTAAAAACAAGTGTGTGTTTCCCCTTCTCCCAGAAATGGAAGCAGGTGTGCAGGCCATAGGTCGGAGGACCTACTTATCCCCACCTGACAGCACTGCTCTGCTCTGGATCTAGGAGACCCAAGGTTTGGAACATCAGCCTGTGGGTCAGGGATGTAGCATTTCACAGGATGTCAGTGTTCTGAGAAATCAGCAGGTCCATTTGGCACAGTGTCATCTTCCTGTCAAGACTGGCGGGCAAATGTCTCATGAACCCCACACTTCCGGGGATTTCCTCTTTCCTCCCGTTGACCGAGGTTTAGGGTTAGAGTTAGGGTACTGGTTAGGGCATGGGTTAGGGTACGGGTTAGGGTACGGGTTAGAGATAGGGTAGGGGTTAGGGCACGGTTTACCGTACAGGGTAGGGTTTAGGGTTAGGCTACCATTTAGCGTACGGGTTAGGGTTAGGGTACGCTTTAGGGTTTGGGTTCGGTTCAGGGGTAGGGTTAGGCGTTAGTGTTCTGGTAGGTGTTGGGGTTAGGGTACGGGGTAGGTTGAGGGTACAGTTTAAGGTTAGTGTTAGGGACCTCTACAAATGTTCCGTGCCTGCTATCACAGGAGGCTGGTGCCAAGCTGACAATGCAAGGATGAGCCAGGGGCTGCGCTTGTCATGGAACACAGCTCAGAGGGGCTTGAATCTGCTCTGGGGTCCAGGCGAAGCCACCCCACACCTGCCTGTGTCCCAGCCCCTGTGGGAAGGTAGTAATGAACTGATTCTGACCTTGACCTCTCCCAACACAGAATTCCAGGTGCTCCCATTACTGTTAGGCTCAGGTCCACGGGCCTCGTCTGTGCCCATGTGCTGGGCCGTCCCCACAGTGGCTCCTGGCACACCTGAGTCCTGGTCACACATCTCTGTGGAAACCCCTGCCCTCCAGGGTGGATGGCCAATGTGACGGCCCTGTCAGGAACAGAATGGCACAAAATGCCGGGATGTCATTTCTAAGCTGATGGAGTCTGTGACTTCTCCTGGTTCCCTCTGTCCTGGGTTCATTCTCTGTCCCCTTCTCTGTCTCTGTGTCTGTGTCCCTCACAGGAGCAGACCCGTGGGTTCCATGGGCGATGTGAGAAACCGCAGAAGCCTCCCTTGTCCCCGTTTCCCTCTCCGGTCCTGGTGCCCCATTCCTTCCTAAGGCCTCCTCAACCTGACCGGAGCAGTGATTCTGGATTCTCTTCCACATGGGGACCCTGAGGCTGTAACAAGTAGGGCCCTGACCTTGGTCTTCAGACTGGTGGCCCTGTGCTCTTCCACCTTCTGCGTAGCCAGGTCCTAAGGCCCCGAAGCCCCGTGTCTGTCCTCTGCTGAGAAGGACCTCGAGGGGTTAGAAAACATTTTCCCAAGACTGGGATCACAGGGGGTCGGGGATGGATATCCAAGGCCGAGAGGCACTTCTATAAGACTGTGGCACCCTTGGGACACTACATCTCTGCAGCCCAAGTGACATCAGAGTAAGCTGAGGCCTTTTGTGCCATAGCCCTCCGGACTTGGGGGAGGGTATCTCTTACTACTCCCAAGTTCGCAGGGTGGTGTTGGACACCGGAACCCAGACCTTGTCTTTTCCCAGTGCCCTGGCAACACCCTGGGTCCCTTGGGGAACCCTGACCATCGGCCCGGACTGTCCCCCCGTCCCTATGGGGCCTGGTTCCGGGTCCTGCAGCGACACAGTGAGGAGAGGTGAGGCCAGGCAGGAGCGGGGAGAGGGCAGAGTGGACTCTCCCTGGGGGCCATGGATCCCTGGTCAGTGCAGACCCTGTTGTGTGCCGGCCCCCCGGGCACCGAGATTCCCGCTCCTGCTCTGGCTCCGGGAGGGAGACCAGAGTGTGGCCCCTGCTAGCTCAGATGTGTCACTCTGTCCTGTAGCTACAGCCTGTCCCACCAGCTGAAATCCACCTCCTAGTCGGCCAGCTCATCTTCACGGTCAAGAACAGGCCATCATGTAGGTCAGGGGCCATTGCGTGCCTGGTCAGGCAGGGGACGGCTCACTTTCACCTCAGGGAGTCTCTGGCTGGTCTAGCAGGGGCTCTGGAGGCCTGGCTTTCCAGGTTCTCTGCTGAACAGCTCTGGGACTGGAGCCATTTAACCTCTCCTCGCTGGGCCTCGCTTTCCTCTTCTGTGCAATGGGGTGAGGCTGAATGATCCCTCCCATGGCGGAAACATGTGGAGTGCTGGTGATGGACGTAAGCCGGGCACCGAGCCTGGATTGCAGAGTGCAGAGGGGGATGGTGAGCGGTGTGGGCAGTGAGCACTCCTTCCCCCAAAATCAATATAGCTCTTCCATGTAGCCGCCAGACCACTGGCTGGGAGCCCAGGAGCAGTGGCCGACCACACTCCTGACACCAGGCCCCTGCGTGTGGCTCTTCCTCAGCACTGGGACACGGTGGGGACCGCGGGACTTGGGGTCAGCTCCTCTCTCTGAGGGAAGGAGACGAAAGAAGGCTTTCCTTGGGGACCCCCAATGCCACATAAGAGGGGAGGAGGCTTCCCCCAAACAGTACTTTGAAATTCTGCTTCTGTTAGAACCTGAGCCTTGGGCTTTGGTTATTTCACTTGCTGGGCTGACGAGATACTCTTGTTCTCCAAGACTCCTCCTCAGATGAAGAGCTCTTGCAGGTCCCGGGCATCCTGGAGCCCGGGGTGGGAGAGGGGCCAGTCCCCTCCCAGGCTCCTGCACGAGACCTGTCCTCCCAAAGGCAGGATGGTTTCGGGTCGTGGTCCTGGGCTAGGGTTGGAGACAGCCTGTCACTGCTCCTGACTCTGGGGTGAGTGGGCCTTTTTTAGGCAAAGCAACACCCACCGAAGGCAGTGGCTTCAGAAAGAACACACTCCTGGGCCCGGTCCCGCCCCAGGTCGGTGGCTGACTTCCCCAGCCCCAGAGGAAGAAGGATAGCCTCTGCTTCCTTGGGCTTTGGTCCTCTGACCCACGAGCAAGCACTGAAAACTTTCTAGCCCTCCTCTGGAAGCGCACCATCCCTGAGCGGGCCAGTCACGGTCCACACACGAAGACGGACAACGTGCTAAGTAAGTGCAGGAGGTGATCCTGTTCAAATGGCCTGCGGGTCGGTGGGGTTGCTGCTTCTGTGCCCTCCAGTGGGCCGCTTTTCCCTGGATGGAAATTCTCCTGGAGGCGCCTCTCTGTCCTTTGAGTTCCGTTCCTGCTGGTTTCAGGACCAAGGGACTCCAACTGAGCCTTGTGCCCCATGTCCTCAGGGCGATGTTGGTCATGGTCTGTTATGATGATCTGGGAGGTTCCTTCAGGTTCCTGCTCCCCTAGGCACAGGTGCGGTAGCGACAAGCCCCAGGGTCATCCCCCAATTTCAGCATTGTGCCCCATGTTCCCCAGGGATGGTGCTAATAGTCCGTTCGGATTGTCTGGGAGGGCCCTCCAGGTTCCCGCTGCCCCCCCCCAGGCACAGGTGTGGTGGCAAGAAACCCCAGAGCCGTCCTCAAGCTTCAGCATTGTGCCCCATGCCCTCAGGGATGTTGCTAAGGTTCCATGAGGATCATCTGGGAGGATCCTCCAGGTTCCCGCTTCCCCAGGCACAGGTGTGTTGGCAAAAAGGCCCAGAGCCCTCCCCCAATTCAGCCCAGAGCCCTCCCCCAATTCAGCGTTGTGCCCCCGGGGGTGCTGGTGCCGGTCATGGGCTGTCAAGATGGTACAGGAGTGTCCTCCAGGTGGGGCTTGGAGCCTGGGTAAACCTGGTCGCACTCAGGTTGCATGAGGAACAGATGAGTTGAGGTCTTCATTTGGAAGAGTCATTTCGCTTTTCCAAAAAGGTCAAGGTCATGGGTCTACTTTAGAATGAAGATAATGACTACTTAAAAACAAGTGTGTGTTTCCCCTTCTCCCAGAAATGGAAGCAGGTGTGCAGGCCATAGGTCGGAGGACCTACTTATCCCCACCTGACAGCACTTCTCTGCTCTGGATCTAGGAGACCCAAGGTTTGGAACATCAGCCTGTGGGTCAGTGATGTAGCATTTCACAGGATGTCAGTGTTCTGAGAAATCAGCAGGTCCATTTGGCACAGTGTCATCTTCCTGTCAGGACGGGCGGTCAAATGTCTCATGAACCCCACACTTCCGGGGATTTCCTCTTTCCTCCCGTTGACCGAGGGTTAGGGTCAGAGTTAGGGTACTGGTTAGGGCCTGGGTTAGGGTACGGGTTAGGGTACGGGTTAGAGATAGGGTAGGGGTTAGGGC
The DNA here is from genome assembly GCF_037043125.1 of Eumetopias jubatus. Lineage (NCBI taxonomy): Eukaryota > Metazoa > Chordata > Mammalia > Carnivora > Otariidae > Eumetopias > Eumetopias jubatus. Next base: position 989,510 of record NW_028274862.1, on the reverse strand, counting down.
ACGGTTTACCGTACAGGGTAGGGTTTAGGGTTAGGCTACCATTTAGGGTACGGGTTAGGTTTAGGGTACGCTTTAGGGTTTGGGTTCGGTTCAGGGGTAGGGTTAGGCGTTAGTGTTCTGGTAGGTGTTGGGGTTAGGGTACGGGGTAGGTTTAGGGTACAGTTTAAGGTTAGTGTTAGGGACCTCTCCAAATGTTCCGTGCCTGCTATCACAGGAGGCTGGTGCCAAGCTGACAATGCAAGGATGAGCCAGGGGCTGCGGTTGTCATGGAACACAGCTCAGAGGGGCTTGAATCTGCTCTGGGGTCCTGGCAAAGCCACCCCACACCTGCCTGTGTCCCAGCCCCTGTGGGAAGTTAGTAATGAACTGATTCTGACCTTGACCTCTCCCAACACAGAATTCCAGGGGCTCCCATTACTGTTAGGCTCAGGTCCACGGGCCTCGTCTGTGCCCATGTGCTGGGCCGTCCCCACAGTGGCTCCTGGCACACCTGAGTCCTGGTCACACATCTCTGTGGAAACCCCTGCCCTCCAGGGTGGATGGCCAATGTGACGGCCCTGTCAGGAACAGAATGGCACAAAATGCCGGGATGTCATTTCTAAGCTGATGGAGTCTGTGACTTCTCCTGCTTCCCTCTGTCTTGGGTTCATTCTCTGTCCCCTTCTCTGTCTCTGTGTCTGTGTCTCTCACAGGAGCAGACCCATGGGTTCCATGGGCGATGTGAGAAACCACAGAAGCCTCCCTTGTCCCCGTTTCCCTCTCCGGTCCTGGTGCCCCATTCCTTCCTAAGGCCTCCTCAAACTGACCGGAGCAGTGATTCTGGATTCCTTCCACATGGCGACCCTGAGGCTGAAACAAGTAGGGCCCTGACCTTGGTCTTCAGACTGGTGGCCCTGTGCTCTTCCACCTTCTGCGTAGCCAGGTCCTAAGGCCCCCAAGCCCCGAGTCTGTCCTCTGCTGAGAAGGACCTCGAGGGGTTAGAAAACATTTTCCCAAGACTGGGATCACAGGGGGTCGGGGATGGATATCCAAGGCCGAGAGGCACTTCTATAAGACTGTGGCACCCTTGGGACACTACATCTCTGCAGCCCAAGTGACATCAGAGTAAGCTGAGGCCTTTTGTGCTATAGCCCTCCGGACTTGGGGGAGGGTATCTCTTACTACTCCCAAGTTCGCAGGGTGGTGTTGGACAGCGGAACCCAGACCTTGTCTTTTCCCAGTGCCCTGGCAACACCCTGGGTCCCTTGGGGAACCCTGACCATCGGCCCGGATTGTCCCCCCGTCCCTATGGGGCCTTTTTCCGGGTCCTGCAACGACACAGTGAGGAGAGGTGAGGCCAGGCAGGAGCGGGGAGAGGGCAGAGTGGACTCTCCCTGGGGGCCATGGATCCCTGGTCAGTGCAGACCCTGTTGTGTGCCGGCCCCCCGGGCACCGAGATTCCAGCTCCTGCTCTGGCTCCGGGAGGGAGACCAGAGTGTGGCCCCTGCTAGCTCAGATGTGTCACTCTGTCCTGTAGCTACAGCCTGTCCCACCAGCTGAACTCCACCTCCTGGTCGGCCAGCTCATCTTCACGGTCAAAAACAGGCCATCATGAAGGTCAGGGGCCATTGCGTGCCTGGTCAGGCAGGGGACGGCTCACTTTCACCTCAGGGAGTCTCTGGCTGGTCTAGCAGGGGCTCTGGAGGCCTGGCTTTCCAGGTTCTCTGCTGAACAGCTCTGGGACTGGAGCCATTTAACCTCTCCTCGCTGGGCCTCGCTTTCCTCTTCTGTGCAATGGGGTGAGGCTGAATGATCCCTCCCATGGCGGAAACATGTGGAGTGCTGGTGATGGACGTAAGCCGGGCACCGAGCCTGGATTGCAGAGTGCAGAGGGGGATGGTGAGCGGTGTGGGCAGTGAGCACTCCTTCCCCCAAAATCAATTTAGCTCTTCCATGTAGCCCCCAGTCCACTGGCTGGGAGCCCAGGAGCAGTGGCCGACCACACTCCTGACACCAGGCCCCTGCGTGTGGCTCTTCCTCAGCACTGGGACACGGTGGGGACCGCGGGACTTGGGGTCAGCTCCTCTCTCTGAGGGAAGGAGACGAAAGAAGGCTTTCCTTGGGGACCCCCAATGCCACATAAGAGGGGAGGAGGCTTCCCCCAAACAGTACTTTGAAATTCTGCTTCTGTTAGAACCTGAGCCTTGGGCTTTGGTTATTTCACTTGCTGGGCTGACGAGATACACTTGTTGTCCAAGACTCCTCCTCAGATGAAGAGCTCTTGCAGGTCCCGGGCATCCTGGAGCCCGGGGTGGGAGAGGGGCCAGTCCCCTCCCAGGCTCCTGCAGGAGACCTGTCCTCCCAAAGGCAGGATGGTTTCGGGTCGTGGTCCTGGGCTAGGGTTGGAGACAGCCTGTCACTGCTCCTGACTCTGGGGTGAGTGGGCCTTTTTTAGGCAAAGCCACACCCACCGAAGGCAGTGGCTTCAGAAAGAACACACTCCTGGGCCCGGTCCCGCCCCAGGTCGGTGGCTGACTTCCCCAGCCCCAGAGGAAGAAGGATAGCCTCTGCTTCCTTGGGCTTTGGTCCTCTGACCCACGAGCAAGCACTGAAAAGTTTCTAGCCCTCCTCTGGAAGCGCACCATCCCTGAGCGGGCCAGTCACGGTCCACACACGAAGACGGACAACGTGCTAAGTAAGTGCAGGAGGTGATCCTGTTCAAATGGCCTGCGGGTCGGTGGGGTTGCTGCTTCTGTGCCCTCCAGTGGGCCGCTTTTCACTGGATGGAAATTCTCCTGGAGGCGCCTCTCTGTCCTTTGAGCTCCATTCCTGCTGGTTTCAGGACCAAGGGACTCCAACTGAGCATTGTGCCCCATGTCCTCAGGGCGATGGTGGTCATGGTCTGTTATGATGATCTGGGAGGTTCCTTCAGGTTCCTGCTCCCCTAGGCACAGGTGCGGTAGCGACAAGCCCCAGGGCCATCCCCCAATTTCAGCATTGTGCCCCATGTTCCCCAGGGATGGTGCTAATAGTCCGTTGGGATTGTCTGGGAGGGCCCTCCAGGTTCCCGCTGCCCCCCCCCCAGGCACAGGTGTGGGGGGCAAGAAACCCCAGAGCCGTCCTCAAGCTTCAGCATTGTGCCCCATGTCCTCAGGGATGTTGCTAAGGTTCCAGGAGGATCATCTGGGAGGATCCTCCCGGTTCCCTCTTCCCCAGGCACAGGTGTGGTGGCAAAAAGGCCCAGAGCCCTCCCCCAAATTCAGCGTTGTGCCCCCGGGGGTGCTGGTGCCGGTCATGGGCTGTCAAGATGGTACAGGAGGATCCTCCAGTTGGGGTTTGGAGCCTGGGTAAACGTGGTCGCACTCAGGTTGCATGAGGAACAGATGAGTTGAGGTCTTCATTTGGAAGAGTCATTTCGCTTTTCCAAAAAGGACAAGGTCATGGGTCTACTTTAGAATGAAGATAATGACTACTTAAAAACAAGGGTGTGTTTCCCCTTCTCCCAGAAATGGAAGCAGGTGTGCAGGCCATAGGTCGGAGGACCTACTTATCCCCACCTGACAGCACTTCTCTGCTCTGGATCTAGGAGACCCAAGGTTTGGAACATCAGCCTGTGGGTCAGTGATGTAGCATTTCACAGGATGTCAGTGTTCTGAGAAATCAGCAGGTCCATTTGGCACAGTGTCATCTTCCTGTCAGGACTGGCGGTCAAATGTCTCATGAACCCCACACTTCCGGGGATTTCCTCTTTCCTCTCGTTGACCGAGGGTTAGGGTCAGAGTTAGTGTACTGGTTAGGGCCTGGGTTAGGGTACGGGTTAGGGTACGGGTTAGAGATAGGGTAGGGGTTAGGGCACGGTTTACCGTACAGGGTAGGGTTTAGGGTTAGGGTACCATTTAGGGTACGGGTTATGTTTAGGGTACGCTTTAGGGTTTGGGTTCGGTTCAGGGGTAGGGTTAGGCGTTAGGGTTCTGGTAGGTGTTGGGGTTAGGGTACGGGGTAGGTTTAGGGTACAGTTTAAGGTTAGTGTTAGGGACCTCTCCAAATGTTCCGTGCCTGCTATCACAGGAGGCTGGTGCCAAGCTGACAATGCAAGGATGAGCCAGGGGCTGCGGTTGTCATGGAACACAGCTCAGAGGGGCTTGAATCTGCTCTGGGGTCCTGGCAAAGCCACCCCACACCTGCCTGTGTCCCAGCCCCTGTGGGAAGTTAGTAATGAACTGATTCTGACCTTGACCTCTCCCAACACAGAATTCCAGGGGCTCCCATTACTGTTAGGCTCAGGTCCACGGGCCTCGTCTGTGCCCATGTGCTGGGCCGTCCCCACAGTGGCTCCTGGCACACCTGAGTCCTGGTCACACATCTCTGTGGAAACCCCTGCCCTCCAGGGTGGATGGCCAATGTGACGGCCCTGTCAGGAACAGAATGGCACAAAATGCCGGGATGTCATTTCTAAGCTGATGGAGTCTGTGGCTTCTCCTGGTTCCCTCTGTCCTGGGTTCATTCTCTGTCCCCTTCTCTGTCTCTGTGTCTGTGTCTCTCACAGGAGCAGACCCGTGGGTTCCATGGGCGATGTGAGAAACCGCAGAAGCCTCCCTTGTCCCCGTTTCCCTCTCCGGTCCTGGTGCCCCATTCCTTCCTAAGGCCTCCTCAAACTGACCGGAGCAGTGATTCTGGATTCTCTTCCACATGGCGACCCTGAGGCTGAAACAAGTAGGGCCCTGACCTTGGTCTTCAGACTGGTGGCCCTGTGCTCTTCCACCTTCTGCGTAGCCAGGTCCTAAGGCCCCCAAGCCCCGAGTCTGTCCTCTGCTGAGAAGGACCTCGAGGGGTTAGAAAACATTTTCCCAAGACTGGGATCACAGGGGGTCGGGGATGGATATCCAAGGCCGAGAGGCACTTCTATAAGACTGTGGCACCCTTGGGACACTACATCTCTGCAGCCCAAGTGACATCAGAGTAAGCTGAGGCCTTTTGTGCTATAGCCCTCCGGACTTGGGGGAGGGTATCTCTTACTACTCCCAAGTTCGCAGGGTGTTGTTGGACACGGGAACCCAGACCTTGTCTTTTCCCAGTGCCCTGGCAACACTCTGGGTCCCTTGAGGAACCCTGACCATCGGCCCGGACTGTCCCCCCGTCCCTATGGGGCCTGGTTCCGGGTCCTGCAGCGACACAGTGAGGAGAGGTGAGGCCAGGCAGGAGCGGGGAGAGGGCAGAGTGGACTCTCCCTGGGGGCCATGGATCCCTGGTCAGTGCAGACCCTGTTGTGTGCCGTCCCCCCGGGCACCGAGATTCCAGCTCCTGGTCTGGCTCCGGGAGGGAGACCAGAGTGTGGCCCCTGCTAGCTCAGATGTGTCACTCTGTCCTGTAGCTACAGCCTGTCCCACCAGCTGAACTCCACCTCCTGGTCGGCCAGCTCATCTTCACGGTCAAGAACAGGCCATCATGAAGGTCAGGGGCCATTGCGTGCCTGGTCAGGCAGGGGACGGCTCACTTTCACCTCAGGGAGTCTCTGGCTGGTCTAGCAGGGGCTCTGGAGGCCTGGCTTTCCAGGTTCTCTGCTGAACAGCTCTGGGACTGGAGCCATTTAACCTCTCCTCGCTGGGCCTCGCTTTCCTCTTCTGTGCAATGGGGTGAGGCTGAATGATCCCTCCCATGGCGGAAACATGTGGAGTGCTGGTGATGGACGTGAGCCGGGCACCGAGCCTGGATTGCAGAGTGCAGAGGGGGATGGTGAGCGGTGTGGGCAGTGAGCACTCCTTCCCCCAAAATCAATTTAGCTCTTCCATGTAGCCGCCAGACCACTGGCTGGGAGCCCCCGAGCAGTGGCCGACCACACTCCTGACACCAGGCCCCTGCGTGTGGCTCTTCCTCAGCACTGGGACACGGTGGGGACCGCGGGACTTGGGGTCAGCTCCTCTCTCTGAGGGAAGGAGACGAAAGAAGGCTTTCCTTGGGGACCCCCAATGCCACATAAGAGGGGAGGAGGCTTCCCCCAAACAGTACTTTGAAATTCTGCTTCTGTTAGAACCTGAGCCTTGGGCTTTGGTTATTTCACTTGCTGGGCTGACGAGATACACTTGTTCTCCAAGACTCCTCCTCAGATGAAGAGCTCTTGCAGGTCCCGGGCATCCTGGAGCCCGGGGTGGGAGAGGGGCCAGTCCCCTCCCAGGCTCCTGCAGGAGACCTGTCCTCCCAAAGGCAGGATGGTTTCGGGTCGTGGTCCTGGGCTAGGGTTGGAGACAGCCTGTCACTGCTCCTGACTCTGGGGTGAGTGGGCCTTTTTTAGGCAAAGCAACACCCACCGAAGGCAGTGGCTTCAGAAAGAACACACTCCTGGGCCCGGTCCCGCCCCAGGTCGGTGGCTGACTTCCCCAGCACCAGAGGAAGAAGGATAGCCTCTGCTTCATTGGGCTTTGGTCCTCTGACCCACGAGCAAGCACTGAAAAGTTTCTAGCCCTCCTCTGGAAGCGCACCATCCCTGAGCGGGCCAGTCACGGTCCACACACGAAGACGGACAACGTGCTAAGTAAGTGCAGGAGGTGATCCTGTTCAAATGGCCTGCGGGTCGGTGGGTTTGCTGCTTCTGTGCCCTCCAGTGGGCCGCTTTTCCCTGGATGGAAATTCTCCTGGAGGCGCCTCTCTGTCCTTTGAGCTCCGTTCCTGCTGGTTTCAGGACCAAGGGAATCCAACTGAGCATTGTGCCCCATGTCCTCAGGGCGATGGTGTTCATGGTCTGTTATGATGATCTGGGAGGTTCCTTCAGGTTCCTGCTCCCCTAGGCACAGGTGCGGTAGCGACAAGCCCCAGGGCCATCCCCCAATTTCAGCATTGTGCCCCATGTTCCCCAGGGATGGTGCTAATCGTTCGTTGGGTTTGTCTGGGAGGGCCCTCCAGGTTCCCGCTGCCCCCCTCCCCAGGCACAGGTGTGGGTGGCAAGAAACCCCCGAGCCGTCCTCAAGCTTCAGCATTGTGCCCCATGTCCTCAGGGATGTTGCTAAGATTCCATGAGGATCATCTGGGAGGATCCTCCCGGTTCCCGCTTCCCCAGGCACAGGTGTGGTGGCAAAAAGGCCCAGAGCCCTCCCCCAAATTCAGCGTTGTGCCCCCGGGGGTGCTGGTGCCGGTCATGGGCTGTCAAGATGGTACAGGAGAATCCTCCAGGTGGGGCTTGGAGCCTGGGTAAACCTGGTAGCACTCAGGTTGCATGAGGAACAGATGAGTTGAGGTCTTCATTTGGAAGAGTCATTTCGCTTTTCCAAAAAGGTCAAGGTCATGGGTCTACTTTAGAATGAAGATAATGACTACTTAAAAACAAGTGTGTGTTTCCCCTTCTCCCAGAAATGGAAGCAGGTGTGCCCGCCATAGGTCGGAGGACCTACTTATCCCCACCTGACAGCACTTCTCTGCTCTGGATCTAGGAGACCCAAGGTTTGGAACATCAGCCTGTGGTTCAGTGATGTAGCATTTCACAGGATGTCAGTGTTCTGAGAAATCAGCAGGTCCATTTGGCACAGTGTCATCTTTCTTTCAGGACTGGCGGTCAAATGTCTCATGAACCCCACACTTCCGGGGATTTCCTCTTTCCTCTCGTTGACCGAGGGTTAGGGTTAGAGTTAGGGTACTGGTTAGGGCATGGGTTAGGGTACGGGTTAGGGTACGGGTTAGAGATAGGGTAGGGGTTAGGGCACGGTTTACCGTACAGGGTAGGGTTTAGGGTTAGGCTACCATTTAGGGTACGGGTTAGGGTTAGGGTACGCTTTAGGGTTTGGGTTCGGTTCAGGGGTAGGGTTAGGGGTTAGTGTTCTGGTAGGTGTTGGGGTTAGGTACGGGGTAGGTTTAGGGTACAGTTTAATGTTAGTGTTAGGGACCTCTACAAATGTTCCGTGCCTGCTATCACAGGAGGCTGGTGCCAAGCTGAAAATGCAAGGATGAGCCAGGGGCTGCGCTTGTCATGGAACACAGCTCAGAGGGGCTTGAATCTGCTCTGGGGTCCAGGCAAAGCCACCCCACACCTGCCTGTGTCCCAGCCCCTGTGGGAAGGTAGTAATGAACTGATTCTGACCTTGACCTCTCCCAACACAGAATTCCAGGGGCTCCCATTACTGTTAGGCTCAGGTCCACGGGCCTCGTCTGTGCCCATGCGCTGGGCCGTCCCCACAGTGGCTCCTGGCACACCTGAGTCCTGGCCACACATCTCTGTGGAAACCCCTGCCCTCCAGGGTGGATGGCCAATGTGACGGCCCTGTCAGGAACAGAATGGCACAAAAGGCCGGGATGTCATTTCTAAGCTGATGGAGTCTGTGGCTTCTCCTTGTTCCCTCTGTCCTGGGTTCATTCTCTGTCCCCTTCTCTGTCTCTGTGTCTGTGTCTCTCACAGGAGCAGACCCGTGGGTTCCATGGGCGATGTGAGAAACCGCAGAAGCCTCCCTTGTCCCCGTTTCCCTCTCCGGTCCTGGTGCCCCATTCCTTCCTAAGGCCTCCTCAACCTGACCGGAGCAGTGATTCTGGATTGTCTTCCACATGGCGACCCTGAGGCTGAAACAAGTAGGGCCCTGACCTTGGTCTTCAGAGTGGTGGCCCTGTGCTCTTCCACCTTCTGCGTAGCCAGGTCCTAAGGCCCCCAAGCCCCGAGTCTGTCCTCTGCTGAGAAGGACCTCGAGGGGTTAGAAAACATTTTCCCAAGACTGGGATCACAGGGGGTCGGGGATGGATATCCAAGGCCGAGAGGCACTTCTATAAGACTGTGGCACCCTTGGGACACTACATCTCTGCAGCCCAAGTGACATCAGAGTAAGCTGAGGCCTTTTGTGCCATAGCCCTCCGGACTTGGGGGAGGGTATCTCTTACTACTCCCAAGTTCGCAGGGTGGTGTTGGACACCGGAACCCAGACCTTGTCTTTTCCCAGTGCCCTGGCAACACCCTGGGTCCCTTGGGGAACCCTGACCATCAGGCCGGACTGTCCCCCCGTCCCTATGGGGCCTGGTTCCGGGTCCTGCAGCGACACAGTGAGGAGAGGTGAGGCCAGGCAGGAGCGGGGAGAGGGCAGAGTGGACTCTCCCTGGGGGCCATGGATCCCTGGTCAGTGCAGACCCTGTTGTGTGCCGGCCCCTCGGGCACCGAGATTCCAGCTCCTGGTCTGGCTCCGGGAGGGAGACCAGAGTGTGGCCCCTGCTAGCTCAGATGTGTCACTCTGTCCTGTAGCTACAGCCTGTCCCACCAGCTGAACTCCACCTCCTAGTCGGCCAGCTCATCTTCACGGTCAAGAACAGGCCATCATGAAGGTCAGGGGCCATTGCGTGCCTGGTCAGGCAGGGGACGGCTCACTTTCACCTCAGGGAGTCTCTGGCTGGTCTAGCAGGGGCTCTGGAGGCCTGGCTTTCCAGGTTCTCTGCTGAACAGCTCTGGGACTGGAGCCATTTAACCTCTCCTCGCTGGGCCTCGCTTTCCTCTTCTGTGCAATGGGGTGAGGCTGAATGATCCCTCCCATGGCGGAAACATGTGGAGTGCTGGTGATGGACGTAAGCCGGGCACCGAGCCTGGATTGCAGAGTGCAGAGGGGGATGGTGAGCGGTGTGGGCAGTGAGCACTCCTTCCCCCAAATCAATTTAGCTCTTCCATGTAGCCCCCAGTCCACTGGCTGGGAGCCCAGGAGCAGTGGCCGACCACACTCCTGACACCAGGCCCCTGCGTGTGGCTCTTCCTCAGCACTGGGACACGGTGGGGACCGCGGGACTTGGGGTCAGCTCCTCTCTCTGAGGGAAGGAGACGAAAGAAGGCTTTCCTTGGGGACCCCCAATGCCACATAAGAGGGGAGGAGGCTTCCCCCAAACAGTACTTTGAAATTCTGCTTCTGTTAGAACCTGAGCCTTGGGCTTTGGTTATTTCACTTGCTGGGCTGACGAGATACACTTGTTGTCCAAGACTCCTACTCAGATGAAGAGCTCTTGCAGGTCCCGGGCATCCTGGAGCCCGGGGTGGGAGAGGGGCCAGTCCCCTCCCAGGCTCCTGCAGGAGACCTGTCCTCCCAAAGGCAGGATGGTTTCGGGTCGTGGTCCTGGGCTAGGGTTGGAGACAGCCTGTCACTGCTCCTGACTCTGGGGTGAGTGGGCCTTTTTTAGGCAAAGCCACACCCACCGAAGGCAGTGGCTTCAGAAAGAACACACTCCTGGGCCCGGTCCCGCCCCAGGTCGGTGGCTGACTTCCCCAGCCCCAGAGGAAGAAGGATAGCCTCTGCTTCCTTGGGCTTTGGTCCTCTGACCCACGAGCAAGCACTGAAAAGTTTCTAGCCCTCCTCTGGAAGCGCACCATCCCTGAGCGGGCCAGTCACGGTCCACACACGAAGACGGACAACGTGCTAAGTAAGTGCAGGAGGTGATCCTGTTCAAATGGCCTGCGGGTCGGTGGGGTTGCTGCTTCTGTGCCCTCCAGTGGGCCGCTTTTCCCTGGATGGAAATTCTCCTGGAGGCGCCTCTCTGTCCTTTGAGCTCCGTTCCTGCTGGTTTCAGGACCAAGGGACTCCAACTGAGCATTGTGCCCCATGTCCTCAGGGCGATGGTGGTCATGGTCTGTTATGATGATCTGGGAGGTTCCTTCAGGTTCCTGCTCCCCTAGGCACAGGTGCGGTAGCGACAAGCCCCAGGGCCATCCCCCAATTTCAGCATTGTGCCCCATGTTCCCCAGGGATGGTGCTAATAGTCCGTTGGGATTGTCTGGGAGGGCCCTCCAGGTTCCCGCTGCCCCCCCCCCAGGCACAGGTGTGGGGGGCAAGAAACCCCAGAGCCGTCCTCAAGCTTCAGCATTGTGCCCCATGTCCTCAGGGATGTTGCTAAGGTTCCAGGAGGATCATCTGGGAGGATCCTCCCGGTTCCCTCTTCCCCAGGCACAGGTGTGGTGGCAAAAAGGCCCAGAGCCCTCCCCCAAATTCAGCGTTGTGCCCCCGGGGGTGCTGGTGCCGGTCATGGGCTGTCAAGATGGTACAGGAGGATCCTCCAGTTGGGGTTTGGAGCCTGGGTAAACGTGGTCGCACTCAGGTTGCATGAGGAATAGATGAGTTGAGGTCTTCATTTGGAAGAGTCATTTCGCTTTTCCAAAAAGGACAAGGTCATGGGTCTACTTTAGAATGAAGATAATGCCTACTTAAAAACAAGGGTGTGTTTCCCCTTCTCCCAGAAATGGAAGCAGGTGTGCAGGCCATAGGTCGGAGGACCTACTTATCCCCACCTGACAGCACTTCTCTGCTCTGGATCTAGGAGACCCAAGGTTTGGAACATCAGCCTGTGGGTCAGTGATGTAGCATTTCACAGGATGTCAGTGTTCTGAGAAATCAGCAGGTCCATTTGGCACAGTGTCATCTTCCTGTCAGGACTGGCGGTCAAATGTCTCATGAACCCCACACTTCCGGGGATTTCCTCTTTCCTCCTGTTGACCGAGGGTTAGGGTCAGAGTTAGTGTACTGGTTAGGGCCTGGGTTAGGGTACGGGTTAGGGTACGGGTTAGAGATAGGGTAGGGGTTAGGGCACGGTTTACCGTACAGGGTAGGGTTTAGGGTTAGGGTACCATTTAGGGTACGGGTTAGGTTTAGGGTACGCTTTAGGGTTTGGGTTCGGTTCAGGGGTAGGGTTAGGCGTTAGTGTTCTGGTAGGTGTTGGGGTTAGGGTACGGGGTAGGTTTAGGGTACAGTTTAAGGTTAGTGTTAGGGACCTCTCCAAATGTTCCGTGCCTGCTATCACAGGAGGCTGGTGCCAAGCTGACAATGCAAGGATGAGCCAGGGGCTGCGGTTGTCATGGAACACAGCTCAGAGGGGCTTGAATCTGCTCTGGGGTCCTGGCAAAGCCACCCCACACCTGCCTGTGTCCCAGCCCCTGTGGGAAGTTAGTAATGAACTGATTCTGACCTTGACCTCTCCCAACACAGAATTCCAGGGGCTCCCATTACTGTTAGGCTCAGGTCCACGGGCCTCCTCTGTGCCCATGTGCTGGGCCGTCCCCACAGTGGCTCCTGGCACACCTGAGTCCTGGTCACACATCTCTGTGGAAACCCCTGCCCTCCAGGGTGGATGGCCAATGTGACGGCCCTGTCAGGAACAGAATGGCACAAAATGCCGGGATGTCATTTCTAAGCTGATGGAGTCTGTGGCTTCTCCTGGTTCCCTCTGTCCTGGGTTCATTCTCTGTCCCCTTCTCTGTCTCTGTGTCTGTGTCTCTCACAGGAGCAGACCCGTGGGTTCCATGGGCGATGTGAGAAACCGCAGAAGCCTCCCTTGTCCCCGTTTCCCTCTCCGGTCCTGGTGCCCCATTCCTTCCTAAGGCCTCCTCAAACTGACCGGAGCAGTGATTCTGGATTCTCTTCCACATGGCGACCCTGAGGCTGAAACAAGTAGGGCCCTGACCTTGGTCTTCAGACTGGTGGCCCTGTGCTCTTCCACCTTCTGCGTAGCCAGGTCCTAAGGCCCCCAAGCCCCGAGTCTGTCCTCTGCTGAGAAGGACCTCGAGGGGTTAGAAAACATTTTCCCAAGACTGGGATCACAGGGGGTCGGGGATGGATATCCAAGGCCGAGAGGCACTTCTATAAGACTGTGGCACCCTTGGGACACTACATCTCTGCAGCCCAAGTGACATCAGAGTAAGCTGAGGCCTTTTGTGCTATAGCCCTCCGGACTTGGGGGAGGGTATCTCTTACTACTCCCAAGTTCGCAGGGTGGTGTTGGACACGGGAACCCAGACCTTGTCTTTTCCCAGTGCCCTGGCAACACTCTGGGTCCCTTGAGGAACCCTGACCATCGGCCCGGACTGTCCCCCCGTCCCTATGGGGCCTGGTTCCGGGTCCTGCAGCGACACAGTGAGGAGAGGTGAGGCCAGGCAGGAGCGGGGAGAGGGCAGAGTGGACTCTCCCTGGGGGCCATGGATCCCTGGTCAGTGCAGACCCTGTTGTGTGCCGGCCCCCCGGGCACCGAGATTCCAGCTCCTGGTCTGGCTCCGGGAGGGAGACCAGAGTGTGGCCCCTGCTAGCTCAGATGTGTCACTCTGTCCTGTAGCTACAGCCTGTCCCACCAGCTGAACTCCACCTCCTGGTCGGCCAGCTCATCTTCACGGTCAAGAACAGGCCATCATGAAGGTCAGGGGCCATTGCGTGCCTGGTCAGGCAGGGGACGGCTCACTTTCACCTCAGGGAGTCTCTGGCTGGTCTAGCAGGGGCTCTGGAGGCCTGGCTTTCCAGGTTCTCTGCTGAACAGCTCTGGGACTGGAGCCATTTAACCTCTCCTCGCTGGGCCTCGCTTTCCTCTTCTGTGCAATGGGGTGAGGCTGAATGATCCCTCCCATGGCGGAAACATGTGGAGTGCTGGTGATGGACGTGAGCCGGGCACCGAGCCTGGATTGCAGAGTGCAGAGGGGGATGGTGAGCGGTGTGGGCAGTGAGCACTCCTTCCCCCAAAATCAATTTAGCTCTTCCATGTAGCCGCCAGACCACTGGCTGGGAGCCCCCGAGCAGTGGCCGACCACACTCCTGACACCAGGCCCCTGCGTGTGGCTCTTCCTCAGCACTGGGGCACGGTGGGGACCGCGGGACTTGGGGTCAGCTCCTCTCTCTGAGGGAAGGAGACGAAAGAAGGCTTTCCTTGGGGACCCCCAATGCCACATAAGAGGGGAGGAGGCTTCCCCCAAACAGTACTTTGAAATTCTGCTTCTGTTAGAACCTGAGCCTTGGGCTTTGGTTATTTCACTTGCTGGGCTGACGAGATACACTTGTTCTCCAAGACTCCTCCTCAGATGAAGAGCTCTTGCAGGTCCCGGGCATCCTGGAGCCCGGGGTGGGAGAGGGGCCAGTCCCCTCCCAGGCTACTGCAGGAGACCTGTCCTCCCAAAGGCAGGATGGTTTCGGGTCGTGGTCCTGGGCTAGGGTTGGAGACAGCCTGTCACTGCTCCTGACTCTGGGGTGAGTGGGCCTTTTTTAGGCAAAGCAACACCCACCGAAGGCAGTGGCTTCAGAAAGAACACACTCCTGGGCCCGGTCCCGCCCCAGGTCGGTGGCTGACTTCCCCAGCACCAGAGGAAGAAGGATAGCCTCTGCTTCCTTGGGCTTTGGTCCTCTGACCCACGAGCAAGCACTGAAAAGTTTCTAGCCCTCCTCTGGAAGCGCACCATCCCTGAGCGGGCCAGTCACGGTCCACAGACGAAGACGGACAACGTGCTAAATAAGTGCAGGAGGTGATCCTGTTCAAATGGCCTGCGGGTCGGTGGGTTTGCTGCTTCTGTGCCCTCCAGTGGGCCGCTTTTCCCTGGATGGAAATTCTCCTGGAGGCGCCTCTCTGTCCTTTGAGCTCCGTTCCTGCTGGTTTCAGGACCAAGGGAATCCAACTGAGCATTGTGCCCCATGTCCTCAGGGCGATGGTGTTCATGGTCTGTTATGATGATCTGGGAGGTTCCTTCAGGTTCCTGCTCCCCTAGGCACAGGTGCGGTAGCGACAAGCCCCAGGGCCATCCCCCAATTTCAGCATTGTGCCCCATGTTCCCCAGGGATGGTGCTAATCGTTCGTTGGGATTGTCTGGGAGGGCCCTCCAGGTTCCCGCTTCCCCCCTCCCCAGGCACAGGTGTGGGTGGCAAGAAACCCCCGAGCCGTCCTCAAGCTTCAGCATTGTGCCCCATGTCCTCAGGGATGTTGCTAAGATTCCATGAGGATCATCTGGGAGGATCCTCCCGGTTCCCGCTTCCCCAGGCACAGGTGTGGTGGCAAAAAGGCCCAGAGCCCTCCCCCAAATTCAGCGTTGTGCCCCCGGGGGTGCTGGTGCCGGTCATGGGCTGTCAAGATGGTACAGGAGAATCCTCCAGGTGGGGCTTGGAGCCTGGGTAAACCTGGTAGCACTCAGGTTGCATGAGGAACAGATGAGTTGAGGTCTTCATTTGGAAGAGTCATTTCGCTTTTCCAAAAAGGTCAAGGTCATGGGTCTACTTTAGAATGAAGATAATGACTACTTAAAAACAAGTGTGTGTTTCCCCTTCTCCCAGAAATGGAAGCAGGTGTGCCCGCCATAGGTCGGAGGACCTACTTATCCCCACCTGACAGCACTTCTCTGCTCTGGATCTAGGAGACCCAAGGTTTGGAACATCAGCCTGTGGTTCAGTGATGTAGCATTTCACAGGATGTCAGTGTTCTGAGAAATCAGCAGGTCCATTTGGCACAGTGTCATCTTTCTGTCAGGACTGGCGGTCAAATGTCTCATGAACCCCACACTTCCGGGGATTTTCTCTTTCCTCTCGTTGACCGAGGGTTAGGGTTAGAGTTAGGGTACTGGTTAGGGCATGGGTTAGGGTACGGGTTAGGGTACGGGTTAGAGATAGGGTAGGGGTTAGGGCACGGTTTACCGTACAGGGTAGGGTTTAGGGTTAGGCTACCATTTAGGGTACGGGTTAGGGTTAGGGTACGCTTTAGGGTTTGGGTTCGGTTCAGGGGTAGGGTTAGGGGTTAGTGTTCTGGTAGGTGTTGGGGTTAGGGTACGGGGTAGGTTTAGGGTACAGTTTAATGTTAGTGTTAGGGACCTCTACAAATGTTCCGTGCCTGCTATCACAGGAGGCTGGTGCCAAGCTGAAAATGCAAGGATGAGCCAGGGGCTGCGCTTGTCATGGAACACAGCTCAGAGGGGCTTGAATCTGCTCTGGGGTCCAGGCAAAGCCACCCCACACCTGCCTGTGTCCCAGCCCCTGTGGGAAGGTAGTAATGAACTGATTCTGACCTTGACCTCTCCCAACACAGAATTCCAGGGGCTCCCATTACTGTTAGGCTCAGGTCCACGGGCCTCGTCTGTGCCCATGCGCTGGGCCGTCCCCACAGTGGCTCCTGGCACACCTGAGTCCTGGCCACACATCTCTGTGGAAACCCCTGCCCTCCAGGGTGGATGGCCAATGTGACGGCCCTGTCAGGAACAGAATGGCACAAAAGGCCGGGATGTCATTTCTAAGCTGATGGAGTCTGTGGCTTCTCCTGGTTCCCTCTGTCCTGGGTTCATTCTCTGTCCCCTTCTCTGTCTCTGTGTCTGTGTCTCTCACAGGAGCAGACCCGTGGGTACCATGGGCGATGTGAGAAACCGCAGAAGCCTCCCTTGTCCCCGTTTCCCTCTCCGGTCCTGGTGCCCCATTCCTTCCTAAGGCCTCCTCAACCTGACCGGAGCAGTGATTCTGGATTGTCTTCCACATGGCGACCCTGAGGCTGAAACAAGTAGGGCCCTGACCTTGGTCTTCAGAGTGGTGGCCCTGTGCTCTTCCACCTTCTGCGTAGCCAGGTCCTAAGGCCCCCAAGCCCCGAGTCTGTCCTCTGCTGAGAAGGACCTCGAGGGGTTAGAAAACATTTTCCCAAGACTGGGATCACAGGGGGTCGGGGATGGATATCCAAGGCCGAGAGGCACTTCTATAAGACTGTGGCACCCTTGGGACACTACATCTCTGCAGCCCAAGTGACATCAGAGTAAGCTGAGGCCTTTTGTGCCATAGCCCTCCGGACTTGGGGGAGGGTATCTCTTACTACTCCCAAGTTCGCAGGGTGGTGTTGGACACCGGAACCCAGACCTTGTCTTTTCCCAGTGCCCTGGCAACACCCTGGGTCCCTTGGGGAACCCTGACCATCAGGCCGGACTGTCCCCCCGTCCCTATGGGGCCTGGTTCCGGGTCCTGCAGCGACACAGTGAGGAGAGGTGAGGCCAGGCAGGAGCGGGGAGAGGGCAGAGTGGACTCTCCCTGGGGGCCATGGATCCCTGGTCAGTGCAGACCCTGTTGTGTGCCGGCCCCTCGGGCACCGAGATTCCAGCTCCTGGTCTGGCTCCGGGAGGGAGACCAGAGTGTGGCCCCTGCTAGCTCAGATGTGTCACTCTGTCCTGTAGCTACAGCCTGTCCCACCAGCTGAACTCCACCTCCTAGTCGGCCAGCTCATCTTCACGGTCAAGAACAGGCCATCATGAAGGTTAGGGGCCATTGCGTGCCTGGTCAGGCAGGGGACGGCTCACTTTCACCTCAGGGAGTCTCTGGCTGGTCTAGCAGGGGCTCTGGAGGCCTGGCTTTCCAGGTTCTCTGCTGAACAGCTCTGGGACTGGAGCCATTTAACCTCTCCTCGCTGGGCCTCGCTTTCCTCTTCTGTGCAATGGGGTGAGGCTGAATGATCCCTCCCATGGCGGAAACATGTGGAGTGCTGGTGATGGACGTGAGCCGGGCACCGAGCCTGGATTGCAGAGTGCAGAGGGGGATGGTGAGCGGTGTGGGCAGTGAGCACTCCTTCCCCCAAAATCAATTTAGCTCTTCCATGTAGCCGCCAGACCACTGGCTGGGAGCCCAGGAGCAGTGGCCGACCACACTCCTGACACCAGGCCCCTGCGTGTGGCTCTTCCTCAGCACTGGGACACGGTGGGGACCGCGGGACTTGGGGTCAGCTCCTCTCTCTGAGGGAAGGAGACGAAAGAAGGCTTTCCTTGGGGACCCCCAATGCCACATAAGAGGGGAGGAGGCTTCCCCCAAACAGTACTTTGAAATTCTGCTTCTGTTAGAACCTGAGCCTTGGGCTTTGGTTATTTCACTTGCTGGGCTGACGAGATACACTTGTTGTCCAAGACTCCTCCTCAGATGAAGAGCTCTTGCAGGTCCCGGGCATCCTGGAGCCCGGGGTGGGAGAGGGGCCAGTCCCCTCCCAAGCTCCTGCAGGAGACCTGTCCTCCCAAAGGCAGGATGGTTTCGGGTCGTGGTCCTGGGCTAGGGTTGGAGACACCCTGTCACTGCTCCTGACTCTGGGGTGAGTGGGCCTTTTTTAGGCAAAGCCACACCCACCGAAGGCAGTGGCTTCAGAAAGAACACACTCCTGGGCCCGGTCCCGCCCCAGGTCGGTGGCTGACTTCCCCAGCCCCAGAGGAAGAAGGATAGCCTCTGCTTCCTTGGGCTTTGGTCCTCTGACCCACGAGCAAGCACTGAAAAGTTTCTAGCCCTCCTCTGGAAGCGCACCATCCCTGAGCGGGCCAGTCACGGTCCACACACGAAGACGGACAACGTGCTAAGTAAGTGCAGGAGGTGATCCTGTTCAAATGGCCTGCGGGTCGGTGGGGTTGCTGCTTCTGTGCCCTCCAGTGGGCCGCTTTTCCCTGGATGGAAATTCTCCTGGAGGCGCCTCTCTGTCCTTTGAGCTCCGTTCCTGCTGGTTTCAGGACCAAGGGACTCCAACTGAGCATTGTGCCCCATGTCCTCAGGGCGATGGTGGTCATGGTCTGTTATGATGATCTGGGAGGTTCCTTCAGGTTCCTGCTCCCCTAGGCACAGGTGCGGTAGCGACAAGCCCCAGGGCCATCCCCCAATTTCAGCATTGTGCCCCATGTTCCCCAGGGATGGTGCTAATAGTCCGTTGGGATTGTCTGGGAGGGCCCTCCAGGTTCCCGCTGCCCCCCCCCCCAGGCACAGGTGTGGGTGGCAAGAAACCCCAGAGCCGTCCTCAAGCTTCAGCATTGTGCCCCATGTCCTCAGGGATGTTGCTAAGGTTCCATGAGGATCATCTGGGAGGATCCTCCCGGTTCCCGCTTCCCCGGGCCCAGGTGTGGTGGCCAAAAGGCCCAGAGCCCTCCCCCAAATTCAGCGTTGTGCCCCCGGGGGTGCTGGTGCCGGTCATGGGCTGTCAAGACGGTACAGGAGGATCCTCCAGGTGGGGCTTGGAGCCTGGGTAAACCTGGTCGCACTCAGGTTGCATGAGGAACAGATGAGTTGAGGTCTTCATTTGGAAGAGTCATTTCGCTTTTCCAAAAAGATCAAGGTCATGGGTCTACTTCAGAATGAAGATAATGACTACTTAAAAACAAGTGTGTGTTTCCCCTTGTCCCAGAAATGGAAGCAGGTATGCAGGCCATAGGTCGGAGGACCTACTTATCCCCACCTGACAGCACTTCTCTGCTCTGGATCTAGGAGACCCAAGGTTTGGAACATCAGCCTGTGGGTCAGTGATGTAGCATTTCACAGGATGTCAGTGTTCTGAGAAATCAGCAGGTCCATTTGGCACAGTGTCATCTTCCTGTCAGGACGGGCGGTCAAATGTCTCATGAACCCCACACTTCCGGGGATTTCCTCTTTCCTCCCGTTGACCGAGGGTTAGGGTGAGAGTTAGGGTACTGGTTAGGGCATGGGTTAGGGTACGGGTTAGGGTACGGGTTAGAGATAGGGTAGGGGTTAGGGCACGGTTTACCGTACAGGGTAGGGTTTAGGGTTAGGCTACCATTTAGGGTACGGGTTAGGGTTAGGGTACGCTTTAGGGTTTGGGTTCGGTTCAGGGGTAGGGTTAGGCGTTAGTGTTCTGGTAGGTGTTGGGGTTAGGGTACGGGGTAGGTTTAGGGTACAGTTTAAGGTTAGTGTTAGGGACCTCTACAAATGTTCCGTGCCTGCTATCACAGGAGGCTGGTGCCAAGCTGACAATGCAAGGATGAGCCAGGGGCTGCGCTTGTCATGGAACACAGCTCAGAGGGGCTTGAATCTGCTCTGGGGTCCAGGCAAAGCCACCCCACACCTGCCTGTGTCCCAGCCCCTGTGGGAAGGTAGTAATGAACTGATTCTGACCTTGACCTCTCCCAACACAGAATTCCAGGGGCTCCCATTACTGTTAGGCTCAGGTCCACGGGCCTCGTCTGTGCCCATGTGCTGGGCCGTCCCCACAGTGGCTCCTGGCACACCTGAGTCCTGGTCACACATCTCTGTGGAAACCCCTGCCCTCCAGGGTGGATGGCCAATGTGACGGCCCTGTCAGGAACAGAATGGCACAAAATGCCGGGATGTCATTTCTAAGCTGATGGAGTCTGTGGCTTCTCCTGGTTCCCTCTGTCCTGGGTTCATTCTCTGTCCCCTTCTCTGGCTCTGTGTCTGTGTCTCTCACAGGAGCAGTCCCGTGGGTTCCATGGGCGATGTGGGAAACCGCAGAAGCCTCCCTTGTCCCCGTTTCCCTCTCCGGTCCTGGTGCCCCATTCCTTCATAAGGCCTCCTCAACCTGACCGGAGCAGTGATTCTGGATTCTCTTCCACATGGGGACCCTGAGGCTGAAACAAGTAGGGCCCTGACCTTGGTCTTCAGACTGGTGGCCCTGTGCTCTTCCACCTTCTGCGTAGCCAGGTCCTAAGGCCCCCAAGCCCCGAGTCTGTCCTCTGCTGAGAAGGACCTCGAGGGTTAGAAAACATTTTCCCAAGACTGGGATCAGAGGGGGTCGGGGATGGATATCCAAGGCCGAGAGGCACTTCCTATAAGACTGTGGCACCCTTGGGACACTACATCTCTGCAGCCCAAGTGACATCAGAGTAAGCTGAGGCCTTTTGTGCTATAGCCCTCCGGACTTGGGGGAGGGTATCTCTTACTACTCCCAAGTTCGCAGGGTGGTGTTGGACACCGGAACCCAGACCTTGTCTTTTCCCAGTGCCCTGGCAACACCCAGGGTCCCTTGTGGAACCCTGACCATCAGCCCCGACTGTCCCCCCGTCCCTATGGGGCCTGGTTCCGGGTCCTGCAGCGACACAGTGAGGAGAGGTGAGGCCAGGCAGGAGCGGGGAGAGGGCAGAGTGGACTCTCCCTGGGGGCCATGGATCCCTGGTCAGTGCAGACCCTGTTGTGTGCCGGCCCCCCGGGCACCGAGATTCCAGCTCCTGGTCTGGCTCCGGGAGGGAGACCAGAGTGTGGCCCCTGCTAGCTCAGATGTGTCACTCTGTCCTGTAGCTACAGCCTGTCCCACCAGCTGAACTCCACCTCCTAGTCGGCCAGCTCATCTTCACGGTCAAGAACAGGCCATCATGAAGGTCAGGGGCCATTGCGTGCCTGGTCAGGCAGGGGACGGCTCACTTTCACCTCAGGGAAACTCTGGCTGGTCTAGCAGGGGCTCTGGAGGCCTGGCTTTCCAGGTTCTCTGCTTAACAGCTCTGGGACTGGAGCCATTTAACCTCTCCTCGCTGGGCCTCGCTTTCCTCTTCTGTGCAATGGGGTGAGGCTGAATGATCCCTCCCATGGCGGAAACATGTGGAGTGCTGGTGATGGACGTAAGCCGGGCACCGAGCCTGGATTGCAGAGTGCAGAGGGGGATGGTGAGCGGTGTGGGCAGTGAGCACTCCTTCCCCCAAAATCAATTTAGCTCTTCCATGTAGCCGCCAGACCACTGGCTCGGAGCCCAGGAGCAGTGGCCGACCACACTCCTGACACCAGGCCCCTGCGTGTGGCTCTTCCTCAGCACTGGGACACGGTGGGGACCGCGGGACTTGGGGTCAGCTCCTCTCTCTGAGGGAAGGAGACGAAAGAAGGCTTTCCTTGGGGACCCCAAATGCCACATAAGAGGGGAGGAGGCTTCCCCCAAACAGTACTTTGAAATTCTGCTTCTGTTAGAACCTGAGCCTTGGGCTTTGGTTATTTCACTTGCTGGGCTGACGAGATACACTTGTTGTCCAAGACTCCTCCTCAGATGAAGAGCTCTTGCAGGTCCCGGGCATCCTGGAGCCCGGGGTGGGAGAGGGGCCAGTCCCCTCCCAGGCTCCTGCAGGAGACCTGTCCTCCCAAAGGCAGGATGGTTTCGGGTCGTGGTCCTGGGCTAGGGTTGGAGACAGCCTGTCACTGCTCCTGACTCTGGGGTGAGTGGGCCTTTTTTAGGCAAAGCCACACCCACCGAAGGCAGTGGCTTCAGAAAGAACACACTCCTGGGCCCGGTCCCGCCCCAGGTCGGTAGCTGACTTCCCCAGCCCCAGAGGAAGAAGGATAGCCTCTGCTTCCTTGGGCTTTGGTCCTCTGACCCACGAGCAAGCACTGAAAAGTTTCTAGCCCTCCTCTGGAAGCGCACCATCCCTGAGCGGGCCAGTCACGGTCCACACACGAAGACGGACAACGTGCTAAGTAAGTGCAAGAGGTGATCCTGTTCAAATGGCCTGCGGGTCGGTGGGGTTGCTGCTTCTGTGCCCTCCAGTGGGCCGCTTTTCCCTGGATGGAAATTCTCCTGGAGGCGCCTCTCTGTCCTTTGAGCTCCGTTCCTGCTGGTTTCAGGACCAAGGGACTCCAACTGAGCTTTGTGCCCCATGTCCTCAGGGCGATGGTGGTCATGGTCTGTTATGATGATCTGGGAGGTTCCTTCAGGTTCCTGCTCCCCTAGGCACAGGTGCGGTAGCGACAAGCCCCAGGGCCATCCCCCAATTTCAGCATTGTGCCCCATGATCCCCAGGGATGGTGCTAATAGTCCGTTGGGATTGTCTGGGAGGGCCCTCCTGGTTCCCGCTGCCCCCCCAGACACAGGTGTGGGTGGCAAGAAACCCCAGAGCCGTCCTGAAGCTTCAGCATTGTGCCCCATGTCCTCAGGGATGTTGCTAAGGTTCCATGAGGATCATCTGGGAGGATCCTCCCGGTTCCCGCTTCCCCGGGCACAGGTGTGGTGGCCAAAAGGCCCAGAGCCCTCCCCCAAATTCAGCGTTGTGCCCCCGGGGGTGCTGGTGCCGGTCATGGGCTGTCAAGATGGTACAGGAGGATCTTCCAGGTGGGGCTTGGAGCCTGGGTAAACCTGGTCGCACTCAGGTTGCATGAGGAACAGATGAGTTGAGGTCTTCATTTGGAAGAGTCATTTCGCTTTTCCAAAAAGGTCAAGGTCATGGGTCTACTTCAGAATGAAGATAATGACTACTTAAAAACAAGTGTGTGTTTCCCCTTGTCCCAGAAATGGAAGCAGGTGTGCAGGCCATAGGTCGGAGGACCTACTTATCCCCACCTGACAGCACTTCTCTGCTCTGGATCTAGGAGACCCAAGGTTTGGAACATCAGCCTGTGGGTCAGTGATGTAGCATTTCACAGGATGTCAGTGTTCTGAGAAATCAGCAGGTCCATTTGGCACAGTGTCATCTTCCTGTCAGGACGGGCGGTCAAATGTCTCATGAACCCCACACTTCCGGGGATTTCCTCTTTCCTCCCGTTGACCGAGGGTTAGGGTTAGAGTTAGGGTACTGGTTAGGGCATGGGTTAGGGTACGGGTTAGGGTACGGGTTAGAGATAGGGTAGGGGTTAGGGCACGGTTTACCGTACAGGGTAGGGTTTAGGGTTAGGCTACCATTTAGGGTACGGGTTAGGGTTAGGGTACGCTTTAGGGTTTGGGTTCGGTTCAGGGGTAGGGTTAGGCGTTAGTGTTCTGGTAGGTGTTGGGGTTAGGGTACGGGGTAGGTTTAGGGTACAGTTTAAGGTTAGTGTTAGGGACCTCTCCAAATGTTCCGTGCCTGCTATCACAGGAGGCTGGTGCCAAGCTGACAATGCAAGGATGAGCCAGGGGCTGCGCTTGTCATGGAACACAGCTCAGAGGGGCTTGAATCTGCTCTGGGGTCCTGGCAAAGCCACCCCACACCTGCCTGTGTCCCAGCCCCTGTGGGAAGGTAGTAATGAACTGATTCTGACCTTGACCTCTCCCAACACAGAATTCCAGGGGCTCCCATTACCGTTAGGCTCATGTCCACGGGCCTCGTCTGTGCCCATGTGCTGGGCCGTCCCCACAGTGGCTCCTGGCACACCTGAGTCCTGGTCACACATCTCTGTGGAAACCCCTGCCCTCCAGGGTGGATGGCAAATGTGACGGCCCTGTCAGGAACAGAATGGCACAAAATGCCGGGATGTCATTTCTAAGCTGATGGAGTCTGTGGCTTCTCCTGGTTCCCTCTGTCCTGGGTTCATTCTCTGTCCCCTTCTCTGGCTCTGTGTCTGTGTCTCTCACAGGAGCAGACCCGTGGGTTCCATGGGCGATGTGGGAAACCGCAGAAGCCTCCCTTGTCCCCGTTTCCCTCTCCGGTCCTGGTGCCCCATTCCTTCCTAAGGCCTCCTCAACCTGACCGGAGCAGTGATTCTGGATTCTCTTCCACATGGGGACCCTGAGGCTGAAACAAGTAGGGCCCTGACCTTGGTCTTCAGACTGGTGGCCCTGTGCTCTTCCACCTTCTGCGTAGCCAGGTCCTAAGGCCCCCAAGCCCCGAGTCTGTCCTCTGCTGAGAAGGACCTCGAGGGTTAGAAAACATTTTCCCAAGACTGGGATCACAGGGGGTCGGGGATGGATATCCAAGGCCGAGAGGCACTTCCTATAAGACTGTGGCACCCTTGGGACACTACATCTCTGCAGCCCAAGTGACATCAGAGTAAGCTGAGGCCTTTTGTGCTATAGCCCTCCGGACTTGGGGGAGGGTATCTCTTACTACTCCCAAGTTCGCAGGGTGGTGTTGGACACCGGAACCCAGACCTTGTCTTTTCCCAGTGCCCTGGCAACACCCAGGGTCCCTTGGGGAACCCTGACCATCAGCCCCGACTGTCCCCCCGTCCCTATGGGGCCTGGTTCCGGGTCCTGCAGCGACACAGTGAGGAGAGGTGAGGCCAGGCAGGAGCGGGGAGAGGGCAGAGTGGACTCTCCCTGGGGGCCATGGATCCCTGGTCAGTGCAGACCCTGTTGTGTGCCGGCCCCCCGGGCACCGAGATTCCAGCTCCTGGTCTGGCTCCGGGAGGGAGACCAGAGTGTGGCCCCTGCTAGCTCAGATGTGTCACTCTGTCCTGTAGCTACAGCCTGTCCCACCAGCTGAACTCCACCTCCTAGTCGGCCAGCTCATCTTCACGGTCAAGAACAGGCCATCATGAAGGTCAGGGGCCATTGCGTGCCTGGTCAGGCAGGGGACGGCTCACTTTCACCTCAGGGAGTCTCTGGCTGGTCTAGCAGGGGCTCTGGAGGCCTGGCTTTCCAGGTTCTCTGCTGAACAGCTCTGGGACTGGAGCCATTTAACCTCTCCTCGCTGGGCCTCGCTTTCCTCTTCTGTGCAATGGGGTGAGGCTGATTGATCCCTCCCATGGCGGAAACATGTGGAGTGCTGGTGATGGACGTAAGCCGGGCACCGAGCCTGGATTGCAGAGTGCAGAGGGGGATGGTGAGCGGTGTGGGCAGTGAGCACTCCTTCCCCCAAAATCAATTTAGCTCTTCCACGTAGCCGCCAGACCACTGGCTGGGAGCCCAGGAGCAGTGGCCGACCACACTCCTGACACCAGGCCCCTGCGTGTGGCTCTTCCTCAGCACTGGGACACGGTGGGGACCACGGGACTTGGGGTCAGCTCCTCTCTCTGAGGGAAGGAGACGAAAGAAGGCTTTCCTTGGGGACCCCCAATGCCACATAAGAGGGGAGGAGGCTTCCCCCAAACAGTACTTTGAAATTCTGCTTCTGTTAGAACCTGAGCCTTGGGCTTTGGTTATTTCACTTGCTGGGCTAACGAGATACACTTGTTGTCCAAGACTCCTCCTCAGATGAAGAGCTCTTTCAGGTCCCGGGCATCCTGGAGCCCGGGGTGGGAGAGGGGCCAGTCCCCTCCCAGGCTCCTGCAGGAGACCTGTCCTCCCAAAGGCAGGATGGTTTCGGGTCGTGGTCCTGGGCTAGGGTTGGAGACAGCCTGTCACTGCTCCTGACTCTGGGGTGAGTGGGCCTTTTTTAGGCAAAGCAACACCCACCGAAGGCAGTGGCTTCAGAAAGAACACACTCCTGGGCCCGGTCCCGCCCCAGGTCGGTAGCTGACTTCCCCAGCCCCAGAGGAAGAAGGATAGCCTCTGCTTCCTTGGGCTTTGGTCCTCTGACCCACGAGCAAGCACTGAAAAGTTTCTAGCCCTCCTCTGGAAGCGCACCATCCCTGAGCGGGCCAGTCACGGTCCACACACGAAGACGGACAACGTGCTAAGTAAGTGCAAGAGGTGATCCTGTTCAAATGGCCTGCGGGTCGGTGGGGTTGCTGCTTCTGTGCCCTCCAGTGGGCCGCTTTTCCCTGGATGGAAATTCTCCTGGAGGCGCCTCTCTGTCCTTTGAGCTCCGTTCCTGCTGGTTTCAGGACCAAGGGACTCCAACTGAGCTTTGTGCCCCATGTCCTCAGGGCGATGGTGGTCATGGTCTGTTATGATGATCTGGGAGGTTCCTTCAGGTTCCTGCTCCCCTAGGCACAGGTGCGGTAGCGACAAGCCCCAGGGCCATCCCCCAATTTCAGCATTGTGCCCCATGATCCCCAGGGATGGTGCTAATAGTCCGTTGGGATTGTCTGGGAGGGCCCTCCAGGTTCCCGCTGCCCCCCACCCCAGGCACAGGTGTGGTGGCAAGAAACCCCAGAGCCGTCCTCAAGCTTCAGCATTGTGCCCCATGTCCTCAGGGATGTTGCTAAGGTTCCATGAGGATCATCTGGGAGGATCCTCCCGGTTCCCGCTTCCCCAGGCACAGGTGTGGTGGCCAAAAGGCCCAGAGCCCTCCCCCAAATTCAGCGTTGTGCCCCCGGGGGTGCTGGTGCCGGTCATGGGCTGTCAAGATGGTACAGGAGGATCCGCCAGGTGGGGCTTGGAGCCTGGGTAAACCTGGTCGCACTCAGGTTGCATGAGGAACAGATGAGTTGAGGTCTTCATTTGGAAGAGTCATTTCGCTTTTCCAAAAAGGTCAAGGTCATGGGTCTACTTTAGAATGAAGATAATGACTATTTAAAAACAAGTGTGTGTTTCCCCTTCTCCCAGAAATGGAAGCAGGTGTGCAGGCCATAGGTCGGAGGACCTACTTATCCCCACCTGACAGCACTTCTCTGCTCTGGATCTAGGAGACCCAAGGTTTGGAACATCAGCCTGTGGGTCAGTGATGTAGCATTTCACAGGATGTCAGTGTTCTGAGAAATCAGCAGGTCCATTTGGCACAGTGTCATCTTCCTGTCAGGACTGGCGGTCAAATGTCTCATGAACCCCACACTTCCGGGGATTTCCTCTTTCCTCCCGTTGACCGAGGGTTAGGGTTAGAGTTAGGGTACTGGTTAGGGCATGGGTTAGGGTACGGTTTAGGGTACAGTTTAGAGATAGGGTAGGGGTTAGGGCACGGTTTACCGTACAGGGTAGGGTTTAGGGTTAGGCTACCATTTAGGGTACGGGTTAGGGTTAGGGTACGCTTTAGGGTTTGGGTTCGGTTCAGGGGTAGGGTTAGGCGTTATTGTTCTGGTAGGTGTTGGGGTTAGGGTACGGGGTAGGTTTAGGGTACAGTTTAAGGTTAGTGTTAGGGACCTCTACAAATGTTCCGTGCCTGCTATCACAGGAGGCTGGTGCGGAGCTGACAACGCAAGGATGAGCCAGGGGCTGCGCTTGTCATGGAACACAGCTCAGAGGGGCTTGAATCTGCTCTGGGGTCCTGGCAAAGCCACCCCACACCTGCCTGTGTCCCACCCCTGTGGGAAGGTAGTAATGAACTGATTCTGACCTTGACCTCTCCCAACACAGAATTCCAGGGGCTCCCATTACTGTTACGCTCAGGTCCACGGGCCTCGTCTGTGCCCATGTGCTGGGCCGTCCCCACAGTGGCTCCTGGCACACCTGAGTCCTGGTCACACATCTCTGTGGAAAACCCTGCCCTCCAGGGTGGATGGCCAATGTGACGGCCCTGTCAGGAACAGAATGGCACAAAATGCCGGGATGTCATTTCTAAGCTGATGGAGTCTGTGACTTCCCCTCGTTCCCTCTGTCCTGGGTTCATTCTCTGTCCCCTTCTCTGTCTCTGTGTCTGTGTCCCTCACAGGAGCAGACCCGTGGGTTCCATGGGCGATGTGAGAAACCGCAGAAGCCTCCCTTGTCCCCGTTTCCCTCTCCGGTCCTGGTGCCCCATTCCTTCCTAAGGCCTCCTCAACCTGACCGGAGCAGTGATTCTGGATTCTCTTCCACATGGGGACCCTGAGGCTGAAACAAGTAGAGCCCTGACCTTGGTCTTCAGACTGGTGGCCCTGTGCTCTTCCACCTTCTGCGTAGCCAGGTCCTAAGGCCCCCAAGCCCCGAGTCTCTCCTCTGCTGAGAAGGACCTCGAGGGGTTAGAAAACATTTTCCGAAGACCGGGATCACAGGGGGTCGGGGCTGGATATCCAAGGCCGAGAGGCACTTCTATAAGACTGTGGCACCCTTGGGACACTACATCTCTGCAGCCCAAGTGACATCAGAGTAAGCTGAGGCCTTTTGTGCTATAGCCCTCCGGACTTGGGGGAGGGTATCTCTTACTACCCCCAAGTTCGCAGGGTGGTGTTGGACACCGGAACCCAGACCTTGTCTTTTCCCAGTGCCCTGGCAACACCCTGGGTCCCTTGGGGAACCCTGACCATCGGCCCGGACTGTCCGCCCGTCCCTATGGGGCCTGGTTCCGGGTCCTGCAGCGACACAGTGAGGAGAGGTGAGGCCAGGCAGGAGCGGGGAGAGGGCAGAGTGGACTCTCCCTGGGGGCCATGGATCTCTGGTCAGTGCAGACCCTGTTGTGTGCCGGCCCCCCGGGCACCGAGATTCCAGCTCCTGCTCTGGCTCCGGGAGGGAGACCAGAGTGTGGCCCCTGCTAGCTCAGATGTTTCACTCTGTCCTGTAGCTACAGCCTCTCCCACCAGCTGAACTCCACCTCCTAGTCGGCCACTTCATCTTCACGGTCAAGAACAGGC
The DNA here is from genome assembly GCF_037043125.1 of Eumetopias jubatus. NCBI lineage: Eukaryota > Metazoa > Chordata > Mammalia > Carnivora > Otariidae > Eumetopias > Eumetopias jubatus. The sequence continues at coordinate 961,089 of NW_028274862.1, read as the reverse complement.
CATCATGAAGGTCATGGGACATTGCGTGCCTGGTCAGGCAGGGGACGGCTCACTTTCACCTCAGGGAGTCTCTGGCTGGTATAGCAGGGGCTCTGGAGGCCTGGCTTTCCAGGTTCTCTGCTGAACAGCTCTGGGACTGGAGCCATTTAACCTCTCCTCGCTGGGCCTCGCTTTCCTCTTCTGTGCATTGAGGTGAGGCTGAATGATCCCTCCCATTGCGGAAACATGTGGAGTGCTGGTGATGGACTTAAGCCGGGCACCGAGCCTGGATTGCAGAGTGCAGAGGGGGATGGTGAGCGGTGTGGGCAGTGAGCACTCCTTCCCCCAAAATCAATTTAGCTCTTCCATGTAGCCGCCAGACCACTGGCTGGGAGCCCAGGAGCAGTGGCCGACCACACTCCTGACACCAGGCCCCTGCGTGTGGCTCTTCCTCAGCACTGGGACACGGTGGGGACCGCGGGACTTGGGGTCAGCTCCTCTCTCTGAGGGAAGGAGACGAAAGAAGGCTTTCCTTGGGGACCCCCAATGCCACATAATAGGGGAGGAGGCTTCCCCCAAACAGTACTTTGAAATTCTGCTTCTGTTAGAACCTGAGCCTTGGGCTTTAGTTATTTCACTTGCTGGGCTGACGAGATTCACTTGTTGTCCAAGACTCCTCCTCAGATGAAGAGCTCTTGCAGGTCCCGGGCATCCTGGAGCCCGGGGTGGGAGAGGGGCCAGTCCCCTCCCAGGCTCCTGCAGACCTGTCCTTCCAAAGGCAGGATGGGTTCGGGTCGTGGTCCTGGGCTAGGGTTGGAGACCGCCTGTCACTGCTCCTGACTCTGGGGTGAGTGGGCCTTTTTTAGGCAAAGCAACACCCACCGAAGGCAGTGGCTTCAGAAAGAACACACTCCTGGGCCCGGTCCCGCCCCAGGTCGGTGGCTGACTTCCCTAGCCCCAGAGGAAGAAGGATAGCCTCTGCTTCCTTGGGCTTTGGTCCTCTGACCCACGAGCAAGCACTGAAAAGTTTCTAGCCCTCCTCTGGAAGCGCACCATCCCTGAGCGGGCCAGTCACGGTCCACACACGAAGACGGTCAACGTGCTAAGTAAGTGCAGAAGGTGATCCTGTTCAAATGGCCTGCGGGTCGGTGGGGTTGCTGCTTCTGTGCCCTCCAGTGGGCCGCTTTTCCCTGGATGGAAATTCTCCTGGAGGCGCCTCTCTGTCCTTTGAGCTCCGTTCCTGCTGGTTTCAGGACCAAGGGCCTCCAACTGAGCATTGTGCCCCATGTCCTCAAGGCGATGGTGGTCATGGTCTGTTATGATGATCTGGGAGGTTCCTTCAGGTTCCTGCTCCCCTAGGCACAGGTGCGGTAGCGACAAGCCCCAGGGCCATCCCCCAATTTCAGCATTGTGCCCCATGATCCCCAGGGATGGTGCTAATAGTCCGTTGGGATTGTCTGGGAGGGCCCTCCAGGTTCCCGCTGCCCCCCACCCCAGGCACAGGTGTGGTGGCAAGAAACCCCAGAGCCGTCCTCAAGCTTCAGCATTGTGCCCCATGTCCTCAGGGATGTTGCTAAGGTTCCATGAGGATCATCTGGGAGGATCCTCCCGGTTCCCGCTTCCCCAGGCACAGGTGTGGTGGCCAAAAGGCCCAGAGCCCTCCCCCAAATTCAGCGTTGTGCCCCCGGGGGTGCTGGTGCCGGTCATGGGCTGTCAAGATGGTACAGGAGGATCCGCCAGGTGGGGCTTGGAGCCTGGGTAAACCTGGTCGCACTCAGGTTGCATGAGGAACAGATGAGTTGAGGTCTTCATTTGGAAGAGTCATTTCGCTTTTCCAAAAAGGTCAAGGTCATGGGTCTACTTTAGAATGAAGATAATGACTATTTAAAAACAAGTGTGTGTTTCCCCTTCTCCCAGAAATGGAAGCAGGTGTGCAGGCCATAGGTCGGAGGACCTACTTATCCCCACCTGACAGCACTTCTCTGCTCTGGATCTAGGAGACCCAAGGTTTGGAACATCAGCCTGTGGGTCAGTGATGTAGCATTTCACAGGATGTCAGTGTTCTGAGAAATCAGCAGGTCCATTTGGCACAGTGTCATCTTCCTGTCAGGACTGGCGGTCAAATGTCTCATGAACCCCACACTTCCGGGGATTTCCTCTTTCCTCCCGTTGACCGAGGGTTAGGGTTAGAGTTAGGGTACTGGTTAGGGCATGGGTTAGGGTACGGTTTAGGGTACAGTTTAGAGATAGGGTAGGGGTTAGGGCACGGTTTACCGTACAGGGTAGGGTTTAGGGTTAGGCTACCATTTAGGGTACGGGTTAGGGTTAGGGTACGCTTTAGGGTTTGGGTTCGGTTCAGGGGTAGGGTTAGGCGTTATTGTTCTGGTAGGTGTTGGGGTTAGGGTACGGGGTAGGTTTAGGGTACAGTTTAAGGTTAGTGTTAGGGACCTCTACAAATGTTCCGTGCCTGCTATCACAGGAGGCTGGTGCGGAGCTGACAACGCAAGGATGAGCCAGGGGCTGCGCTTGTCATGGAACACAGCTCAGAGGGGCTTGAATCTGCTCTGGGGTCCTGGCAAAGCCACCCCACACCTGCCTGTGTCCCACCCCTGTGGGAAGGTAGTAATGAACTGATTCTGACCTTGACCTCTCCCAACACAGAATTCCAGGGGCTCCCATTACTGTTACGCTCAGGTCCACGGGCCTCGTCTGTGCCCATGTGCTGGGCCGTCCCCACAGTGGCTCCTGGCACACCTGAGTCCTGGTCACACATCTCTGTGGAAAACCCTGCCCTCCAGGGTGGATGGCCAATGTGACGGCCCTGTCAGGAACAGAATGGCACAAAATGCCGGGATGTCATTTCTAAGCTGATGGAGTCTGTGACTTCCCCTCGTTCCCTCTGTCCTGGGTTCATTCTCTGTCCCCTTCTCTGTCTCTGTGTCTGTGTCCCTCACAGGAGCAGACCCGTGGGTTCCATGGGCGATGTGAGAAACCGCAGAAGCCTCCCTTGTCCCCGTTTCCCTCTCCGGTCCTGGTGCCCCATTCCTTCCTAAGGCCTCCTCAACCTGACCGGAGCAGTGATTCTGGATTCTCTTCCACATGGGGACCCTGAGGCTGAAACAAGTAGAGCCCTGACCTTGGTCTTCAGACTGGTGGCCCTGTGCTCTTCCACCTTCTGCGTAGCCAGGTCCTAAGGCCCCCAAGCCCCGAGTCTCTCCTCTGCTGAGAAGGACCTCGAGGGGTTAGAAAACATTTTCCGAAGACCGGGATCACAGGGGGTCGGGGCTGGATATCCAAGGCCGAGAGGCACTTCTATAAGACTGTGGCACCCTTGGGACACTACATCTCTGCAGCCCAAGTGACATCAGAGTAAGCTGAGGCCTTTTGTGCTATAGCCCTCCGGACTTGGGGGAGGGTATCTCTTACTACCCCCAAGTTCGCAGGGTGGTGTTGGACACCGGAACCCAGACCTTGTCTTTTCCCAGTGCCCTGGCAACACCCTGGGTCCCTTGGGGAACCCTGACCATCGGCCCGGACTGTCCGCCCGTCCCTATGGGGCCTGGTTCCGGGTCCTGCAGCGACACAGTGAGGAGAGGTGAGGCCAGGCAGGAGCGGGGAGAGGGCAGAGTGGACTCTCCCTGGGGGCCATGGATCTCTGGTCAGTGCAGACCCTGTTGTGTGCCGGCCCCCCGGGCACCGAGATTCCAGCTCCTGCTCTGGCTCCGGGAGGGAGACCAGAGTGTGGCCCCTGCTAGCTCAGATGTTTCACTCTGTCCTGTAGCTACAGCCTCTCCCACCAGCTGAACTCCACCTCCTAGTCGGCCACTTCATCTTCACGGTCAAGAACAGGCCATCATGAAGGTCATGGGACATTGCGTGCCTGGTCAGGCAGGGGACGGCTCACTTTCACCTCAGGGAGTCTCTGGCTGGTATAGCAGGGGCTCTGGAGGCCTGGCTTTCCAGGTTCTCTGCTGAACAGCTCTGGGACTGGAGCCATTTAACCTCTCCTCGCTGGGCCTCGCTTTCCTCTTCTGTGCATTGAGGTGAGGCTGAATGATCCCTCCCATTGCGGAAACATGTGGAGTGCTGGTGATGGACTTAAGCCGGGCACCGAGCCTGGATTGCAGAGTGCAGAGGGGGATGGTGAGCGGTGTGGGCAGTGAGCACTCCTTCCCCCAAAATCAATTTAGCTCTTCCATGTAGCCGCCAGACCACTGGCTGGGAGCCCAGGAGCAGTGGCCGACCACACTCCTGACACCAGGCCCCTGCGTGTGGCTCTTCCTCAGCACTGGGACACGGTGGGGACCGCGGGACTTGGGGTCAGCTCCTCTCTCTGAGGGAAGGAGACGAAAGAAGGCTTTCCTTGGGGACCCCCAATGCCACATAATAGGGGAGGAGGCTTCCCCCAAACAGTACTTTGAAATTCTGCTTCTGTTAGAACCTGAGCCTTGGGCTTTAGTTATTTCACTTGCTGGGCTGACGAGATTCACTTGTTGTCCAAGACTCCTCCTCAGATGAAGAGCTCTTGCAGGTCCCGGGCATCCTGGAGCCCGGGGTGGGAGAGGGGCCAGTCCCCTCCCAGGCTCCTGCAGACCTGTCCTTCCAAAGGCAGGATGGGTTCGGGTCGTGGTCCTGGGCTAGGGTTGGAGACCGCCTGTCACTGCTCCTGACTCTGGGGTGAGTGGGCCTTTTTTAGGCAAAGCAACACCCACCGAAGGCAGTGGCTTCAGAAAGAACACACTCCTGGGCCCGGTCCCGCCCCAGGTCGGTGGCTGACTTCCCTAGCCCCAGAGGAAGAAGGATAGCCTCTGCTTCCTTGGGCTTTGGTCCTCTGACCCACGAGCAAGCACTGAAAAGTTTCTAGCCCTCCTCTGGAAGCGCACCATCCCTGAGCGGGCCAGTCACGGTCCACACACGAAGACGGTCAACGTGCTAAGTAAGTGCAGAAGGTGATCCTGTTCAAATGGCCTGCGGGTCGGTGGGGTTGCTGCTTCTGTGCCCTCCAGTGGGCCGCTTTTCCCTGGATGGAAATTCTCCTGGAGGCGCCTCTCTGTCCTTTGAGCTCCGTTCCTGCTGGTTTCAGGACCAAGGGCCTCCAACTGAGCATTGTGCCCCATGTCCTCAAGGCGATGGTGGTCATGGTCTGTTATGATGATCTGGGAGGTTCCTTCAGGTTCCTGCTCCCCTAGGCACAGGTGCGGTAGCGACAAGCCCCAGGGCCATCCCCCAATTTCAGCATTGTGCCCCATGATCCCCAGGGATGGTGCTAATAGTCCGTTGGGATTGTCTGGGAGGGCCCTCCAGGTTCCCGCTGCCCCCCCAGACACAGGTGTGGGTGGCAAGAAACCCCAGAGCCGTCCTCAAGCTTCAGCATTGTGCCCCATGTCCTCAGGGATGTTGCTAAGGTTCCATGAGGATCATCTGGGAGGATCCTCCCGGTTCCCGCTTCCCCGGGCACAGGTGTGGTGGCAAAAAGGCCCAGAGCCCTCCCCCAAATTCAGCATTGTGCCCCCGGGGGTGCTGGTGCCGGTCATGGGCTGTCAAGATGGTACAGGAGGATCCTCCAGGTGGGGCTTGGAGCCTGGGTAAACCTGGTCGCACTCAGGTTGCATGAGGAACAGATGAGTTGAGGTCTTCATTTGGAAGAGTCATTTCGCTTTTCCAAAAAGGTCAAGGTCACGGGTCTACTTCAGAATGAAGATAATGACTACTTAAAAACAAGTGTGTGTTTCCCCTTGTCCCAGAAATGGAAGCAGGTGTGCAGGCCATAGGTCGGAGGACCTACTTATCCCCACCTGACAGCACTTCTCTGCTCTGGATCTAGGAGACCCAAGGTTTGGAACATCAGCCTGTGGGTCAGTGATGTAGCATTTCACAGGATGTCAGTGTTCTGAGAAATCAGCAGGTCCATTTGGCACAGTGTCATCTTCCTGTCAGGACTGGCGGTCAAATGTCTCATGAACCCCACACTTCCGGGGATTTCCTCTTTCCTCCCGTTGACCGAGGGTTAGGGTTAGAGTTAGGGTACTGGTTAGGGCATGGGTTAGGGTACGGGTTAGGGTACGGGTTAGAGATAGGGTAGGGGTTAGGGCACGGTTTACCGTACAGGGTAGGGTTTAGGGTTAGGCTACCATTTAGGGTACGGGTTAGGGTTAGGGTACGCTTTAGGGTTTGGGTTCGGTTCAGGGGTAGGGTTAGGCGTTAGTGTTCTGGTAGGTGTTGGGGTTAGGGTACGGGGTAGGTTTAGGGTACAGTTTAAGGTTCGTGTTAGGGACGTCTACAAATGTTCCGTGCCTGCTATCACAGGAGGCTGGTGCCGAGCTGACAATGCAAGGATGAGCCAGGGGCTGCGCTTGTCATGGAACACAGCTCAGAGGGGCTTGAATCTGCTCTGGGGTCCAGGCAAAGCCACCCCACACCTGCCTGTGTCCCAGCCCCTGTGGGAAGGTAGTAATGATCTGATTCTGACCTTGACCTCTCCCAACACAGAATTCCAGGGGCTCCCATTACTGTTAGGCTCAGGTCCACGGGCCTCGTCTGTGCCCATGTGCTGGGCCGTCCCCACAGTGGCTCCTGGCACACCTGAGTCCTGGTCACACATCTCTGTGGAAACCCCTGCCCTCCAGGGTGGATGGCCAATGTGACGGCCCTGTCAGGAACAGAATGGCACAAAATGCCGGGATGTCATTTCTAAGCTGATGGAGTCTGTGGCTTCTCCTGGTTCCCTCTGTCCTGGGTTCATTCTCTGTCCCCTTCTCTGTCTCTGTGTCTGTGTCCCTCACAGGAGCAGACCCGTGGGTTCCATGGGCGATGTGAGAAACCGCAGAAGCCTCCCTTGTCCCCGTTTCCCTCTCCGGTCCTGGTGCCCCATTCCTTCCTAAGGCCTCCTCAACCTGACCGGAGCAGTGATTCTGGATTCTCTTCCACATGGGGACCCTGAGGCTGAAACAAGTAGGGCCCTGACCTTGGTCTTCAGACTGGTGGCCCTGTGCTCTTCCACCTTCTGCGTAGCCAGGTCCTAAGGCCCCCAAGCCCCGAGTCTGTCCTCTTCTGAGAAGGACCTCGAGGGGTTAGAAAACATTTTCCCAAGACTGGGATCACAGGGGGTCGGGGATGGATATCCAAGGCCGAGAGGCACTTCTATGAGACTGTGGCACCCTTGGGACACTACATCTCTGCAGCCCAAGTGACATCAGAGTAAGCTGAGGCCTTTTGTGCTATAGCCCTCCGGACTTGGGGGAGGGTATCTCTTACTACTCCCAAGTTCGCAGGGTGGTGTTGGACAGCGGAACCCAGACCTTGTCTTTTCCCAGTGCCCTGGCAACACCCTGGGTCCCTTGGGGAACCCTGACCATCAGCCCGGACTGTCCCCCCGTCCCTATGGGACCTGGTTCCGGGTCCTGCAGCGACACAGTGAGGAGAGGTGAGGCCAGACAGGAGCGGGGAGAGGGCAGAGTGGACTCTCCCTGGGGGCCATGGATCCCTGGTCAGTGCAGACCCTGTTGTGTGCCGGCCCCCCGGGCACCGAGATTCCAGCTCCTACTCTGGCTCCGGGAGGGAGACCAGAGTGTGGCCCCTGCTAGCTCAGATGTGTCACTCTGTCCTGTAGCTACAGCCTGTCCCACCAGCTGAAATCCACCTCCTAGTCGGCCAGCTCATCTTCACGGTCAAGAACAGGCCGTCATGAAGGTCAGGGGCCATTGCGTGCCTGGTCAGGCAGGGGACGGCTCACTTTCACCTCAGGGAGTCTCTGGCTGGTCTAGCAGGGGCTCTGGAGGCCTGGCTTTCCAGGTTCTCTGCTGAACAGCTCTGGGACTGGAGCCATTTAACCTCTCCTCGCTGGGCCTCGCTTTCCTCTTCTGTGCAATGGGGTGAGGCTGAATGATCCCTCCCATGGCGGAAACATGTGGAGTGCTGGTGATGGACGTAAGCCGGGCACCGAGCCTTGATTGCAGAGTGCAGAGGGGGATGGTGAGCGGTGTGGGCAGTGAGCACTCCTTCCCCCAAAATCAATTTAGCTCTTCCACGTAGCCGCCAGACCACTGGCTGGGAGCCCAGGAGCAGTGGCCGACCACACTCCTGACACCAGGCCCCTGCGTGTGGCTCTTCCTCAGCACTGGGACACGGTGGGGACCGCGGGACTTGGGGTCAGCTCCTCTCTCTGAGGGAAGGAGACGAAAGAAGGCTTTCCTTGGGGACCCCCAATGCCACATAAGAGGGGAGGAGGCTTCCCCCAAACAGTACTTTGAAATTCTGCTTCTGTTAGAACCTGAGCCTTGGGCTTTGGTTATTTCACTTGCTGGGCTGACGAGATACACTTGTTCTCCAAGACTCCTCCTCAGATGAAGAGCTCTTGCAGGTCCCGGGGATCCTGGAGCCCGGGGTGGGAGAGGGGCCAGTCCCCTCCCAGGCTCCTGCAGGAGACCTGTCCTCCCAAAGGCAGGATGGTTTCGGGTCGTGGTCCTGGGCTAGGGTTGGAGACAGCCTGTCACTGCTCCTGACTCTGGGGTGAGTGGGCCTTTTTTAGGCAAAGTAACACCCACCGAAGGCAGTGGCTTCAGAAACAACACACTCCTGGGCCCGGTCCCGCCCCAGGTCGGTGGCTGACTTCCCCAGCCCCAGAGGAAGAAGGATAGCCTCTGCTTCCTTGGGCTTTGGTCCTCTGACCCACGAGCAAGCACTGAAAAGTTTCTAGCCCTCCTCTGGAAGCGCACCATCCCTGAGCGGGCCAGTCACGGTCCACACACGAAGACGGACAACGTGCTAAGTAAGTGCAGGAGGTGATCCTGTTCAAATGGCCTGCGGGTCGGTGGGGTTGCTGCTTCTGTGCCCTCCAGTGGGCCGCTTTTCCCTGGATGGAAATTCTCCTGGAAGCGCCTCTCTCTCCTTTGAGCTCCGTTCCTGCTGGTTTCAGGACCAAGGGACTCCAACTGAGCATTGTGCCCCATGTCCTCAGGGCGATGGTGGTCATGGTCTGTTATGATGATCTGGGAGGTTCCTTCAGGTTCCTGCTCCCCTAGGCACAGGTGCGGTAGCGACAAGCCCCAGGGCCATCCCCCAATTTCAGCATTGTGCCCCATGTTCCCCAGGGATGGTGCTAATAGTCCGTTGGGATTGTCTGGGAGGGCCCTCCAGGTTCCCGCTGCCCCCCCCCCCCAGGCACAGGTGTGGTGGTAAGAAACCCCAGAGCCGTCCTCAAGCTTCAGCATTGTGCCCCATGTCCTCAGGGATGTTGCTAAGGTTCCATGAGGATCATCTCGGAGGATCCTCCCGGTTCCCGCTTCCCCGGGCACAGGTGTGGTGGCCAAAAGGCCCAGAGCCCTCCCCCAAATTCAGCGTTGTGCCCCCGGGGGTGCTGGTGCCGGTCATGGGCTGTCAAGATGGTACAGGAGGATCCTCCAGGTGGGGCTTGGAGCCTGGGTAAACCTGGTCGCACTCAGGTTGCATGAGGAACAGATGAGTTGAGGTCTTCATTTGGAAGAGTCATTTCGCTTTTCCAAAAAGGTCAAGGTCATGGGTCTACTTTAGAATGAAGATAATGACTACTTAAAAACAAGTGTGTGTTTTCCCTTCTCCCAGAAATGGAAGCAGGTGTGCAGGCCATAGGTCGGAGGACCTACTTATCCCCACCTGACAGCACTTCTCTGCTCTGGATCTAGGAGACCCAAGGTTTGGAACATCAGCCTGTGGGTCAGTGATGTAGCATTTCACAGGATGTCAGTGTTCTGAGAAATCAGCAGGTCCATTTGGCACAGTGTCATCTTCCTGTCAGGACGGGCGGTCAAATGTCTCATGAACCCCACACTTCCGGGGATTTCCTCTTTCCTCCCGTTGACCGAGGGTTAGGGTGAGAGTTAGGGTACTGGTTAGGGCATGGGTTAGGGTACGGGTTAGGGTACGGGTTAGAGATAGGGTAGGGGTTAGGGCACGGTTTACCGTACAGGGTAGGGTTTAGGGTTCGGCTACCATTTAGGGTACGGGTTAGGGTTAGGGTACGCTTTAGGGTTTGGGTTCGGTTCAGGGGTAGGGTTAGGCGTTAGTGTTCTGGTAGGTGTTGGGGTTAGGGTACGGGGTAGGTTTAGGGTACAGTTTAAGGTTAGTGTTAGGGACCTCTACAAATGTTCCGTGCCTGCTATCACAGGAGGCTGGTGCCAAGCTGACAATGCAAGGATGAGCCAGGGGCTGCGCTTGTCATGGAACACAGCTCAGAGGGGCTTGAATCTGCTCTGGGGTCCTGGCAAAGCCACCCCACACCTGCCTGTGTCCCAGCCCCTGTGGGAAGGTAGTAATGAACTGATTCTGACCTTGACCTCTCCCAACACAGAATTCCAGGGGCTCCCATTACTGTTAGGCTCAGGTCCACGGGCCTCGTCTGTGCCCATGTGCTGGGCCGTCCCCACAGTGGCTCCTGGCACACCTGAGTCCTGGTCACACATCTCTGTGGAAACCCCTGCCCTCCAGGGTGGATGGCCAATGTGACGGCCCTGTCAGGAATAGAATGGCACAAAATGCCGGGATGTCATTTCTAAGCTGATGGAGTCTGTGACTTCTCCTGGTTCCCTCTGTCCTGGGTTCATTCTCTGTCTCTGTGTCTGTGTCTCTCACAGGAGCAGACCCGTGGGTTCCATGGGCGATGTGAGAAACCGCAGAAGCCTCCCTTGTCCCCGTTTCCCTCTCCGGTCCTGGTGCCCCATTCCTTCCTAAGGCCTCCTTAACCTGACCGGAGCAGTGATTCTGGATTCTCTTCCACATGGGGACCCTGAGGCTGAAACAAGTAGGGCCCTGACCTTGGTCTTCAGACTGGTGGCCCTGTGCTCTTCCACCTTCTGCGTAGCCAGGTCCTAAGGCCCCCAAGCCCCGAGTCTGTCCTCTGCTGAGAAGGACCTCGAGGGGTGAGAAAACATTTTCCCAAGACTGGGATCACAGGGGGTCGGGGATGGATATCCAAGGCCGAGAGGCACTTCTATAAGACTGTGGCACCCTTGGGACACTACATCTCTGCAGCCCAAGTGACATCAGAGTAAGCTGAGGCCTTTTGTGCTATAGCCCTCCGGACTTGGGGGAGGGTATCTCTTACTACTCCCAAGTTCGCAGGGTGGTGTTGGACACCGGAACTCAGAACTTGTCTTTTCCCAGTGCCCTGGGAACACCCTGGGTCCCTTGGGGAACCCTGACCATCGGCCCGGACTGTCCCCCCGTCCCTATGGGGCCTGGTTCCGGGTCCTGCAGCGACACAGTGAGGAGAGGTGAGGCCAGGCAGGAGCGGGGAGAGGGCAGAGTGGACTCTCCCTGGGGGCCATGGATCCCTGGTCAGTGCAGACCCTGTTGTGTGCCGGCCCCCCGGGCACCGAGATTCCAGCTCCTGCTCTGGCTCCGGGAGGGAGACCAGAGTGTGGCCCCTGCTAGCTCAGATGTGTCACTCTGTCCTGTAGCTACAGCCTTTCCCACCAGCTGAACTCCACCTCCTAGTCGGCCAGCTCATCTTCACGGTCAAGAACAGGCCATCATGAAGGTCAGGGGCCATTGCGTGCCTGGTCAGGCAGGGGATGGCTCACTTTCACCTCAGGGAGTCTCTGGCTGGTCTAGCAGGGGCTCTGGAGGCCTGGCTTTCCAGGTTCTCTGCTGAACAGCTCTGGGACTGGAGCCATTTAACCTCTCCTCGCTGGGCCTCGCTTTCCTCTTCTGTGCAATGGGGTGAGGCTGAATGATCCCTCCCATGGCGGAAACATGTGGAGTGCTGGTGATGGACGTAAGCCGGGCACCGAGCCTGGATTGCAGAGTGCAGAGGGGGATGGTGAGCGGTGTGGGCAGTGAGCACTCCTTCCCCCAAAATCAATATAGCTCTTCCATGTAGCCGCCAGACCACTGGCTGGGAGCCCAGGAGCAGTGGCCGACCACACTCCTGACACCAGGCCCCTGCGTGTGGCTCTTCCTCAGCACTGGGACACGGTGGGGACCGCGGGACTTGGGGTCAGCTCCTCTCTCTGAGGGAAGGAGACGAAAGAAGGCTTTCCTTGGGGACCCCCAATGCCACATAAGAGGGGAGGAGGCTTCCCCCAAACAGTACTTTGAAATTCTGCTTCTGTTAGAACCTGAGCCTTGGGCTTTGGTTATTTCACTTGCTGGGCTGACGAGATACACTTGTTCTCCAAGACTCCTCCTCAGATGAAGAGCTCTTGCAGGTCCCGGGCATCCTGGAGCCCGGGGTGGGAGAGGGGCCAGTCCCCTCCCAGGCTCCTGCAGGAGACCTGTCCTCCCAAAGGCAGGATGGTTTCGGGTCGTGGTCCTGGGCTAGGGTTGGAGACAGCCTGTCACTTCTCCTGACTCTGGGGTGAGTGGGCCTTTTTTAGGCAGAGCAACACCCACCGAAGGCAGTGGCTTCAGAAAGAACACACTCCTGGGCCCGGTCCCGCCCCAGGTCGGTGGCTGACTTCCCCAGCCCCAGAGGAAGAAGGATAGCCTCTGCTTCCTTGGGCTTTGGTCCTTGACCCACGAGCAAGCACTGAAAAGTTTCTAGCCCTCCTCTGGAAGCGCACCATCCCTGAGCGGGCCAGTCACGGTCCACACACGAAGACGGACAACGTGCTAAGTAAGTGCAGGAGGTGATCCTGTTCAAATGGCCTGCGGGTCGGTGGGGTTGCTGCTTCTGTGCCCTCCAGTGGGCCGCTTTTCCCTGGATGGAAATTCTCCTGGAGGCGCCTCTCTGTCCTTTGAGCTCCGTTCCTGCTGGTTTCAGGACCAAGGGACTCCAACTGAGCATTGTGCCCCATGTCCTCAGGGCGATGGTGGTCATGGTCTGTTATGATGATCTGGGAGGTTCCTTCAGGTTCCTGCTCCCCTAGGCACAGGTGCGGTAGCGACAAGCCCCAGGGCCATCCCCCAATTTCAGCATTGTGCCCCATGTTCCCCAGGGATGGTGCTAGTAGTCCGTTGGGATTGTCTGCGAGGGCCCTCCAGGTTCCCGCTGCCCCCCCAGGCACAGGTGTGGGTGGCAAGAAACCCCAGAGCCGTCCTCATGCTTCAGCATTGTGCCCCATGTCCTCAGGGATGTTGCTAAGGTTCCATGAGGATCATCTGGGAGGATCCTCCCGGTTCCCGCTTCCCCAGGCACAGGTGTGGTGGCAAAATGGCCCAGAGCCCTCCCCCAAATTCAGCATTGTGCCCCCGGGGGTGCTGGTGCCGGTCATGGGCTGTCAAGATGGTACAGGAGGATCCTCCAGGTGGGGCTTGGAGCCTGGGTAAACCTGGTCGCACTCAGGTTGCATGAGGAACAGATGAGTTGAGGTCTTCATTTGGAAGAGTCATTTCGCTTTTCCAAAAAGGTCAAGGTCATGGGTCCACTTTAGAATGAAGATAATGACTACTTAAAAACAAGTGTGTGTTTCCCCTTCTCCCAGAAATGGAAGCAGGTGTGCAGGCCATAGGTCGGAGGACCTACTTATCCCCACCTGACAGCACTTCTCTGCTCTGGATCTAGGAGACCCAAGGTTTGGAACATCAGCCTGTGGGTCAGTGATGTAGCATTTCACAGGATGTCAGTGTTCTGAGAAATCAGCAGGTCCATTTGGCACAGTGTCATCTTCCTGTCAGGACGGGCGGTCAAATGTCTCATGAACCCCACACTTCCGGGGATTTCCTCTTTCCTCCCGTTGACAGAGGGTTAGGGTTAGAGTTAGGGTACTGGTTAGGGCATGGGTTAGGGTACGGGTTAGGGTACGGGTTAGAGATAGGGTAGGGGTTAGGGCACGGTTTACCGTACAGGGTAGGGTTTAGGGTTCGGCTACCATTTAGGGTACGGGTTAGGGTTAGGGTACGCTTTAGGGTTTGGGTTCGGTTCAGGGGTAGGGTTAGGCGTTAGTGTTCTGGTAGGTGTTGGGGTTAGGGTACGGGGTAGGTTTAGGGTACAGTTTAAGGTTAGTGTTAGGGACCTCTACAAATGTTCCGTGCCTGCTATCACAGGAGGCTGGTGCCAAGCTGACAATGCAAGGATGAGCCAGGGGCTGCGCTTGTCATGGAACACAGCTCAGAGGGGCTTGAATCTGCTCTGGGGCCCTGGCAAAGCCACCCCACAACTGCCTGTGTCCCAGCCCCTGTGGGAAGGTAGTAATGAACTGATTCTGACCTTGACCTCGCCCAACACAGAAATCCAGGTTCTCCCATTACTGTTAGGCTCAGGTCCACGGGCCTCGTCTGTGCCCATGTGCTGGGCCGTCCCCACAGTGGCTCCTGGCACACCTGAGTCCTGGTCACACATCTCTGTGGAAACCCCTGCCCTCCAGGGTGGATGGCCAATGTGACGGCCCTGTCAGGAACAGAATGGCACAAAATGCCGGGATGTCATTTCTAAGCTGATGGAGTCTGTGGCTTCTCCTGGTTCCCTCTGTCCTGGGTTCATTCTCTGTCCCCTTCTCTGTCTCTGTGTCTGTGTCTCTCACAGGAGCAGACCCGTGGGTTCCATGGGCGATGTGAGAAACCGCAGAAGCCTCCCTTGTCTCCGTTTCCCTCTCCGGTCCTGGTGCCCCATTCCTTCCTAAGGTCTCCTCAACCTGACCGGAGCAGTGATTCTGGATTCTCTTCCACATGGGGACCCTGAGGCTGAAACAAGTAGGGCCCTGACCTTGGTCTTCAGAGTGGTGGCCCTGTGCTCTTCCACCTTCTGCGTAGCCAGGTCCTAAGGCCCCCAAGCCACGAGTTGTCCTCTGCTGAGAAGGACCTCGAGGGGTTAGAAAACATTTTCCCAAGACTGGGATCACAGGGGGTCGGGGATGGATATCCAAGGCCGAGAGGCACTTCTATAAGACTGTGGCACCCTTGGGACACTACATCTCTGCCGCCCAAGTGACATCAGAATAAGCTGAGGCCTTTTGTGCTATAGCCCTCCGGACTTGGGGGAGGGTATCTCTTACTACTCCCAAGTTCGCAGGGTGGTGTTGGACACCGGAACCCAGACCTTGTCTTTTCCCAGTGCCCTGGCAACACCCTGGGTCCCTTGGGGAACCCTGACCATCAGCCCGGACTGTCCCCCCGTCCCTATGGGGCCTGGTTCCGGGTCCTGCAACGACACAGTGAGGAGAGGTGAGGCCAGGCAGGAGCGGGGAGAGGGCAGAGCGGACTCTCCCTGGGGGCCATGGATCATCCCTCGTCAGTGCAGACCCTGTTGTGTGCCGGCCCCCCGGGCACCGAGATTCCAGCTCCTGCTCTGGCTCCGGGAGGGAGACCAGAGTGTGGCCCCTGCTAGCTCAGATGTGTCACTCTGTCCTGTAGCTACAGCCTGTCCCACCAGCTGAACTCCACCTCCTAGTCGGCCAGCTCATCTTCACGGTCAAGAACAGGCCATCATGAAGGTCAGGGGCCATTGCGTGCCTGGTCAGGCAGGGGACGGCTCACTTTCACCTCAGGGAGTCTCTGGCTGGTCTAGCAGGGGCTCTGGAGGCCTGGCTTTCCAGGTTCTCTGCTGAACAGCTCTGGGACTGGAGCCATTTAACCTCTCCTCGCTGGGCCTCGCTTTCCTCTTCTGTGCAATGGGGTGAGGCTGAATGATCCCTCCCATGGCGGAAACATGTGGAGTGCTGGTGATGGACGTAAGCCGGGCACCGAGCCTGCATTGCAGAGTGCAGAGGGGGATGGTGAGCGGTGTGGGCAGTGAGCACTCCTTCCCCCAAAATCAATTTAGCTCTTCCATGTAGCCGCCAGACCACTGGCTGGGAGCCCAGGAGCAGTGGCCGACCACACTCCTGACACCAGGCCCCTGCGTGTGGCTCTTCCTCAGCACTGGGACACGGAGGGGACCGCGGGACTTGGGGTCAGCTCC